>NW_027270957.1:2410000-2751389 GCF_040938485.1 Diadema antillarum
ACATAACAAAAAAGTAGTTTTTTTCTCTCTGATTTATTTCACATTTGGGAAACATTATTCTTCATTATTACACAGTTTTCATGTAATTTTGTACTTGTTTAGGCTGAAATTATGAAAATATCCCCCAAATGCATAAAATACGCATTATGAATAATTAATTAGCTAATTACGCAAAAAAATTTCATAATTGATTAAAATAAATTACACCATCAGATTCAGCACGCGAAGATCTATCAACATGCAAATTTTCAAGTTCATCGGACATTGCGTTTCCGAGATCAATGGGGGGGGGGGGGGCCTCCCAGGCCCCCCCCCCCCCCCCCCCAGTATTTTCATTGAGCCAAATAGCCCAGTACAGTAAGGGTTAAAGAAATTACAGGGGGAAAAAACCTTAAAATGATTATAAACCAGGAGAGTTAATAGGAAAATTGGCAGACATGAACATGGTTTCCACTGTATCCCCATTATTCATAATATTGGAAAACACCTCCAAGGGAGATGACTCAAGAAAATGATAGAATATGAGTCAACATTTTTCACTTGCCAAAGCAATGCTACACAATGGAGTGAACTAAATTTGCCTTGAACAAAAACAAACAAAACAAACACAAAAACGATCAAACAAGAAAGTTGTTGGAATAGCACTACTATTCAAAGGTGGCTTTTCCTGTCAGTGTCCAAGGTATTGTTATGGGGTGAAGGGTTCAATCCAACAATGGTGCATGTACAGAACCTCCTATGCGTAAGCTGATACTAAATGGCAGAGGAAGGCTTAAGCAGATGCTGAACATTACATTTTCCTCCAATCAGTATTTTATCAATGACTACATGATAACTCAAAGCATTACCTCATCAAAGTCCCCTCTGACAATGTGGACATCACTGGCTAGTGTTTTTAGGTAGTCCTGTGACTCCTTAGTGCAGAGATTGCCTGTACACAGGATGTGCTGGATCTTGCCAGGAACCAGGAGCTTCTTGAACTTTGCTGGCAAACCACTTTTGCGATGTGGGATGTGGAGATCACCAAGGACAAGTACCAACTGAAAATTCACAAATGTAGGCGTAATGAGTGTTTGTTAGTTCTTATAAGTTATTCAAAGTCTGTAAAAATAAAAGGTTGAATGTGTGCTTCTTTACCAGCTCTTACAGACTTAGCACCATTGCCCTAATGCTATAATATCAATTAGTTGTCTATATTATAGATTGTCACAGAATGAAGGATCTCACAACCTTTTCTCCGCTGTTAACGGGAAATTTCATCTTGATATCATATTGTTTTGTATGAAAACAGGAAAATCACACAAGAAGATCAGTGAAAATTTGGTGAAAAGTCAGGCACACACAAAAACGTAACAAACTGATAAAGTTTAGAGAGTAAGACAAATTGGCAACTCTGTGCAATGTACATGTAAGTGTTGAGCAGCTTTCCATTTGTTTCACGCACAAAATTTCACAAATTTTTATTTTTCTCAAATATTTTGCCACAAACAGAACTTTTCTGCTGCGGAAAATAAGCAAAAACACATTACTTTTAATATATATCAGCGTGCAAGAAGAAATGTGATGAAATTTTTTCCATGAGAAAAAAAGAAAAGAGTGAATTGTTTTGAGTGACAACATAAAAGTTGACATCTAATATCAATACCATCCCATTTTGATACTGATTTGGTTCAAATTCATAATGCAGAGCAATGATTCATGGGCATATATACCAAATAAGATGATCCTAAATTTATCTATGAAGTATTACTAAGGTATGAGAGAGATAAGGCCAAGTAAAAAGAGAAAGTAGTTTCTCATTCGGTCCAGATTTTGGATAGATGTGATTGTCACATTGAAAATACATTTCAAAGCCATTTCATGTATATTAGGTTAATGACGTTATATCGGTCATTCAACTAGACAAGTCATCACGTTCATGTGCAGAGAGAGGGAAAGAGAAAGTGAGAGAGCGAGAGAGGGAGAGAGAAAAAGTGAACGAGAGAAAAAGTGTAAACCAGGTGGCAATGTTATGTGTAGTGTGCCATCGATGACTGAGATCTTAACTATTTTGCATGTCAATAATTAGCTATGCGTAGGGAGACACAGAGAATAGCTGCAGTCCTGGAGTGTCCTGTAGATGTTATTCCACGTTTGTTTGTTTTTTATGAAATGCCTGAGATGCTTTGGAAAGGAGTGTCTTAGCAGAGTGTGCAGTTTACCATAGAATTTAGATTTCTCATGGCAGATATCACTTAGACTTCGTCGGGACCCGCCACACCCAGACGCCATTTGGCATGGTGTTCTAAACATGGCACATTTTTGTTGACAGCCAGGAGCTGTACCTCTTCAGCCTCTGGGAAACATCAGACAGGGCAAAGTGACAGTTTGGCTTATTTTACACAGGTCATTGGTAAGTTGAAATTACAGTTTGCCAATTTTGTTGTGCTGCTCAAAGATATGAATTTACGTGAGGACAGTGCAGTCACGGAGAGTCTCGGTAAATGTGTAAGAATGCATATTGTGGTTGTGTACAGTTTCTGATAATGAAGCGGAAAATTGGATAATTGAATCCCAATTGATGTGGAAAATTGTATGCGCAGTTTATCTATATTTACTGCAGCACTTAACTCTTTGAAATACTGGGATAGTAACACAGGTCCCAACCCTCACTCTGATGTCATGATCTTATGCTGGCCACATCTAAGTAACATTTTGTAGATATACATGTAGTCTATTGGCATATGTTGTATTCAAATGATATTTGTAGATGGTGCTAAGGTCAAGTTTACTCCCAGGCAGACAAATTCACAGCAGAGAGACTGTCTCTGCCCCTCGCTAGGGAGAGCCTCTAGATGCCACTGACTGTGAATGCAGGTTCCTCGCAACATTTTGGAGTCGGAACAGGGAGAGCACGTTCTATCATGCAAGCTTTGAAGTCCCGCGTCCATGGACGTCCATACACAAGGTTAGCTTACTGGAAGTGAAAAATTTTGACACTTGATTTGTGACTTTGTGGATGACACAAGTGAGAGATGAACCAGATGATGCATGACGCACCTGTACTAACGATGCGGAATGATGCTAAGTCACCAGTATATGATATAATACTGTCAAGATGTGGTCAGTAAATATAATGTAAACACAATTGAAATCTTGTAGCTGCATTGTGGGTTAGTACAGAACCCAATGACAGTGGAGACAGTATTCGTACAGTGAATGAAGAGTGTTATTTTGGTTATATGTGCGGAATTCTTCTTCTTCTTCCTGTTCAGTACAGTCCACCTTTGGTGTATTGTCGTACTGTTGGCAGGCATGGTGTGGACGTGTTTATGTACAGTACAGGTTAAAATGACTGCATTTTCTACAGTGCAGCTAAAAACATCCCGTTCCCTTCTAGTGAAGTTGAATATCCTGGACCACTTGCTTAAACTGAGCTAAAGTGGTGCAGTTGAAGGTATCCTGGGGCAGAGCATTCCATAGTCTGATTGTGTCTGGGAAGAATGCCCTGTGGTAGCTAACAGTTTGTGCATATGGAAAAAAGAGCTTGTGAGAATGTCCGCAGAGTGATGTTGATGAAGAAGGGCGTATGATATCTGTGGGTATGTCAATGAGTGAGTAGATGATGTAGTACAGCATTACTACTTTGAACTGAGCCCTGCACTCTTGAAGTGTAGGCCAATGTAACTGGTGAAGCATGGCTGCAACACTGCTTGTTCGTCTGTAGTCATTGCAGATGAAGTGAGCATAGCGACATTGCATCATCTCTAGCTTGTGTATATTGTCTTGATTTATCATTTTTGAGGATCAGCATGGCAAGTGATTGAGCAGTTAAGGAAGAGTATAAGCTCTGCGCTTATTAGTGGATTGCCAGTACGGCGCTAACGGTGGAGAAGTGAATAAGGCGACAAACTGAAATTTTGCAAGTGAAACCGGATCAAGCCAGGATCCCGTCCACGCTGAGGTAGTTGTGGGACATAGGCAAAACAGCTTTAGAAACAAACTTTCTTTTGAAATCCAATTTGATTTGTTTTTGTTTTTGTATGTGGTATTATAATTAAATTCACTTCACGCAGAAATTAAACTTTGTGCTGTTTGTCACGACCTCCTGATTTCGGTTAAACCTTGTAAGTATCTCCACAAATTGTTTTAATACACTGTGCATATATTAACTGTGAATGGCACAAGTGTGATTGTTTTATGATTTAAATCCGCCCATGTGACAGTGATGCAAAAGGTCCTTAGTATTTGATACCTTACTATTTTTCTTATCTGAGGCTGCTGCATACATCAGCAATTGCTCGTGTAATTTTGCAGCGCCTTCTAGAATGATTTTCAATCATGCACAAACTAACCCTAAAAATTTCACAACCTACAACACTAGTATCTGAGTCTACAAAGTAAGGCAAAAGTTGAATTTAACAGCACTGACTGTGCATGTGTACATCACGTTCACATACCAACGGCTGCAATATGGGTATACCATGTGTGTATCGTACATCCCGTGACCGACTGCTTTCGATGAGTATAAAGTGCAGAGATTTCAATTCAAGTGATCAAATTATTCCCAAATACAAATACCAAAGTGCCTTAAGATGTCTTCTACCGGACTTTGGAGACTCATAAGGCAGTATGAAACTACACTTTCTTTGTGAATTCTGCCGTCTATCAGCCTTTGGGCGCCTTTTGTGCAAGCTTCCCATGGCTTTGCGTTATGTACTGAAATCTCCTGTGCGTGTGCAAGCTCGCTCTGAAAATCCCCTGCCTGCTTAGCTTGAGCGTTGTCTGTACTGGATGCAGCAGGACACTTGTATGAAAGGTGCCCAAAGGCTGGTGGACAGCAGATTCATGAAGAAAGTGGACCCGTTATAGTACAAAGTGATTAGTTTGCTGACAAATTTGAGTACCCACCTACTCTATCAGTGTGAATAGTGATTTGGAATATATCATTTATATGCAAAAGATCAGGTTTCTGTAGTTCTGATTTCATTTTTCTCTTTACGAATCTTTGTAAAATGATGTCAGACTTCAGCTTCACAGGGCTGATTCATGCATGGAGAGGTGAGAGCCGCAGAAAAAAGCACCAAAAATTTTGAGTCAGATCAGGCCGATCTGACTCAAAATCGATAGGTGCTGCAGCCCTGCATTGAGCGAACCCGTTGGTACCCGTGTTTCGATGGGTCGCTGCACATCTGTTGATTAAAACTCAATTTTTGTCAAAAAGCGCAGACAGAATTTTTCCTCCTTTTCATCACGGAGACTGGATATGTGTGTGTGTGTGACCAAAAAATCACCATGTGAACTTCGACAATTTATAAGTCAGATTAACCCCGGGGCGCTCCTTTACACAGTTATACTGTGGGAGCGCCCTGAGTCAAAAGAGTGCTATCTCTGTACGGTGAAAAAGAAACACAAATTTTTGCGCCTCTATAAGTTTCATATTCCACCAGCATAAGGCTTACTGTTATAATACGTTTCTTACCTAATTCATTAAATATGTTCACGTGTTCATTTCCACACTGATCCCATGTTGTCTTGAAAAGACGTTTTTCCATGAGTTCATCTCCATACCTCCCGTTCATTCTTTGGCTTTCGATGCAACCTTTGCGTGGCACTTTGCGCATTGGCGATATGGATACGCATGAGAGTCACAATGATTTTGGCCTTTGAACAAAGCCCTTTTGCTGCGCGCTGTGTAGTGGCGAGCGAAAGGGTTCGAGTGAAACGCGCCCACACCAGCAGAGAAACAAATCAGCAAATTATTTTCAACCATTTCATATAACATGGACAAGATCATTTTCATACGCTATTGTTATCATAAAAATATGACCAATGACAAATGCTGTTTTCAAGATTGACCGGGGCCAAAGCCGGCACCAATTTTCGCCGATATGCGCCGTAGTAGCTTCGCTTGCGGCACAATGTACAATTCCTATGCAATGCGCGCGTGCTCCGCGATCTTCAGCAAAACGCCTTTACATGGCTCGCGAACGTTGCGTAAGCGCCAATGCCCATTGCGAAAGCACGTGAAAATAGCTGGCGCACATACACCTACTGCAAACAGGGATCACAATTCTGGCGGTGTTGTTGATGTCTTTCTTGTATTTTTCTGATTTTTTAAAATTATGGTAACATCCACTTCCAGGAAAAAATGGCGGCCCACATGGGCTCGCGAAAGTTCTAGTTTACACGAGGACATGTTTTCAAAATCCATGAACATCGGGAAAACAACAAAAAAATCCAGTTTCTTAGACCCTTGTTTCTTAACTGTGTCTGTGATATTAAGAAGTACCGAAAATAACATTTTGGGTGCGATATGTTGTCATTTACTGTAGGCGAGAAAATTTCACTTTTGTCGGAGATTGTGCCGATATTATCGGTTGTTTTGTGTAGATTGGCAGTGTCAAAGTATGTGTAAATTACTATGCTATGCATGTATCGAGTGTGTCGCTGTGTTTAGCGGTACATTACCAAATATGTTGTATCTACACAGACTCCAACCAAAAGCACCTTCTGATCTGGAGATTCTCCCGTCTGAAACCCCTAGCAAACGGGAGACTCCCAGTTGATGTGTTAAAGCGCGAAATTCCTAGGGTTGTAGATGCTCTCTGGTGCTATCTAGGGCTTATTTTTTCAACATACAATAGCAATAAGTAAGAAATCCTTTCCAACGGGAGACACAGAGCCAGGGCGGGAGAAATTGAATCTCAAACGGGAGAACGGGAGACTTTGCAAAAATGTGTTTTCGGCGGGAGATCTCCCGTCGAAAACGGGAGAGTTGGAGTCTCTGTATCTACCATGAACAGGCTCACAGCCGCATACTGCCACAATTACTCTATAGGCATAGGAGGGGATTCCATGAAGCCAGAAGTAAAGCAAGTTACCCTTGATTCGACCGTTTCCATGAATAGACCACTCTTACGAATATAAATTCCCTGAAATTCATGAATAAAATATGGCGCAAATCAAGTGCAAAATTCAAACTATGCAACTACCTCCACACGTGTTCCGAAGAGCATAACAGTGGGCCACGTCGCCGGACCCCCGAAATCACTGTCGCGACCCTCCCAGGTGAGCTCGCATATAAGCAGTTCAATGGGTAAGTAACAGATAAGTAAAGTTGCATAGCAACACATATAGACTTGTTTCATTCCAAATTTCGAAGTTACTGGTCCGTTTATCTGCATTGAATCTGTACGGTGTGTACACCTACAGCCACGGTGGCAGCAGTTTCTGAGATAACTTGTGCGTTTACGCGCTTTTTATATTTTGCATGCCACCGTGCCAGAATATTATGCAGTATTCGCCACAGTTCGACCGCAACGTGTATGCGTTGAATCTCTCGCATACAGCGTGGAGTATATCAAGGGGGCATATCGAGTACCGCGCTCTCATAGGGATGCGATGTATACAGTTTCGTCTGGCGTGGCACGCGCGCTAATCCATTCATAGGTGGCGCACGGTGGTACGTCACAAATTCAAAGCATAGACATACGGGGTCAAACAATGAGCACAGGCGTTCGAACGATGATCGCAGCGCAGCCATTCGAGTCATGCACGCTATTTTGCTTCCGCAATTTAGGTGGTCGAAAAATAGGTATTAAACTTGCTTTACGTTAGTCTCCGCGGAACATAGCCCGACCAGACGCTGTTCTGCTATGCGAAAACAGCGTCTGACGAGCGCGGCATGCAGCCTCAAAGTGAGGAACCTCAACACAACTACAAAACTTAGGAAAATGTATACTTTTCTCCTTTAAACAGAATACTTTACTCACGTTAAATGCATGTTTCTATTACAGAAGAATAGTTCGCCACACTGGGTCCATGGAGACCACTTGCGATAAGTCCGTGGAACAAATAAATGACACTTTCTGGCGCAATTCCTGACCGTCGGGATTCGTCGTTGCAGGATTCAAAATGGCGCCTTGACTTATGCGCATGCGTGACCTTTTGAAAGGGCATTCGCATCACGTGACCACCCGATATCTAAACTTGGCCTGGCGTGAAAGATTGTGTACCGTGTGGACATGCTGGATATGATGATCAATTTCGGTAAGTTTCATTTCGTACATTTGAATACTGATAGCATCAGATGTAGAGTAAATATTGAAGAGTATACTCGATGAGTTTGAGGTGACAAAAATGATCGTAAGTATCAAAAGTCAAAGCTATCGTGATCCGATTACGTCGCTCTCCTAGTTGTTGGTGGTCGCGCTCGTACAGCCCTGTCGCGATGTACCATGTACAGCGACTGGGCTGTGTATAGTTACGCGGAACATAGAGTAACTGCGTCAGTAAGCGGCCGTGCAGCCGTTCGCGGCAGGTACAACATACACGGTAATATACAGCTAAACACAGCATTGCACTGTTACATGCACACTACACATATACTAACACACTAGCAATCAACAAAAACCAACCGATAAAATGGGCACGATCTCTGACGAAAGTGAAATTTTCTCACCTAAATGACAACATATCGCATCCAAAATGAAATTTTCGGTACTTCTTAACATGACAGTTAAGAAACAATGGTCCAAGAAACTGGATTTTTTGTTGTTTTCTCGATGTTCATGGATTTTGAAAACATATCCTCACGTAAAATAGAATTTTCGCGAGTCGATGTGGGCCGCCATTTTTTTCGGAAAGTGGATGTTACCATCGAAAAAAAATGAGAAAAACACGAGAAAGACATCAACAACACCGCCAGAATTGCGATCTCGTTTGCGGCCAATGCATGTGCGCACGCTATTTTCACGTGCTTTCGCAATGGGAATTGGCGCTTACGCAATGTTCGCGAGACATGTGAAGGCGTTCAGCTAAAGATCGCGGAGCACGCGCGTATTGCATAGGGATTGTACATCGTGCCGCAAGCAGAAATACTACGTCGCATATCGCCCTTATCGGCGAAAATTGTGCCGGGTTTTGCCCTGGTAAATCATGAAAACTGCGTTGGTCAATGGTAAATTTCTTTCATGAAAACAATTCCGTTAATGAATAATCTTGTCTATGATATATGAAATGGTTGAAAATAATTTGCCTGATTTGTTTAAAAGTTGGAAAAACTCTTAACAATGCTTAAACTGCCGCAAACGGGTTATTTTACTCTAGAGTTTTATACCCGATGCGATGGCTCAGACCGATCTTTTGCTTGGTCAATTCCCATAACATGCGAATAACTCCTGATCCTGCTCATGTTCTAGTAAAGTGGGAGTAAATTTAAGCACACATGATGTTCATTAGCTGCTTTATTGATGAATGAAAGTGTCCCTGCCAGAAATAGGCACCCTGCCGCAAACAGAGTTGTTTTGGTGCTCTATGTTTAGCCAGCGCAGCGTCGTCTACGCGTCTTGCACTCACGGAGGCGTACAAACATATATTTAAGCCTATGGGACTACATAATGGATTATCTTCGTTCACAATAATGCACACAACACTTTTATAATGTGACACAATAATTACGAGTTGAGAAACCTCAATCTGAGAGACAATCCCCACAAACAATTATTATTACTATTATTATACATAACTGTAATACATTACCATTTTTATCAAGCAATTCTTGCACTAACGCGAACACCGGAAAAGATTATTTTGCCTTCTGACATGTGACCTGCGCCGTGTTTACGCCCCGCTGCATTGCAGGATAGGATCAGCTGCACACACACAGAGTGTACGTGTGTAGAGTTCTGTGGATAGGATCGAGTAAGCTAGCTTTAGTACGTCTTCTTTGATTGGTCAGAGGACGTACTCTAGTAAGTCAGTGGAAGCCTAGCCGCCGCGCAATGCAAACAGAATAAGAACAACACAGCTAAGGGAACCTCTCATTCTCGATGAACGGCCATGAAGTGCATAATACCAGGGAGTAATGTCAAAGGTAATGGAAAGGCATCAGCCGATTTATCCGCAAAATCTTCTGGCGTGTATGTTCTCCTGCAATCTTATCGCAAGATGTGCGCGACGTATTCCCGTTCTGTACTGGTTGTAAAGTGGTTGTAAACTATCAGTAGTAGAATCTAGTCACTTTTCAGTCCCACATGTTGCATTTCATGTTTGGATAAAGTATTTTAACCTAATTATCGTTGCGTTCGCATTATTGCCATTATTTATAACAAGACTGGATCCTAGACCTCTAGTATTAGTAACGGGGTACGATAGATCTGATCTAATTTACTATCTACTAGCCTATAAATTTACAGCTAGGTTCTAACAATTACTAGGCTGATGCCTTTGTAATGAGGATCTAACTGCGACAGCCGCCACACGCAGTGTGGCGGCTGCGTGTGGCGGCTGCGCCGTGCTCCCATAAAAGATCTTCATGTTGAACAAACGGGTGCCTTTGCGGCGCTATATTTCCTTAATTTTTCAACAGAAACTACTAGGAATACTTACATGGGTCGATGAAACCTAAATGACTATCATCGGCGACTGTTTGATGCATTTCATTGCTTGTGATGCACAAAATGATGTCTTATATTATAAGCAGCTCACCGATGTTCACAGAATTCACAATCACTTGCACAAGCGCACAGACAATGAACTATAACATAAGCGAAACTGCGGGGAAGCCGCCAGGACCGCGCCTGGCGGCGCGGTCTCCGGGGCTAATGAGGATCCTGCTGTGTGTCCATGTGGGTGGGTGGGGTGATGACCAGGGTATTCTGAGGACGTAATTAAGGTATGATTAAGTCCCCTGTAATTATCTTAGGTCCCTCCCATCTAATTGTTATTCCATCCAATCAGACGAGTTGTTAGAAGCCAAAATGATGATTACACGCGCAAATATGCCCTCAATGCGTGCTCCTCCACGCGCCTGTAATTACAGCCCAAAAGCTCCGTGCGCACACTCCGGTATTTGATTACAACCCCTCACCTACGCACGCGAAGGTCTCAACCTCTTTGCTCAAATAAAATGACAAAATTCCTCGAAGATCGGCTATATTTCTTTTTTTTTCTCTGAATTCTACGGATACCATGATAACAAGATTCAACCGCTCCTCGGTTACCGAAGACGGTAAGCATCGCTGTGGCAGAGAAAACACAATGTAATGCGTGATATCGGAGTAGTTAATGACACTCTTTGGTATCATTAAGTTTTTCATTAACTTTCATACTTAATTACACCCTCAGAATACCGATTCGTAATTAACTCTGTGATTAAGTCCTCTCAGAGGTGCACGCGCATTGATACGCGCAAACGCGTAGGTCCTTCCCGCCAAAACGCTTGTTGCTATGGTAGTTAATATACCCCCTACTTAATCATGCTCTCAGAATACCAATTCGGTAATTAAGTGCTAATCAGACACTTAATAAGCTCTCAGAATACGGCCCCTGCCTGAATGCTGGTCACACACAGTTATCAAGGTAGGCTGCGCTTAAAATATAATTTTAATATTAGATCTATCAGGAGATATCATGCAGTTTGACAATGATGAGATGATGATGATAGTGAGTTGTATACATCTCTTTAATTTAGGAATTCTAACCTGTACATGTTAGATAAGTATTCTTTATTTGTATTGCCCCATTTTAGAAGCAAAACATGATTTAGTTTTGATATTGTTCAGGACACAGGTATACGTATACAAGTGTAGTTGGGTGTCCAACATATCGACACCCTAATACCTACCTATGGATACCTATGGAAGATTCTGAATGCAGGCTGAGCCTCTTATATTCAGATCCAGATTTGGTCCTTGAGATGAGCTGGGCAGCTGGGTCATGGGCAGGTGGAGTGGCATCGAACTTAAATTTTATGGGTTCATTGTCCCAGAATTTCTCCAAACCAACTTCAAAACTGAAGACACTGGGTGCATCTGTATTTCTTGATAAACTATTCCATGGTTTCCTGATACGCATGTAAAATGAGTTTCTTCTTGTAGTGGTATGTGATCGAAAAATATATAACTTTTTGTGCATTTTTTAATTAAACCCAAATCAGGCACTACTTCCTGGTCATATTTATGAAATGATTTAAAAGCTTCAATCATATCACCTCTCGCCCTGCGGTGTGCTAGAGTTGAAAGTCCAAGGTGCCTCAATCTCTGTTCATAAGATAAAGATCTTATTTCACGTACTAATTTTGTAGCTCTCCGTTGGACATTTTCTATAGCTAAATGTTTTTTTTCAAATAAGGACTCTATACCGCATGGGTGTATTCTAAATAAGGTCTTACCAAAGCTGTATATAACAATAAAAAATAGTCCTTATTTAGATAAACAAATGTGCATCTTATTAAATTCATAAGTTTATTGGCTTTGTTTATTTGTTCCTGAAAATGCGAATCAAACTTAAGTGTAGAATCAACCGTGACTCCTAGGTCCTTGCATGAATCTATGTGTGAAAGGTAATGTAAAAGGTAATTTCCAATATTCATAGTGTAATCATACAAGTCGTCTTGGTTTTTTTTTTATCAATGTTTTTCTATTAATAGATCTACTAGAATTTCCACTTAAAATATCTCACAATTTGCCTGAAATTTTACTCACATGACAATGAAAATACTCTGAATTCACAAGCGTGCATTAAAAATGCGATATGCGGTACACGCTCCAAGATAACTGTTTCGAACGCTTGGGTTGTTATTTTGATACACTCAGTTGCGCCGTATTTTGAAACCAACACCCCTACCCACTTTTGGCAATACGTGTGAAATGCACGTAATGCTTTTCCTATCTGCATTTATAATCTACGGTATCATTGTTTTGGCATTGATCTTGTTTATTATCAGGTTTTTCAGTAATATTTGGACATCTTCAAATCCCCAGTGAAGAATGCAAAACTGCTGCGCGTAGTCGCATGCGTAAAAGTTTGTTCTTTACGCGCAATGCTGTAAATAGAGGGGTGTCAGTTTCAATGTACAGTGTTGATGTGTTGGACACCCACTAAACTCTGCAGTGCAGTACCACTATACAGATATTGAACATGTTACGATGTATTTTGTTATGTGAACGAAGCCATTTATAAAACACTTTCTATAAAAACGTTAATAGGTAAATTTTACTAAGATTGTAAGAGGAGGGGACACAAATCAAACTTTGCGATATTGGATTTAAAATTGAGAAAGTTTGCAAGCAGTCGGTGCATATAAATGACACCAGCCCTGTTGTCATCACTGTTTTGTACAATGAATGTCAAAGCTGCAATACCTTCCATTCATATAATCTTTCTTGACAGTATTTGGGCGGGCTGTCCATTGCCTCTCCAAAGTCGGGGATGATCTCTACATGGAACCACTGGACACAGGGGTATGAAATTTTAGGATTCTTTATATTGTCCCTATGTTGCCACAATGCTTTTGATATTTACAGATACTTGTCAAAACTATTTAGGTTACTTTTTTGTATTGATTAACTTCAAATTATGCTTGACTGGGTTGTGTAATGTGAGATGATTCTTAAATGGACAAAGAAACACTCGACCATATGAAAGTTTTGAAATTATACTAAAATTTAGTTGTGAACAAATGTTACCATGGTAGCAAACTGCTTCCAAAAATGTTCTTATTGTACTTGCTACTGGAGAAATTGAGTTATTTAATCTTATCATTCAGATTTTTGCTTCTTTTTTTTTTTTTGATGTATTGGATGATCATTTTCAGCTGCAATGTCTTACAACTCCATATCAGAGACACTAGAGTGTGTATCAGACTGTACAAAGCAGTTTGGTTTTTTTTCCAATTTTGATGCATTGTTTGACAATGCCTCCACAGCTCTGCTGCTGCTAGGATTCCCTTTTGCCTGTCATATTATGTGTACATTAGAAAATGTTTGCAAATTGTGAAGATGATTGCCTTAAATCACAAAAATGTTTTGGGGCCTAATTGAGGTCAGTAATTGAGCAATTTTTATTCGATGCATTTTTTTTTTTTTTTTTTTGCCATGTTAAGTGTGTTCACCTTTATCTTGATGAAAATTTGAAATCACATGTAAACTGCAAATCACATGTTCACCTTCATGTAGATGAAAGCATGAAATATGGAAACTTCAAATCACTTTTATTTTTAGATTATTTTTTGTGTGCATGCATCAGTACATTTTAGTCAGCTGAGGATGGCAGCTTTGTAAATAGGATTTTGAGATTTGAAATCACATTTTTTTTAGATATAAATGTAAAGTAAACAGTAGTGTAGTTTGGGTCATGAAGGCAACTTGTATTAGAAGGAAATGCTTTTGATTTGGGGCTTCTTTGGCATTTTGATACTGAATTTTGTTCACACTTTGTAAGGTGAAATGAAGTATTGCTATGCACTGCTGAAATTGTCATCAAATGTATTAGACATTGTAAATAGAAGGCAGAAATGTGTGAGGTACGGTACTTATTTGGTTTGCTTGGGTTTCTAGTGTTCTCATTCAGTGACCCTAAGCATGGTAGCTTCAGTCATTCATAAATTCATGTAACTGTTCGAGTAAGCCAAAGTGTGTGCATATATATGCATATTTTTGTGTGAGTAAGTGTGAGTGTGAGAGAGATAAGTTCTTATTTCATAGTTTCCTTCTAAGGGAAAGGGGGACAGGAGTAAACATAGAATGCCTGAAAAACCCAGCATATTAGTTTTCTTGCTCACAGCATGTACATATTTTTATCTAGATTACAGAAACTCCAACCCAAAGCACCTTCTGATCTGGAGATTCTCCCGCCCGAAACCCCTAGCAAACGGGAGACTCCAAGTTGATGTGTGCAAAGCGCGAAGTTCCTAGGGTTCTCGATGTTCTCTGGTGCTATCTAAGGCTTATTTCTTCAATATACGATAGCAATAAGTAAGAAATCCTTTCCACCGGGAGACACAGAGCCAGGGCGGGAGAAATCAAATCTCAAGCACGAGAACGGGAGATTTTGCAAAAATGGGCTTTCGGCGGGAGATCTCCCGTCGAGAACGGGCGAGTTGGAGTCTCTGAGATTACACTTATAATCATACTTATAAAGGTTGCAAATATTGTACACTGTTTGCAAGAATAATTACACTTTTCACAATTTTTGCACAATTTCTGTTCCAATCTTGATAGCTTGCACTTAGAGCTGTCAACTCTTCTCGGTCAGCCTACTCATGTTTCCTCTTCAGTCCAAACTTCTTTCTACGTTTTGACGATGGCTCTGCCTCTGCCTCCCAGAGCTCACAGACAGGTGGTGAGACTACCCGCTGGCGAATCACTATGAAGGTTGGTTGGACCTTGTTGATTTGCATGTATTATATATTTTGTGAACAATAGCTAGATTGGGTATCCTTTGAGGGTATCCCAAAGAGAGCCATCTACCTGTACACCATAGTGGAACATATGGTCGTAAACTACTCTTTTACTGCATAGAAACTCAACTATCTTCATTACATTTGCAGGGGATCACAAATAGTCTGCACATTTAATTGCAAAAGGACACTTGAGAATTCTTTTGTTTTTGCTTTTGTTACTTGCCAGGGTAAATCAGAGTTGTTGGGTTTTTTTGTGTGAAACCTACACTTTTATTAATAAATTTGAATGCTGCGCCTATGATACAAACTTCACTGCATGGGAAGGAGTTAACAAAATTGATCAATATTATCAGCCCTACTGTGGAATCTGCTTGCTCATTACATACCAGTATATTCATTACCTCCGCCAAGGGAGGAGGTTATGTTGTCATTACCATTTGTTGGTTTGTTTGTCTTCTGCAAAATAACTCAAAAAGTTAAAAACAAATTTGGATGAAACTTGCAGGAATGGTTGAGAATGACACAAGGAACAGATGATTAAATTTTGGTAGTGATCCGTAAATTTTTATGGATTTTATGAAGGATTTTCGATATTTTTATTGGTAGGGTCAATGAGCTTGGGAGTTCAAGCTGTGCATTTTTGAGGTTTTCATATGCGCACTAAAGTGCCTGCTCTAGTTTCTGCTATAGGGCAAGGCACGCCGTGCAGCTGAAAGTTGATGATGTAACAAAAGGCTTCTATATTGGGAAATCGGGCGATTTTCTGCGTGCATACGTATGGATGGAAATCATTAATCTCTATGGAAGAACAAGATTATTGGTGAAAATTAGTTGCTTGGCGGAGTTCTGCGCTCTCAGAGCGCTTATCTAGTTTTTCATATTTTTTGTTTTTGTTTTTGTTTTTGTTCTGTACATAATTTTTATTGGTAGACTTCTTGTCAGCATTTAATTTTTGTCAAAGAGGGGTAAAGCCAGTGTCATAAAACTGAGGACCAGAAATTGCTGTTCCGGCAAAACCATTATTGTGCCCCAAGTCAACTAGGTGGTCATGCAGATAATCGTGATCCCCCAGTTGACAAGTCCAGTAAAAGTCTGGAAATGTCACCTTCATAACAACAAACTGTGGTAATTGCCCTGGCTTTGTTCAGGAACAGTCTGTATCTGTTCCAAATGATGAATTCCCAACAGTTCTTTGATTGATTTCTGTTTCAACTCTTATGTCTTTTGTGATCACTCAAAGCCATTAAGACTGTGAAAAACACTTCTGTACCAACAATTTCATTTTATGTGTGTGTGTTTGGGTGTGAATAATATTATCCAACACAGTTTTTAAACAATTATTGTAATGCACATATTTGGATTACTGTAATTGTACAATATAAATATTGATATGATGATGATAATTTCCATTTACTGCATCAGCGAAATATCTGTTGATATGCCCTATCACAGCTCATCTGAGTAAAGCAAGCTATATTCTAATCACTCTTTGTCTGTTGTCTGTTGCTTGTCATTATAATCTGTCAATCACATATTGCTGGTAAATATACGTTTTCTTCTCCTGTATAGTTCTTTTTTTGCCTGTTTGATAACTCGTCCAGTCTCCAAGCTTTTTTTTGTTTTTTGTTTTTTGTTTTTTTTAACCCTTCTATTCAGCTAAGACTTTCTGTAATGCTTACACTCTCATAACCTTTTCTTTACACCTTTCACTTTCAAAGCCCTTAGTCAGGGTGCTACATGTACATAACTCCTTTCCCCCCTTTTTTTTTACCACTTGTGCCCAGATGGGCAAGCAGATTTTCAAGTTGTTGCAGAACATTTGCCCAAACATGAATTTTACTTGCCTGAAAAAATAGTCCAAAACTATAAGAAAATGATACAGAAAATCACTTGTAAGTAAAGGGTTTGATAAAATACAATCATTTAAATGAAGAGCACACATTGATTCACACACTTACAAGTGTAAACACATGGGGGTAACAAACTTGGTTCGATCAAGTGTTGGTGTTGCATTGCATTGGGGCTTCTTTCACTTAAGTGTTGAAAAGTATTGATGTGAATTCATGTGAATCCTTGCATGTTTCAAAGCATTTCTGTTAGCCCATCTAATTTACTGGAACCTTCCTCTTTTGATTTTGTTGTTGTTGTTGAGAGTTTCATTGAAAGCATGTAATGCCTACAACCTCACTTTTATGAAGTACATTAATGGTATATCCATGGATGTATGTACTCTTTTCTTTTTATTTTGCATTGACTTTTCTCTTCCTGGCAGTCCTGCCTAGCAGTTTTTAAATCTCTGTACAGTCTGGAGAAAAATGTAGATCGCTGCAACATCAGCTTGGACACACAGGAATGCAGACTTGTCTTCCAGCTACACTGTAGACATGGTAAGAGAAGTGACTGAGATAAATGAAGCCCTATAGCCATGGCAGCTTGCCTATGCTCTGCGCAGGAGGGAGTTAATTTTTGCAGTGAAAATTTTTAGATTACATCACTGCAGAACATTAGAGAAAGTGGAGGGCTGCTGCATTCTTTCAGTTATGATAATAATAATGATGATGCAATACATTTATGTTTCTAAGCATGCAGTTTACCAGAAAATTAAGATTAAGTTGCACCTAGAACTTTCTTGTTAGAGTACTGCTATCTTCATTTGGTTTCCAAGGTAGATTTTCTCATGCCCTGATAAAATAATGTTAATTTGACATGGAGAAAGAGGAGATTTTGTATGCTGCAGATGTGATTTCTTTCCTTATGCAGCAGCTAAAGTTGTTGGAGAGGAAGTGGGAGTCATGTTAATTTGAACTTGAATTCTTAGGTCAAATGGTGCACATAGGGATATTATACTGACAACAGTTTGATTGGAAACAATTGAAAGGATTAAAAGTTTTCAGCAGACAAGAGTCTTGTTATTGGCAGAACACAAATAAGTGACCAATGCATTATTTCATCATTGTAGTTCAGTAGATATGGGAATATCCTGGACCATGCATAGTTTAATTAATTCTACACACTCCTGTAGATCCAAATGTTTTGGTATGCTTTACACTCTTTTGCTCAATGTACAGGCATAGTGAAGACATATAATTTGGTGTATCAGGAAACGGAGACACTGCAAGCTGTGTTTTCAAAGGACCTGTGCCCAAACAGAATCAAAGCTCCTTCAAAGTAAGAATCGCTGATAGCATTCACACTGCTATGCTTGTATCATAGTCTCTAATAAGGTCCATCATTGATTTAGTGTAAATCTTGCATGCTAGATTCTGGGTAAACGGCAATTTACCTGATCAGAGCACATTAATACTGATATGATCTTTCGTTCTGCAGTTACAGAGTGTCATTATTTTGTATGTAAGCTATATGTAGTATCAATCAACTTGACTTTGATCACCTTCAGTTTTGTGATTTATCAATATTTCATCACACAACATTAGATATATGGCTTTGATTATGTCAATGTTATTTGTGGTATTTCTAATTCAGCCAAGTGTTTACATGAAATTGCTATATTATGATAAAGTAATTTGTTGAATCATGAACAACATAACACCTCGAGAGCTCTGATTGACGAGTCATTTGATATGCATGATGAATGTATGTAATTTGACATTAATGTGAATACCAAGCACTTTCCTCTGAATGTAGCATTTGTCACTGCCAGCTCCCAGTCATTTTAAGAAAAGTCAGTCCTTTGAATACAGATAATTTAAACATGTGTGACAATATATGTACTGGTACAAAAATGCCTGCTCATCACATCCCATTATAGTGAATTGGCCAAAGTCTATTAAACAGCTAAATGGACATTATGTCAGAGATGTGATTGCATTCTAAGTCAATACTTTATAAGTAGATAGGTCATTGGCTTTCTATGCCCAAGCTCGTTGATTGTTTCCTATGACTTGTATATTTCTAACGAGTGTTAGATATGATGACCTGCTAGTATGCTTGGAAGAAGAAGAAATTTGAGATAAATGGCACTTGAAGAAAGTCCGAGCAAAGTTGCTACATAGGAAGAATGTTTCAAGTTTGATTGTCAGTTGCTGACTTTACTTGATATGTTCTGGAAACCTTTTCAGCTGTGTTGGTCATGTGCCCATAATGTCTACTTTTGTCAAAAGTCCTTTCTACATTATTTTGTTCAAGGGAAAGAACAACAAAAAGATCAACATAAATCCTGTGAAACTTTGATATATTCTGGCTTTGTCTTGTGTGGAAAAAAAAAGATGGAAGGGTTATGATCAATGTAATTTATAAGGAAACATACATGGTGAAAAATATAACATTGTACATTACATAACATTGCACACTCATAGCCGAACATATGGAGAATATAATGAAACAATATCTCAATCAGGTGACCATTGTATCTAACTACCATGAGGAAGTTAGGAAACACTGTATTTGTAGATGATTACTGGCATTTAAATGGTCATAAATTATTTAAGCCTTGATTAAATTTTTAGAGTTTTGTTTCTTGCACATGGTTCACCATGGTCGCAGAATGCAGATTTGGTCTTTATACTAGGATACATCTTCCCTGAATGATAGTTACAACTTATGCACACTTTTAAATAACTCTGCCCCTTTCCAGGTTATTGGCAGAGGCCGTATCCAGCTTCCAGGCATCGCAAGAAGAGATTACACTTATCGTCTCTCCTGTTCAGCTCAGCTTCAAGAACTATGTTGATGATGAGCCAGGTAACCATGTTTAGTCTATGTTTAGTCTAGGTTTAGCCTATCGGTCCAGCCAATGTGGTTCAGTCTATTGGTGTCTAGTGTCATTACAAAGCTGTAAAGTTAATGCTGTGAATGAAAGAACAAGAAACAAAGCAAAACTAGATATATCGCTACGGCGACTGATATGCCTCCGCCATAATGCATGGTTCTCCTAATAGGTCTATAGTACAATGTCTTGACAATGTGTGATGACAGTTTCAAACAATTGGCAAAATATCAAAATGACAGGTTTGACACAAATGTGCTGAATGTTCACTTTCCTAGAGCTAGGTTCAATTGGATGAATGATTAAAATGTCAGAGTGCAGGTATTTGGGGAACTGATGATTTTTACTTGACTTTTGACCCTTTTATAAGTTTATGCATCGAGTAATTTTTCAAGGTATTGAGAAAAAGTATAATTTCAGTATCAAATGGGAAAATAGCATTATCTAAACCTGGCCTTTGACCTTTGACCTCACAGTTCCAAAGAGAATCAATGTTAGGTTGAACATGCATAAATATGTAAGTTTCATGATGATACCTTGAGTTACTTTTGAGATATGGAGGAAAAAGTGCAATTCAGCACTTTCACTTGACCTTTGACCTTTTGGCAAGAAACTTCCCACAGAATATATATTGGGTAATACATGTATATATCAAGTTTAAAAAAAAAAAAACCTTCATTCATTGCATAAATATCAGGAAAGTAGTGATATTTTGAGGAGTTGACCTTGACCTTTGACCCCCTGACCTTTGACCCATGACCCCCAACTTCCCTAGATAATCACTGCCCATCGGTACAAGCATATATACTAAGTTCCATGAAGATACCTTGAACCATTTGCGAGATATGGAGAAAAACATGAAATTTCATTTTTTTTTCACAAAATAACCTGTGACCTTTGACCTTTGACCCTGTGACCCTAAAATTCACACAAAGTATTATCCCCCAAGGATATACCCTCATACCAAGTTTGATGTAAAACCACCACACGGTTCTTGAGATATCAACAAAAACAAAACGGGACGGACGGACGGACGACCCGAAAACATAATGCCTCCGGCCACTTCGTTGCGGAGGCATAAAAAAGGAATTGTGTGAGGTTTGGACACTTGCCTTTCTGTATACCATGCATAGGGGCTAGATGCCTTTAAGCTATTCAGACAAATTGTGTAAGATCTTGTATTTTTGATTTTCAGTTTTCAGCTCAAGATTCTATTCTTTAGAGTGTTTTCAGTTATAGCTGTCTTTAAGTTTCGCCTAACCAACTAGAAAAACACTTTGAGAACAAAGACCTTCGCCAAGCAGCTCATTTTCACCCATCACAAATGCTGAAAATTGCCCTTATTTCCCAGTACAATAAAGAAGTTTACTGTTGTGTCTAAATCTACCACATCTCATCAGCAGCTTACTGCATGCTGCACCTCGAGTGCACACTCAGTGCATGTATACACACCTCAAATACAAATTGTAGGCGCAGCTTGAACTCTCTTGCTTGTTGGCCCTATTTGCCCATGATTATCCTTCAAAAATATCAAAAAATATCCTGAATCCAGGCAGTTTTCTTGATCCCTACAAAAATTTAATCATCTGTTCCTCGTGTCATTAACAATTTTTCTTGTAAGTTTCATCCAAATCCGTCAAAATTTTTTGAGTTATTTTGCAAATAGACAAACAAACAAGCAAACAAACAAACAAACCAACACTGACAAAAACATAACCTCCTTGGCAGAGGTAATTATTGTGTGCGTGAATGTGTTCGTGTGTTGATAACTATGCTTGAAACAAGGCAAGTAGTGAAGAACAGCCGCATGCAAGTATGTGCAGTAACTTCTATGGTCAGATTTTACTTTCACAGCAACACTTTGAATATGGTACCTGTAATGAAGAGCAATCCAGCATATGTGCAGGTTCATGCCATCAACATAATCTTTAAATTGAGAGATGTGACAGAGACATTGTTTTGGTAAAAGAAAAGTACTAGGCAGTAAATACCATTGATGTGATCTTGACTTTTTCTTCCATCAAAGACCCCAGCAAAGTTGTGCACTCTGAGCTTCAGCTTGTCCCGGAGGAGTTTGAGGAATATAGCATTGGTGTTGACACTTCTATTACATTTTGCCTGAAGGAGCTACGGGTGAGATCAGCATTACAGTGTTGGAAACTTATTTGTTTTAATTTCTGAACATTCCTGTCAAAACTTCACACTCATCCAATGCTGATTTCATCACTATTTCTGAACATTTTGTTTCCTCATCTTACAGGATGACATTTTTTTTCAAACTCTGTATATAAAAGCTATGTTTTTGGCGAGCCCACCAGAGGTTTGGGGAGACTAAGGGATCACCTGTGGCGTCTGTCCGTCCGTCCGTCGTCCGTCCGTCGTCCGTCCGTCGTCCGTCCGTCCGTCCGTCCGTCGTCCGTCCATCCGCTGTCTGTCCGTCCGCCGTCTGTCCGTCGTCTGTCCGTAACGCTACAAAAACTTGAATAACTCTCTACTGAGGATTTCAATTTCAATCAAACTTGGAGGGAAGAGTGGTTATACAAAGTTACACATTCTACCAAACATGAAGGGCACCTCAAGGTCAAAGGTCACAGGCAGAGGTCAATGAACTTTAGGGCCCAATGTTAAGTTTTTAGGGCTTGTTTCGTTTATTGCTCGTAACTTTTGATGTATCTGTCTGTTTGTGACCAAACGTAGATGGTAGATGTCCCTTGGGGAGTTGAAGGTCATCACAAGGTCAAAGGTCACAGACAGGGGTCAACGAACTTTAAGGGCCCAATGTTAAGTTTTTAGGGCGCGTTTCGATTGTGGCTCATAACTTTTGATCCCTTTGTCCGTTTGTGACCAAACTTGGATGGTAAATGTCCCTTGGGGAGTTGAAGGTCACCACAAGGTCAAAGGTCATAGGCGGGTCAATAAACTTCTGGGAGTTAGAAAAATTTTAATTTCTTGTACGCGAATGGGCGAGACACAATTTGGCACTTGCCTTGTTTATTTGTATATTTGTTAATTGGTTGTATGTATATAACATGGGCCAATTATTGATTGAATATGAATGTATATGATATATTTTACAGTTAAATATTTACAGTAACATATAGATCACAATTCATGTATTGCTATGTTGAGCTTTGTGGACAATTATCACAGCAACTGCTGCTTTAATAGCATCAATCTAAAAAGCACAGTAGAGGATCAATTCTTGCAAACTACACTTGAATTTTCACCATTATCTGATAACGTTATGTCTTTTCTCATTAATTCTCATCCTCACAGGCAATACTATCATTTTCTGACTCGGCAGGACTCCCTATCACACTTTACTTTGAGACTACTGGGAAGTAAGTGGTTATGCCTGAATAGAATTAATGGCTGGCTTGGTACAGAAAAATGAAAATGAATGTTAGATAACTTCAGAAATTTACTTCAGTTAAGTTTAAACTGATATCAATCATTTGTGTGTCAACCACCATGCCTGCTTTTACATTTTTTTCTAAGTTCAGGTAACACGAGATAGTATACAAATGGTGAATGGTCATGAGTGCGATGGTACAAGATTTCGCACGAGGTGAAAGATAGAGGCGCGCTATTCAACGAGGTGAAGCTGAGTTGAATAGTGCGCCTCATCTTTCACCGAGTGCGAAATCTGGTTCCATTGCACGAGTAAAGACCATACACTATTTGTTTTATACAACACCTCGAACGTCAACAGATTTGGTACTCACAGATTCTTGAATTTAGCACAGAAATGGCAACCATTTTCTGTGAAAAAGAATGAGTAGCCTCACAGTTTCAGTCACCATGTACGTACGTATGCGAAACGAAGTTGTTTACAAAAATGAGTGACAAAAGTATGTGCTTGTAAGCGCGCTTGTAATTGTTGAGTGCGCGCGGCACATGTTTGTTTATTGTGACATCAGAGCCATGCAATGGAACATTTTGCTCAAACAAAATTGCGTGGCTGACAGCCAGAGCGTGCGATGGAACTTTTCTCTAAATATCACGTGATGGGCAATCGACCAATCGGATAGCTACATTCTAAATAGGTGTTGTATAAAATGTAATTACAGAGGTCATGAGAAACTGATGTTTGTGTTAGGATAATGCTGATTTTGTCTTCAAAACTGTTTCTACCATAGGTTGTGAGCTCAGGCAATATATTCTGATATCCCCGTCAAGATTATCCTTCATCATGTGAATGTTTGCACTTGAAATTGAACACCCTCTGTATGCAGAAGTCAGGATGGGGCTGCACAATTATAATTGAAGTGTTGTATATTATGTTTATCCTTTGTATTATGATGTCTTATTAAAACTCCAGATGTCAATAAAAATGTCAAGCGTTGAAGTACTTTCCATTGCAGAAATTAGTCATACTTTTACAGTTTTATTTGTATGATAATTATACTTTTCAAGGGTTTCCTGCATGGTGTAATACACAGCAGCAAAGTATTTTCATAAAACTAAAAATTATGCATATATGTTGTTTGTTATGGCATGCCTTACAGACCAATTGTATTTTGTCTGGAGAGTGACCAGACAGTGGAGGCCACATTTGTCCTGGCCACTCTGGCCGATGTGTCCAGCAGTCAAGTGACCACCACAGCCTCCCAGCAGACTAGGCTGAGCCAGTCCACACAAGCCACTGTACAGCACAGAAAGCAGAACAGGAGCAAGGCTAATCAGAGGTTAGCAATCATCTCTCTCCTGTGTCTTTATCAGTATACCTGATAGATTAGATATGTAGAGATCTTTGATATACTGTATGTCCCCCCCAAAAAAATTACAACGGGACCCTCAGCAACCATTACTTTAAAAATACTGAATCAATCCATATACAAATTCAGGGTATGAAGCTATAACTTATTACCCACATCATACAGAAAACCCCATTCGATTTGCTTCAGTGGTCAAAGAGAAATTATCTTTGAAGAGTATGTCAGGAATTCCTTCCCTCCAAGTTCTGTCCATTGTGTTCACATATTAATATATGCACAGTTTGAAAAACAGCCAAGTGCTGAACTTGGAAGAAACAGATCCATGACATGTTTTACAGCAATCCACATTTCTCTGTGACCACTTAACCAAATTGAATGGGGTTTTCTGCAAAATATAGGCAAGGTGTTATACCCTGAAATAGCGTTTAAATGGCTTTATCATTTTGAAAGTTATTAGTGTGGAAATTTGATTGTAATTTTTTTGAGGGACATTTTGTACAACCCCATCAGAATAGGTATTATGTGCAAATATTGGCAAATGCACATGACTGAAATGGCTGTTCCTCATGGTCATAACATTGTGGGTTTATCTGACTTTTAGCTTATCATTTGCTTATATAACACTGATTAAGGTGACAATATTTTGTTCAATGTTATTTCAAGAAATCAAATTAATCGGTCATCATCCATATGTCTTTGCATTTTGCCTATGTTTCTGTCTATCTTTTTTTTTTTTTTTTAAAGGACTGTTCAGTACATGTATGACAATTTTCTTTCAATGAGTCTAACTCATTGTAAGACATGTGTGCTCCAAAGACTTCCATAATGAGATTCCAATATCAAGATGAGTTTTTTCTCCATTTATGTGGTTTTTTAATGTAAAATCTTTTGTGCACATACTACTATAGACTCTCACTTTGGCTTAGACACAGGGGAAGTTAATTCTGAGACTATGTTACTTTAAATGAAATTGCCACTTTGAATAGGTGATATCAAATTTGAATGAGAGTAGAACAAAGTACCTTGTATACCTTATTTTTAGATCCTGTGATTGTCAGAAAATTGTCGTTTGTGGTGCTTAAATGAAATCATAAGTGGCATCTTAATGAATTGAAATTGGTTGATATTGTAATTACTTTTAATAGTATGTTTTTATGATTTTTCATCAGAGTTTGCTCAAATTTCTTTTCCATTTTTGTGGAGCCCACCGGAGGTGTGGGGAGACTAAGGGATCGCCTGTGGCGTCTGACCATCCGTCGTCCGTCCGTAACGCTACAAAAACTTGTAATGAATAACTCTCTACTGAGGACTTCAATTTCAAGCAAACTTGGAGGGAAGAGTGGTTATACAAAGTTACACATTTTACCAAATATGAAGGGCACCTCAAGGTCAAAGGTCACAGGCAGAGGTCAATGAACGTTAAGGCCCAATGTTAAAGGGATCGTATAGTTTTGGTTGAGACCTAATTTCAGGTTTCTAACATTTTTTGGTGAGATAATAAGAAACCTCTAATGAAATATGAAAGAGTATGTAATTCTATGAGGAAATCAATGTTTATTTGCTGAAAATTGGTTTTGAAATGGCTGAGATATCCAAAAAAGAGCGATTCTAATTAAGTGTGGGACCCACACTTTATTACGATCGCTTTGTTTTACTTTGTTTTTGGATGTTTCAGTCATTCCAAACCCGATTTTCATCAAATAAACTTTGAATTCCTCTTAAAGTGGTATGCTCTGTACTATATCGTAAGTGTTTTCTTGGTATCTCGCAAAAAGTTAAAAGCCCAATTCTCATATCCACCAATACTGTACCATCCCTTCAAGATTTTACGGCACGTTTTGATTATGGCTCATAACTTTTGATGTATATGTCCCTTTGTGACCAAACTTGGATGGTAGATGTCCCTTAGGGAGTTGAAGGTCACCACAAGATCAAAGGTCACAGACAGGGGTCAACAAACTTTTAGGGCCCAATGTTAAGTTTTTACGGCGCGTTTTGATTATGACTCATAACTTTTGATGTATATGTCCGTTTGTGACCAAACTTGGATGGTAGATGTCCCTTGGGAAGTTGAAGGTCACCACAAGGTCAAAGGTCACAGACAGGGGTCAACGAACTTTTAGGGCCCGATGTTAAGATTTTATGTGCATTTCAATTATTGCTCATAACTTTTGATGTATAAGTCCGTTTGTGACCAAACTTGGATGGTAAATATCCCTTAGGGAGTTGAAGGTCACCACAAGGTCAAGGGTCATAGGCGGGTCAATGAACTTCCGGGAGTTAGAAAAGCATTAATGTCTTCTACGCGAATGGACGAGACACAATTTGGCACTTGCCTTGTGCTTTAATTTTGCTGCTGTCACAAAAATGAAATGTTCAGAATTTCCTTTCAATCTACAAATTTTACTGCAATTACTACTAATAAGAAAAAAGAATCAGAAAGTGAAGCCAGAAGAGCCTTTTTTTCCCCACCCTCCCTTCCTTGGATAAAAATAGAAAATCTCTAAGTCTTGGATTATCAATTGATAGAAGACCAATTATGTAATTCTGTTATATTTTATCACTTAGCTCCAGGTATGATGCTTCTAGACAGGGAAGAACTGCCACGAGAGCAGATGGGGACACAAGGAGGATACCTAATGGAAATACAAATAGGTAAGTAGATTGTAGTCATCATGGTTGCTTGTCAGAGTTCTTGCTGTTAATAACTATAGCCATGATCATGAAATAATCAGGAGGAGGTGTGAGAATGATTAACATCATATCATGTAAAGTGCTTTGAACATCACAACATGATTGATGAACGGTATATAGGCCCTACCAAAATATAACTTGATTTTGAAAATGCATCATTCTGATGATGATTAATGATAATGACAATCAACATTGTGTTGGAATACTACAGTGTGTAGATGAGAATCAGTAACTTCTAAATTGTGGAAGAACTTTTCATAAAAGTTCACAGTCCTCGTCTGCAAATCATATTGTACCTTTTGATTCATTGCCACATGCCAACATGCACATTTAAGGACTTAACATTATCTCCACCAGATGACCAGAAGATTCTGTAAAAAAAGCACTTAGACTCAATAGATTAAATGTTCAGAGTATTCTGTTTTTCCCAGTTGCCCATAATTTGGGCTCAGCGCAAAAACAAAAAAAATAATAATCATGCAAAAATATTGATGTGTACAATACCTGCGGTTTGTGTCATTTCTTCCTTTGAAGTCTCTCAGATGACTTTTTACCTCGTGAAATGACCACAATGCATAGCTATACGGGGAATAACTAGTAGCTGACAACTTAATTTTCCCTTGTTGGCTTAATACCCACTGGGCAAATGTCTGATTGATTAAAGCATGATTAAAAAGAAAAGCAACATGCCTAGCAATAACAATGACAAATTGATATCCATCATACCAACAGTGTTGCCCCTTCCAGTGTTTGTACTACTATTCCTAAGGGCCTTGTTATTGTGTACTTTCATTGTGCTTCTCCTGATTCTAGGAATGTACCAGGTAGTCATCAGTTTATCATTTCTATTGACTTCAACTTTTCAGAAGCACTGTAGAAGAGGAGGAATTTCCAGATGACCTAATGATGGACTTGATGAACAGGCATGAGAAAATGTCCAAAGAACATGGCAGCGGTGAGTGATGGAAACCATTGATGACTGTATCATGCTACTGAGTTGATAGCTTCTGTTCCCATTTTCTTCCATAAAAATATTATGATATAGCTTATAGATTAAAAATCATAAGTTGATAAAAGTGATTGTTTATCTGCTATCATGAAAACAAAACATTTGTGCCCCGCTACAACAATAGGGTCCAAAAGTCGGAGAGGTCGATTTTCTGAAAATGACATGACGTTATTCCCCTACTCTCCCACTGTATTTTCATATATAACATGACTCATAAAAGCACTGGGTTGCGAAGATATCAATGATTTCACGAGAGCATGTCGAGTGGTCTAGGAAATCGACGTTTCGAGAAAACTACCTTCAAAGTTTTTCTTCCAATGCAATCATGATCAAGACAGTTTTCACCTCTTGACAATAGAAGGTATACGCTCCTAGTAACCTCAACAATGTTCATTCAAGCTTAGCGCCAGCGGTCTATGCACAACCAATCGGTAACCAGGATGCCACGCACTGACCAATAAGATCACTCCGTCGTTGCTAGGGGCGAGTCTATCTGCGGTGCTAAATCCAAATCTTCGGACACGTTTTTGTTCTGTTGAAAGTTGGAAAATCATGGGCCAGAAAAACGCCAATTTCTTGTCTTTCCTTTAATCATTTAGCTTCGAAATTTTGGCAGATGATAGACGAAACGTTAGAATACAAAATTATGTTAAAAACAGAAATTTGATGGTTTTGACCGATTTTGATGATCTGACCTCATATTTGATTATCTTGGATCAGCCGTCAGAGACTTTGGGATCCTTTTGTTGTGGCAGGTCACATTTGTGCATCTGTTTAACCAGTTATGGAATATAATGTCTGAGATGTAGCCTATCATTACCTTTTATGTCAATTTGTCGTTGGGATCAAACTTGATGTAAAAAGGGACCTTTGGGTACAGCTACTCCATACCTGTCTATCAACTTACTATTTACAGTCTTTTAAGCAGACTTACTGATGTATTTCCAAAACCCACAAAAGGGTTAGAGATTATTCCTTTTCGAAAATTCCAAAAAAACTTGGAATTACCCCTCCATTAGTAAATAGACCGTCCAATTCATTGCTTAAGAAGCATTGAAAATCCCATCTTTTTCATTAATGCTATTCAATACTCATGATGTTGTGTCTGCTTATTTTGTATATTCATTGTAAGGATGATATGTTTGATATATTGTTATGTATGTAGGAAGCACTTTGTGTGCTTTGGAAATGGCAGTTGTACAAATGTCATAATGTAATGTAATGCATTGTATTCAATTGCTATGACAGATTCTATTCGTGAGCCATGCTGTAATATTCACCTCTCACAAAAAACAACAACAACAATCAGCTGTTTCAGTGCTTCAGACCCTAAGAATAGGCAAGATGCTACCTTTGAGGCTGTAAAAATATAAATATTCTCCCAATCATGTATGTTGGCAGGCTTTCTTAGTTAGAGTTTTTGGTCTGTGCAGAGATGGCAAATGGCAAGATGGCAAGCAATGTGATCCATTAACTTTTACATTTGACAGAATAATTCCCCTCACTATGTAGAGTGAACAAAGCAGGAGCACAAACAAATTCCTGTTATTTGATATCCACTCTATTACACAAAGAAGTTTTGGAAAATTAGAATAGTGAAAACAAATTTTGATGTTTAATTTCCCACAGGGGACACAGCTGGCTCTTCCAGACTGGACCCACCTCAACAGGCTTTCACTGCTGGCGATGATGCAGATGTCTCAGCCAGCCCAGTCATCCCATTTGACCCCACCCTCAGCCACAAATTTCAAAAGACATCAACTAGCATAGGTCACCATGGTGACAGGGACTGGCATGCACAACAAGGGCAGGCAAAGAGACATGAGAATGGGAAAGAGGGAGGACCTTCCAGTCCCAATAGGACATTGTTGGCAAATTTTATCGATGTGGATGGGAGGGAAGATGAGAATGATGATGTAGAGGAGCTGATGTCTGAGGAGAAAGGTGGAGTAGGAGTGGACAGGGGTGACAGCATCAGGGAAGATCAGAAAAGTGATGACAATGATGATGGATTTGACTTTGTACCTGGTACTCCTCCAAGCAAAAAGGTGAGCCATCTTTTTCTTTTAAACTTTAATGGGATATCAAGGAACAGGAATGCAGTTTTGCTTTTAAACTTCAATATGTCATATATATGCAATCAATTATATTCTTTTTCCTGAGATCCCAAGATCTTAAGGTGTGATTGCTTGCAAGGAATTATAAGGATCATATTGTAAAGCTTTTTGTGAATAAACTGATATACATATGTGTCTACCCTGTATACATGTTTTTGTAAATATGTATGTTGATATATTAAATTCCCTGTGCTATGAACATTCATTCACAATATGATATCACACTCTTCTATCGCTCATTGTAAAGGGAGTTTTAAAAATATCAATTCCTTATGATAGGATCTACATATGCAGTAATGCTCTATGTTTGGAAGTTTCTAAGGTCTGAAAATGTTGAAAAGATATGAGATTAATGCATGTCTAAGAATTGATGTGTGCAAATATGAATGCAGGAAAATAACCATCGTAAAACTCAATGCTTACAGTGATCAAAATGTGGTAGGAACCCTCACACAAATATCATCCTTTCAAGCACATCCTCATCCTGTCAAGCTCGTGCTTCTGTCACCTCCACAGTTCAAGTCCATGTTCTTCGGCCCCTCGCAGTCCCAGCAATCACAGAGCAGTACTCAGCGGAGTCGACCACAGGCCCAGCCAGAGAGTGGGTCTCTACATGTCTTGGCTGAAGACAGTGATGAAGACTGAGATGACTCTTGTTTTTGTCTTTATGTCCTGGACTTTTCTGGACATCATCATGTTTTGTGCATTGTGTTCATTGACATTATTTATTTCAGAATATTTCTTGTGGCTGTGAAGATGGTTTGATCACAGTGATGGGGTGAATATACTGTGGTCTGGTAATTGTGTATCCTACGTGCCTGGAACAGGGGATCCCTGTCATAATGAGGTTGATAGGATACCTTTTTTGCCTTGGAAGCTCTCTCAGTTATAAGCAAACAAGATTTGTCTGTGAATCAATTGTGTATGAGAGCAGCACATGCTTGTCAACATGTAGCAAGTTTAACTGCATCCCTCTCACATGTATGCAAAACTATCACAGGATGACGAGGTATGAAATGCTCATCTTTGTAGGCTGAAAATTTAGCCACTCTTTGAGGCTATATGTTGATAGACATTGCGTACATATAAAGAAAGTCAGAATGGGACTAGGCAGGTGTAGATATTTACATTGATCATCATATTGATACAACTTGCGCTTCAAGAGCAGCATGTTTGTTTATATGTGTGACTGTAGTGGTTGCAGTGAATGCTGCATGAACACCATGAATGGAACATTCTGTACTGATACATATGAGGATCTTATTACTTTTGTCCTTGTACTTTTTTACTGTCCTGTTTAGATACATGTTCATGTGACCCCCAACTACACACACACAACAAACTTTCTCTCGGGAAACACATCCAACCATGCCTGCTCTTTGCACATGCTTGCACTGGGAAAATATACCTACACTGAAACTCAAAATGCACAGTCAGCACTCCATTGATGTAAGCTATTTGCACATGGTCTTCCATTCCCAGCCAAAAGCTCTAAAGTTCAGGTCATTTTCGGATCAATGTTTAGGCTGTGGGTTGGGCCAAACTTGCTGCTGAATTTCATGTGTTGTTAAGTACTAAATCATATGTAACTGAAGAATGTTTCTTCAGACATGTAGTTTCCATTATTGGTAAATGTGTTATCAGTACCCATGGCTACATTCTGTCTGACAATTATTGAACTTTCATTCTCCAGTATGATAAATTTTAGACAAAGTCTCTACTTTTGTCATAGTATTTGATGAATTTGATGAAAAAATATGTCCTATGTACCTGATGTCTTGCTTTGTTTGTAACTGTGGTTAGAATAACATGCCATGGAAACATTGTCACAGTATTGTCCTATCAAAGCAGTGTTCCTGTTTATCTAATGGCCAAGTTAAGCAGTTAGAATAATGTACCTTGGAAATAATGCCTCTGTGCTGTCCTATACAAGCAGCATTCCATTTACGAGTTCCAATTAAATACAGGGGAATCCCGTTGTAACGAGATCGTCGGTTCCGGGTGATTTTTCTCATTATATCCAGATTCTTGTTGTATCCGAACACTTGGGAAAATAACACTGTATGTAAACACGGTCCAGTAAAATTGGGTTACATGTATTAAATAATATGGCGGTGTCATGTTGAACACAAAAAACTGGAAATGCGACAGGAAAATGCAAGAACATTCTCGAGAAAATTAAAATTATAAAAAATATATAGACGCCGTCTATAGGCCCTATTTCTTTTTCTTGATGCATTTTATCGAGTGTTCTAGATTTGACAATTCATATAATCATGTAGATTGGACCTGCCTTTTGTTATGCCCATGTTATTAATAGTTACATCTGAGAAGAGAAAGATGAAGAAAAATTAATGCAACTATCAAAATGCCATAGCGCTATCAATGCTGCGTTTGGCGTAACTCGTGTGGATGAGAGCTGTGACTAACAGTCCAAAGTTACCTTTCATTTTATGACAAATTATTGATGTAAATCACATGCATTATGGTGGAAGTTTATACATCACAATTTAAACTCTCATTTTTTTTCAAGGAAACCATGCCCAATGTCCTATTTTTCTTTCACTATTGCTGCACAGTGCGATTTGCAAAATGTGTGCTTTACCCAGAAGAGCCAGAGCGCCATGTGCTTCCAGCTTGTTGCGATGCCTCAGGTTGAATACGTGCTTTGCATCAATGATTTACCCGACGAGGAGATTGACAGGCGCCATTTATGAAAACAAAAACTATTATCCGGTAACTGTTGATCGCAAAATCGACTGAAATAATATTCAGATTAGATACACTCGAGTTAATTCCTTTTTTTTTTTTAGCTTATGACCTCATTGTATTTTGATTTTGACATCTAATTCAATTTCTCTCATAATCAAAAGACACTCGAAAACAGTGTTCTTTATTGCAACCAGTTTTTCTTATTGCAAAGAAATTTTGAATATGTTAAAAATTTCTGATAAAACCTACAATTCGCTATGTTCGCAAACATTCGCCACTCACACGTAGATACTCCCTTTACATATATGTTTGCGGGAAAGGTTAACTTAACATTTCAGATAGGCCTACATAAATACACCATTATTTTTTTTTTCTTGTTTCAACCAAAAGAGAACATTAATTTGAATTGTAGCATTTGTGATAACATTTAGTCCTATTCTTTAGCGAATATTATATAGCTTCTAGATATTCCGATGCTGTTCCACCTCGGAAAGAGACTTCACAAACTTGCGGCGCATGCTCCTTGTTTGCGTTCTGTTTGACACTGACAGATGTTAGTCGCTGCCTGCATGCAACGATAATTCAGACAATTATATGGATAATGGACCTTTTCCGGTTTGAAAACAGTGCATGATTTTGCCCATTGTTTAGTTCGGTTAAAAAAAAATGTTGTTATATCTGCACAATTTTGTCTTTGTTTTTCTTTGCTTTTAGGCCCGAAAATTTTCTCGCTATAAAGGGAACTTCGAATTTCCAAATGCTTAACACGCAAAGTCAGTTGGGACCGGACGATTTATCTTGTTATAAGCAGATTCTCGTTGAATCCGATCTCGTTATAAGGGGATTCCCCTGTAGTAGAGACTGTGTTTGACTTTAATAGTTCTTACGTGTACATGCTTGCCCTGTGAGTGGTTTCTGATGATGACATTGTGTATTCAAGAGCTGAGGCAGTTCCAGCCAAGGATTGATAGCTCTAAGGCCAGGGATCATATATTCAGATTTTTTTTCAACCAAAGAGGACTTTGAAACACCCTGCTTGCATGCACTGTTTGCTGTTGATGGTTTTGATGTTATTTGAATCTTGAAATACCACAGTCCAAGACTGTAGACTGTTGTTATGTAACACTTCTTTTATCATTACATTGCTTGCATTAATCTGTTATTAGAAACAATGGGATGTGGACCTGCATAATATGTTATTCAGAATTGAACATCTTTAATTTTTTTTCTTAACCCAACTAAATCCAAGACATTATGACCGACATTTGAAAATAGAATAACTCCATAAAATCCCAGAGCAGCTGCTCATCAGACCATAGTAGGCTTGTGCACATAGTATAATATCCCATGAATTGAATGTTAGTCACACTGCATGTTGCTTTCCAGAAAACACTTTTGTATTGCCTCTGTAGTTAATAATACTTTCCAAGCTCTGAAACCTTGAAACATCATCATACAAAGTATCATGATTTTTATTTATGATTTGTGTAAACTTGGAGATGGAATAAAAATCTTCAACTTTGATTCAACAAAAAATCGCTGTAAAGAGTGTCATTTCAGTATCAGTATTTGTTTAAGCCAGAATATGTTCCACAAGTCACTCAGTGCCATTGTGATATTCATTTGGCTTTTTGGAGAGAATCTTTCTGTATATATGTTTATACGAAGGAGGTAAAATGATAGTGTTACCTGCATTCCTAGAGGGAGGCCAGTCAAGACTCCAACATGGAATACTAAGACAGGCTCAAGGGAACTGGTATATACCCATATCGAAAGAAATCACAATAAGACATAACAACACTGCATTGTTTTTGTTTCTTTCTTTCGCTGCTGAAGAAAGATGATTGACAACAGATTAAAGAGATAGGAAGTTGACATGTGTTACTAGCAAAGAAAACCAATGGTCTTTAAATTAGTTTTACTTTGAGCAAAAGAGAAAATGCATCAGCTACAAACAACAAAGTAATCTTGAACCCCTTTGAAATGTACATGTAAATGCAGTGGTACTCATTTGATTGGGAATGAATTATCCTTTCCTTGCTTTTAAAGTGAACATATGAGTGCACTTTTTCATGCTGCATGTACAAGATCATCATCAATGTCACTTTCTCCATGCTTGTGCATACAATGTATATGGGGCCCCTGAGGAAGTGGTTATCTGCCAAAGTCTAGATGAATATCAAGGGAACTGAAATATGATTCACAGCAGTGTATGTTGTTATAACAGGTGCCATATGAACAGGCGAGAGTGATTACCTGTGCCTTTCCTGAAAATGGTGCCACTTCCGCACTTGAAGGCAATATCTGTGTACCGTTCAGGCTAAGATGCTGCTGCGATATCACTGTCTAAGTTTGTCAAGTCAGTATCAAACTTATTGGTCTTGAGGGTTTACACAGGCATTTATATACATATATACCAGTACATGCACTGTAGGAGCATCGACGATAATGTAGCGTATGGTGGTCAGACAGAATGTCTGTAAAGGCACCTGTCTGACAGCACAGCCATATCAGAAAAAAGTCAGCATTGGGATGCTGCAAGAGTAATTGGATGGACATGGAGAAGACGACTTTAAACGATATAGAACAGTTGTGATAGTTTAAGACAAGCATGGTTTGGCAGCTACAGCCGCAAAGCAAAATAGTTTGTGTGGTGTGTGCAGTGTAGTCGGCAGTCAAAGAGTAATTCTATTTAGCAGTTACTGGATTATGGAACTGCTCATTACAGAGCTGAGTCAACAGCACCTCCCTGGAGACATTCCAATAGCAGGAACAACAAATAACTTTAATTTGCCGAAAGCATAGATACAAGAGCATGACTGACTGTATTGTGATTGTGTGTATGCACGGGTGTATGTGTTTGTGTATACAGAGGTGTGTGTATGTAATACAATTTGGAAAATACAAATGCCCAAAATTGTAAGTTCTCTCTTTCCCAGAAAAGTTATATACATGTGAATATCATAGTAAAAAAAAAGAAAAAAAGAAAATGTCCCTTCCAGGGCTCCTTGTGAAGTGACAAGTCCTAGAATTAAGTATGCTAACTACTCGGTGATCATCTGATGTAGGCTTATGTATCAGTAAATCAGTGTATCTAATTAGGCAGTACGTTGTATAGCAGACATGATAATGTGAGGCAGCCATCCCAGGCCACATTTGCGGCACCAGACATCAGTGGCGTAACTATGGGGGGCACGTAAGCCCCCTATCCGCTGGTTAAAAAAAAAAAAAAAAAAAAAAAAAAAAAAAAAAAAAAAAAAAAAAAAAAAAAACTTACCAAAATTGTAATTCAAGGGTTAGTAAAGTGCTTTTGAAATCGACATGAAAGGGTGATAAAAAAATAAGATATTTTTCTAAGATTTCTTCTAACCATAATCAAAGAGGTATATGGTGTGAAACATTGTTCAACAAGCCCGGAGCCGACAAAAGATTGTGATTCAGCGTGATTCCTGGTTGGCATTCTGAATATAAGCAGGATATGCGCAGTGTACTCAGAACATCCGAACGGCAAAAAGAGTCGCTGCAATGTTGCGCAATGTGATGTAGAATGTACATCTTTGTACCTTACGCTTCGTTATATCAAAGCTAGATTATTGATTTTGCAGTGTTGCTTTACATACTAGTCTGTATTAAAATGCCTTGCATTGCCAATAATAAGACTTGACCTGGGCTATTTCCTAACTTTTCCATGTATATAAAACACACACACATACACACACAAACGCACCGGGCGCCGCCCCCATCCCCCCCCCCCCCCCTCTCCTTAATTTTAAAAAATATAGCTACAAACGGCATTTTTTTGGACTGTAAAATGTCAAAATTTTCAAGCTTGCTCGCTCCACTCGCTCGCATTTAATCATTATGCCATTCTCCTGATATGTTGCTGTCAGTAATTACCAGCAGTTGCGCCCGGTGGCCCCCCCCCCCCCCCCCAAATTTCCAAAGCGAAAAAGTAGAGCTACAAACGGCAGTTTTGGGACTGTAAATTGTCAAAATTTTCAAGCTCGCTCGCATTTTATCGTTATGCCATTCTCCTGATGTTGCTTCCAGTAATTGCCAGTAGTTGCGCCCGGTTCCCCCACCCCCCCTTAATTTCCAAATTGAAAAAATATAGCTTTAAACAAATGGCAGTTTTTGGACTGTAAAATGTCAACATTTTCAAGCTCGCTCGCATTTAATCCTTATGCCATTCTCCTGATGTTGCTGCCAGTAATTGCCAGCAGTTGCGCCCGGTGCGCCCCCCTTAATTTCCAAAGCGAAAAAAAAAAAAATACAGCTACAAACGGCAGTTTTGGGACTGTAAAATGTCAAAATTTTCAAGCTCGCTCGCATTTAATCGCTATGCCATGCTCCTGATGTTGCTGCCAGTAATTGCCAGCAGTTGCGCCAGGTGCGCCCCCCCTTAATTTCCAAAGCGAAAAAAAAATATATAGCTACAAACGGCAGTTTTTGGACTGTAAATTTCAAAATTTTCAAGCTCACTCGCTTTGCTCGCTCGCATTTAATCGTTACGCCATTCTCCTGATGTTGCTGCCAGTAATTGCCAGCAGTTGCGCCCGGTTCCCCCCCCCCCCCCTTAATTTCCAAATTGAAAAAATATAGCTTTAAACAAATGGCAGTTTTTGGACTGTAAAATGTCAACATTTTCAAGCTCGCTCGCATTTAATCGTTATGCCATTCTCCTGATGTTGCTGCCAGTAATTGCCAGCAGTTGCCCCCGGTGCGCCCCCCTTGATTTCCAAAGCGAAAAAAAAAAATACAGCTACAAACGGCAGTTTTGGGACTGTAAAATGTCAAAATTTTCAAGCTCGCTCGCATTTTATCGCTATGCCATGCTCCTGATGTTGCTGCCAGTAATTGCCAGCAGTTGCGCCAGGTGCGCCCCCCCCCTTAATTTCCAAAGCGAAAAAAAAAATATAGCTACAAACGGCAGTTTTTGGACTGTAAATTTCAAAATTTTCAAGCTCGCTCGCTTTGCTCGCTCACATTTAATCGTTATGCCATTCTCCTGATGTTGCTGCTAGTAATTGCCAGCAGTTGCGCCCAGTGCGCCCCCCCCCCTTAATTTCCAAAGCGAAAAAATACAGCTACAAACGGCAGGTTTTGGACTGTAAAATGTCAAAATTTTCAAGCTCACTCGCTCCGCTCGCTCACATTTTATTGTTATGCGATTCTCTTGATGTTACTGCCAGTAATTTGTCGTTTCACACCGTCATTCCATAATCCATGTAAGGAAAACTTACAATGTTGTTCAATGACTGCGCTGTGGAATGTATCACATTCCGTTATGTATTGTAGTCCCCATTAAGTTTGCAGACTGACAGCGCGCGCACACACACACATACACACGCACGCACACACAAGCATACACACCCTCAAAATTACTTTTCCACGAGGTGCCCCCTTAATGTCTTGACCCACAGTACGCCACTGCCAGACATATTCATTAATCAAGGCAAATGCTTTAGGAAGATGGACCACTATGATAGCACATTGTTTGCGAGTCATATGATCTTTTCTTTGTAATGCAGCTGCTGCTACCAGGTAGGAGGATACACTGTAAGTAACATTTTTTTTTTCAATCTCTGTCATTGAAGGATAGAAACGGAGGATATTCTGGCCTACAGAGGTGACGTGTGCCTGTTCTCGTAGTTAGTGTATACATTGTATTGGTATATGTTGTCTTTTGTTCATCAGTTGTATTCTTTAGCAGTTTGTTCAGGTTTGCTAGCCACAAAAATTGTTGAACACGTCTGAAAGTTTGAGCCTCTGACAACATACTGTTCAATATTCTATGAGAAACAGATTCTGGCCTAGAATTGGAGCATATCCAAAGTATGGACTCTGTCAAATTTCAACACACACAAATGTAGGCCTAAATATATATGCTGGTCACAAGTTTGCTTCACTGCTGTACATGCTGTAGTATGACAAGGCCTTAAGTTCTCTTTGCTGCCAAATGTGTGGATCCAGTTTCTAGAGGATCTGTGTGTAATATTTGATCATCATATGTCCCCACCCCCCCCCCCCCCCACCTTGTTACTTCAGTTTTCAATGTTACCGAATCGACTCACTCTATCATGTATTTTACACATAAGTTTCTTCACAATGGTTATTCCCGAAGAAATTGAGGTATGTGGTACTTCCAAAAAAACAACCAAAAATGCCTAGTAAAGCAAGTTATAAGACACATTGTTTGCATAAAAAATTTGTAGTAATCAACTTTATGCCTTTATTTCATTTTGTCATTTTTGACAACCTTACACAATCACAATACTTCTCATGACTATCTTTGAAGAAACTTCAGAACATAATGTAGTGTGTTTTCGTATGGTTTGTGAAGACTGTATGGGAAGATCAATAACAGTCAAATTTATGTGAAACTTTAACCATAAGTTTGTACAATACGAGGATGCATCACCCTATATGAGAGACTCTCAAAGGGGATTACAAACACTACATGCCACACTGTACTCACCGAGGAGAGCTCTCATAAAGTGAATGTGAAGAAATACCAGTATGCAGCAGAGCTAATGAAACAGCAGAACATGAGATGAGGTGAAAAATCTTTTTATTGGCAATAAACAATATACATGTACATGATTCTTAAAAAGAAATTTCACAGTATAATATACACTGTTAACCAATTATCCAATATAGGAGTAGGAAACCTTGAGTGATCTTGCTTTCAAAGCAGACAACACCTGTTGTGGCAAAGACACCAAATAATCAAACAAAATGTGAAATAGAATTTGCACAAGTTATGCTTCCCATTTTCCTTTCCTGTGTCCATCACCAACTACCTGTTCGTATATATCAAATGGTTGAGAGCAGATTGATACATAAAATATTACATTACTTGGTAATATAGGCAATACAATGGAGAAAGCAGTCCCAGAATATCAAGTTATTGTACCTTACCAGGTGTACCACTGTACAAAATGCCACTAGTTGACTTCTTTTTCTTGGGAAAATGATTTTTGCTGGCACACTCCTATCAACAGAGAATACAATGTACATAAACACAAACTGACCAATTTAACTGGAAGTGCACTCTTGCATCAAAATTGAGAAAACTGGCCGTGAGTCTAAGCTGACGTCCTTTGAGAATATTTCCCAGTACAGAATGAGATACGTTGACGGGGCAAACTGCACTTTACTCAAATCCCACCTACATACTTGGTCTCGTCCCACATATACGAATTCCCCAAACCAGAAATTTAAGCACTCATGATCAGGAATTGGGGTTTGAGATTAGAGGTTGACTCTTATATTCTGGTTAACAGTTTGGATTAAGGTCACATCAAGGATGGGCAAGTAGACCCCCCCCCCCCCCCCCCCCCCCCCCCCCCTCCACCCACCCAACATAAAAAGCCGGTCAAATGAGGGTTAGAATAATGAGGTTAGAAATATTCACGGAAATGTTCTCTGTACACAATTTTTACTGATAACTATGTCAAAAATGGCAGACAGCAATGGGCCAACACTACATGACTATGTCAAATCTAGAACTGATGGTCAAATGGCAAAACATGCTCTCCCAGGGATGTACCTTTTTGTGATTTATTTTTGTCTACTTTTTTTTTTTTTTAACGTCAGATGTCAGATGTTAAAACAAGAAGAATTAAGCACAGATGTGTGCATTCTGAGCAGGATCCAGTGTGCCAATGAATCATAACCCATCATACTCTGGAGGGTATGAGATAACATCCCCCTTTAGCTTTGCTCAATCTTGAGCAATTCTTCTCTGAGCCAACTGCTCAGTGTAAGCACCTGCAATTGCCTTCTTGTGACACGCTGCAGTACTGATGGGTCTCAAACAGTATCACTTAACCTCACCATGTTGCAAGAAGAAACTGAGAAATGCAGGTAATAATATTATGGTCATATATTTAACTTTACAATAAGCAATCTTTCAGTAAGGGAATATTGCATACATTGAAATACATTTAATGATGAATGGTCCCCTCGGGTAACATATAACCTGTTAAATCATCATGTCCCAAACAACCAACATTAAAGGGGGGGGGGGGGGGGAGGTACACTTGAAGCCCAGGCATATTTTGGAGACTCATAGGAGTGAATATGTAAAAATCATCTCATGGAAGAAGACCTCTTTAATTGTTTCTTTGTGCAAGAAAGAGTTAGACAGGAAAATTGCTTACGGATTCAGACAAATAGTAATCATTCACATTATTTCTGTACACATATACTAAATTAGAATAATAAGAGTCCTAGACACCCATATTATCTTAAGCATCCGTTTATCTTAAGCAGATTTACAACTCTCCAGTTAACACAATAAAGAATATATTTGGAAATTTGAAGACTCCACAACATAGAACAAAAATCAAGTCAACTTGTCTACACAATGATTTTGTTAGGCAACTACAACGGGACTTGAAGTTTGCATACAAAACAACGCACATAGAGTAAGTATTGCCAACAAGAAGTTTGTGTGACTGACATACTCCATGTGGTCAGGGTTCTCTCCGGCTACCATGTGAAGTGGTCACAAGGTCAGTCATATCCTATACATAATGCTACACATGACTATATATTCAACCAGAATACTTTTCACACAGAGTGCAACCACTCTATATTGTGTTTTTTTCTTCTCAAGATATCACATTTGATGTATATGCGTACGTCTGTTGACAATACATGATATCAGTATTTTTCTCAATAAACCATAACTGTAGGCGGTTTAGTCTGGAAACATTTTTATCATAACTATTGTTCACATTTTGTGTATTTAAAGTGCATAACATCGACTATACTGATTCAAATTTTTACAGTGGTTGTCATAAAGCACAAGCTTAGAAAGGTACACTCCAGTACTATAGTATGTAAATATCCAGGCCCCAACAGGGTAGAACAAAATTTCGCTTTTTCATATGTTCATAGTACACCTTTAATATTGTACATTCAGGTACACTTCCCAGTGATTTTATTTCCCGAAATTTCACGAGCTGACCGAAATCTGTGAAACTAAGAAGACAGGTAAATATTGCCTCCTCTAACACAAAAGGGATAATACTTCTTTTTCATTCTGCCAATGTGGTCTTTAGTTGCAAATTCAACCACTAGCAACATTTGTCTTATCAAGTTCCAGTTCACAAAATTTAAATGCAAAATAAGTACTCAAATAAAGAGGACAAACCCGCAAAACAGCAACATTTTATATGCAGTGACAAAGGGCAGCAGATCATTACAAATTAGAGTAGGCAAACATTATAAGAAATAATTGTTGCTCATGGAATAATGGTAGTGGTCTACCTAAACATTCAAAGTCATCTGGAAGAAGCATCTTAGACGTATCTCTCAATTTGCCGGTGAAATAGTCCGGTTTTCGAGCATAAAATATCATTAGTTTCTTATTTTCTTGTGAGGTTTGGGTTCTGACTGCTGATAGCATTACCAAGTTACTACACATTCTTAGAGACAAAGAAAAGAATAATTCCTTCATATGAATAAAATTAATGTCATGATTTATCTTTCTTTTCTAGAAAATAGTTCTGCTCAACTGGCACTCACAATCGATGTCCATCCAAATTACTAAGTAACATTTAAATTGATGCAAATGCCTTAATTCATCTATTTCTGCAAAAACTCTGACCAAGTTGCTTTAGCTAATTGATTTCATTCAGGTCAATTTTCTCCAGGAACAGAAAGAAAAGAAAAGAAGTAATGAGAGTTACATACAGGGGTTATTACAAAGTTACAAGTACACAATACCCTCAGATCTCTGCAGTATAAAAGCAAATAGATGATTAAAACGATAAGGGACCATGACCCCTGCAGAGGTCATGTAGTAAAAAATTCTTGAGCATGTGGCGTGACAGACACAATCACTCTCTGCATCACACCATCACTGGTAGTGTGGTGCTATCAGAAATACAATACAAGTTCAAATAATTATTTCCTTGTTTAACAATATTGCTGTTTGCTGGCAACTTATACAGTGAATTAAATGAGAACAATATACTGATAATATTTGATAACATTTTGGTAGCTGGTCTCAAAACATTCTGAATATGTCAATACACCAGCCTTTCCCGTTCACTATTACATGACCTAACTATCTTACACCTGTTTTGTGGTAGATCAGGCTTTGTAGACTAACACAGGCCACTGCATGAAGGTTAATGTTGATGTCACATTTCCATACAAGGCATTTTTGATGGCTTGATCCTCCATATTTCTTAACTAACATCATACAGAGAAGCAAGAGAATTCGATATAGCAGTCTACTTTGTTGATGTGATACAAACACTCATAGAGTAGTTAGTAAGTTCTGGCTCAACCACTAAGTAGACAGTAGATGTATGAAAAAAACATTAGCTTTTCACAGATCACACACATAGAGCGGGATACTTTCAACAATTCCGTTCATATTCTCACCTTGGGTACACTATCATCTCTACATCCTTTTCTATTCTTGATAACATGCTAATAGCTCAGACACAGCAGAAGAACTTACCCCTACCTTTGATCAGCCAAATTTTCATTCATAAATCAGTTGAACTGAAAATAATAATGTGAGAAACTGAAAGAGCCAACAAAGAAATAAAAATGAAATAATGATAGAGAAAAATGAAACATTCACACCTTGCAAACAAAAACTTCATGCATGCAGGAACTCACATTAAAATGAAACAATGAACTCACACACAGATATCAAAATATATGCAGATTGCAATATCATACAAAGTGTCTACAATTGACAGAACATTCAAGACGACACTCCCAGTACAAAAAGTATATTGATGGCTATCTGGTGCACATGTGAAGAGAAACATGTGTTAACACATTCTATCAATCATTCAGGTACACCATAAAGCATATAGATTAATACCACACCAAAGTAAAAAAAAAAAAGGAAGCTAACACAGAGTGTTTGGATCAAAGTTTTCCAGCAGTGAGTGAACAGAAAGTAAGGACATGTCTACTACCAAATGAAGGAAAAAGGTATTACCAACGAAAGATAAAGTGATCTTAGGTACATTGTAGAATTTGATATGTCTTGATAACATATCGGAGTTGTCTGAAATTGTCATGCACGTTTGTTCAGCAATTAAGACATATTTCAAGATTGTTAATGTACTGGCAAATTGTGCACACAGTTGTGAGAAAACGCTAGAGAGGATGACCCTGAAAACTCACACACACAAATGTAGGTTTGTGAAAAACAAGATGTTATCTTTAATAAACTAAGGGTATATAGGTTTTAGAAGAAAATAACTTGGTTGATAAAAATAGTTCTTCTACTACATCATATTTTTACGACTGCCGTTTAAGTTACTCTTACACACATAGGGCCTGTTTCATAAAGATTGATCATAAGATTGATCTTACTATTGATGCAACTGCAAAAAAGTTACACACGATTTTCTATGAAATCTGTGCTTTATATAAAACACACATGTCATTATGAAACAGACTTACCATCAGTATTGATCTTACACTTGATTCATCGAGTTATGCCCACAAAATCAAGCATAAGATCAACTGTAACTCTTTATGAAACAGGCCCCTAGTTTGAAGTTCCAAAAATGCTAAACAAGCTTTACCTCAATTTCATTTTTCTGGGCTGCCTTTATTTGTTCTAAAAGCAATCGAGAATACAATTCACTGTGCCATAATCAATCATACACACCTAGCAATATCCTTTGTACCTATAGTGTATTGGTACATGGCTCTAGACAGGATGAGACTTTCCATATGAGCAAAGATCACAACATATATTGAGTCTGAAGAAAAAAGAAAGAAAAACAATCCTCAAAAGATGGCTGTAGCAGTGATTTGGTAGTCACACAACTGTGCAATAAAACTTGGCCAGAAAAGATATAGTGAGCCTAAACAAAAATATGATGTTAAGCACATTAAGCACCACAGTGTCAAGGAAAGGCAATGTGCACTAAGAATACTATTACACAAGGTAACTGTGTTTCTCCTCTGGTAAACACACATGGAAGAGTATACATGACATTACATAGTAATGCCAAATTAGGCAAATTGATTGCTTTGTTTACAATTAGGTCTAACCACATCAGTTTACAATTTTACTGCTGTCTGCTACTGCTTCACAGTGCTTGTCCCAAATAAAATGAAAAGTAGCTCTTCCAAAACACTCTTTCAAACATTTGCTTTTTTTAGATCTACATTATACTATCACAAGACATCATAAACACTGTACACTACTATCATACAATAGCTAGTGTGTACAAACATGACATCTGCTCCCTGCATCATAAAGCTTTTAAATGAAGAAAATGTCCCATATGCCGTATATTTTGTCAGGAAGATTTTCATGTACTGTAAAAGTGGAAATTGTCGCGGTGTTGAAATTTTCGCGCATTTCGCGCAACCAGAAACTAGCACGAAAATAAAAGCACGCGAATATTATTGCTTGCCATATGTTCCTGTGCGTGATGACTTGATTCCACGGAATTAAAAACACACGAAACTCTTCTAACCTGCCCAAGCGCGAAAAATTAGTCGCGCGAAAATATCCACTTTTACAGTATCCTAGATTTTCACTGCCACATTACCTATTACAACACAGTGTACAGCAGGTGTCTTCTGAACATCCTTGATATCCAGCAAGGTGACACACACAATAAGTGTGTTTTCCTAAACTTCATTTGCTTTTCATGTTGAATGTCTTAAAAATTTTGCAATTTTCCATCACTTACAGAACAATTTCGACACCTCTTAGCACTGTTAATTTGAGGCTTACACAGTGTCCTGTGGCAAGGGGGGGGGGGGGGGGGGTGAACCCAAGAGACCTCTTTACAGACCCCTGACTGACATGAGGCTATTATTCAGCATTGACTGAGCATTAGAGTAGTTGGCGGATACAATCATTGTACAACTATCCAACAACCTTAGATACAATTACAAAAGAGTATGATCTGACAGATACATCACAGCTCTTCAATTTGTAGGATCACGAGATAATTCATCGTACTCTCTCACACCTATGTTCTTCACTCTCAACGGAGTGCATATCTTTACATGACATATTCAAAACGTAATGAAGTTATCAGTTGTTCCAAGGGACTATCGGTAACGTGTACTGATCTACAATGTATGCTAAAAAGAAGAGTGAATATATTTGCTTCATGTGATAAAGAAGTAGTACAAAATGTCACAACTTTCAGAACTCCTCAAAACTGCACAGTTCTTGATTTCACACCCTGGCACAGTTTCATGCTGCCGAGTCTAATGTTTGTCAGGAGCTTGAATACTGCACTAATGTTGGCTATGCACATTATACATTTATCATACGAGTGGAGACTACCAATATGCATCATTATACATTAAACTTGACCAAAATATGGGTCTTGTTCTTCTCTGCTGGTGATGTCAAAGTCATCAACAGTTTCCTAGCTTATTGTTTTAAATGGAGATGAACAAAAACCTTGTGGAAGTCTAGTATTACACTAGCACTTGCATCAACCATTATAACACTAGGCATTGCCTTTGTAATACAAACATGATTATAATGGAAAAACACCTTGTGCAAAAGCTAAAGGTAAAGGTAGGTGGATAGCATCTGTAAATGCTGAGTGACAAGCAGAGGATAGAGGGAGACAAAACATTCCTGGGTCAAGAATCTCTCAATACAGCACCCTAAGGCCTTTATGACCACAAAAACTCAACTCTAGATTTCTCATTACGTACATTGGCATGGTCTCTTGATTAAGAATAGTCACTCATATACTAAGCAGGGTTTGGTGTGTTCCTTCCACACAAGTCATTAGCATTCTACTGCTTAAGAAAGAGTCCTGTGTCTATGGCATGAAAACTTTGTTTTTTCATGAACAGCAAAAGCAGTGCATGTGGTTAATTCTCAAGTGCATGAATATTCAAGTATATATGACTGTGCTGTATTTACTTCAAGAGCATTTCTGTCAACTGAAGCTTTACTGGAAATATCGCTGACTTTGTCTTATGTGTATATATTTTTCAACATTTGGCTTCCACACAAAAAAAAAACAACAAAAAAACAAAAAACCATGATTGTAACAACTTCGCCAGCTCTATATGAGAGACTGTTTGCACTTGCTGAAGATGCAACCATAATTCACACCCGATCCATGGTAGCATTTAGATGAGAAACCAAACATACAAATGTAATTGATGAGCTTACTGTTTGATGGTGCAGCATGGCTCATTATGACATCTCAAATCAATCTTGAACTTTGACCATTTTGTTCCATTCAAACAGTATCCTCTTTGTCTGATGAACCAGGACTATGTTCACAGCAATGAAAAATGCATATATGTTTCACTCTTCAAGTATGTGTATGTGGTATGCACTGCTGTCCCATTCCATGCATGCACCTTTAAAATGAAACAAGCACAAATATAAAAATTTCAATTTTTCCTGCCTTTGTTGAACCATATGGAGGCAATAGTGGTGCTCCTGAATGAGGAAAGGTGGGCTGGGATGAGACTTGATTCAACAGTTCCTCATTATGGACAAGTGTGCTTGGGATTCAACGTCTCAAGAGTGTTTGGTCAGCACTACGAAGTTGGCCAATAACATTACTGGTAGCACACCACTGGGTTTCTGACACGACTTTGATCCTATACATCCAGCCATGGTTTCAAGGTTGCTGTCATATTGATTTAAATCTGGGATACATGGGTAAGTAGATCTCATGGATTCTCTATATAAGTTCTGAACAGTCTCTATCACTACAAGAAAGGTTGGAGTAGCCGTCCTGCGTGAGAAGGGGACGGGTCAGTCAGTGCTATGTGTCATCATCGCTGTCGTAGCCTACTGTTGACATGAGGACAGTGATGTCATCTGGCTTCCCACCTGTGAGACAAACATAGGAATAAGAAGGATGACATGATTGCCAGAGAATGAGCCCTACACTGTACCTATGTCTTACTGTATATGAGGTACATGTAATACAATTGTTGCGTAACGTAACAGGTAATCCCTTGTGCTCTGAAATGTACTCAGCATTGACAGGAAGAAATCAGGAAATCCATTTTGACTGAGCACAAATGGCACTGCATCTCTTATTAAAATGTTGGTAATCTAAATTTGCATATCATGCCTTATATAACCCACATTTAGAAAAAAAAAGAAAATAATTCATCAACAATAGGATCAAATGAAGAGTTCTCATGAAGTAATGTCAAACACATACTTCTTGACTACATGCCACATGTGCTCTTAACATTCAAGGAATGAATAATTCATTTAACCCATTTCAGTGCCCTGCCATACCGTAATCATGCATGGAGTCTGATGGCATTATATCAGATGATTTTTCAGTTCTTTGCATAAATTGTGAAAATTAATTTGACCTATCCTTGAACCTAAGTTTGTTTTTTAAACCTAATCTCCACCCCATACTGGTCATTCCCTTGTCAGACTGATCCACGTACTCACAGGCCCGGTGACACAGTGCAATTACCTCACTGATAAGAGGCCAAAGCTTTTGAATTCGTAACGGTCATCAACGCACTGTGCAGAGGGAAGGACAAAAAATCTCGAAAGTTCACCTCCTCGTATCTCCCTTATTTTACCACCAAATCCCTTGAAACTTCACACATATATCTAATATGGATATATCATCCGTCATATGATTTTTGGGCGAAAATGCTGGTGTATCTTTCGAGATATGTGTATTTTTCTGTTTGAGTCGACTGTGGGAAAGGGTTACGATTTTTCCCAGACATAAGTCTGCGCCTGCATGAATATGCATTTGATTAACATATTACTAGTCTGTATACACCAGACTCACTACCTGTGAAGTTTTGTGTTTGCGCAATTAGTAGTTAGGTAAAAATAAGAGCAAAAAGACAACCGAATTTAAGAGAAAATGCAGGACATGCACAACTAGATCATTTTCCTTCGCATGCGTTCTCTACTGGTCAGTGCACACTTAGCCAATCAGCGGTGTCAGGTTCAGCGCAATGCGACAGGATTCGGTTTTCGGTCCACAGGGTGGTGAGTGGGCAAGAGAGGAACCCCGCAATGTGCTTCAACTGTTTCATGCAGCACGAAAACCGATACATCGGACTGCGTACGCTATGGATTTTATGTGGGTCACGAGTGACAGTGATCTCGATTTTTTTCCAGACATAATAACCGTGCGCCAAATGATAAAGAAAAGATATTTGGAACACTGTCTACACAGTATGGATATACTACCATAAGTCATATACCGTAGTTTCATTTTTGGGAAATGAAGGAAAATGTGAGAAACTAACACTTGTTTTGAGACCAAATTATCTGTTTTGGAAGCTAAGTTTCGACGTTATTTTCACAGGTTTATCCTCAATAAAACCCAAAATAACCAACATTACGAGTTAGAGAATAGTTTCTTCTTCAATTTGCTGTATAAATTCAATCATTTGATGGCTTCTGAGGTGAGATATTGCAATTGTCCTGCAACACTTCCCCAGCGGTTTTGCGTACACAAGCTGTTTACTTTATGCAAATGAGGCTTTGAGGTCATATTCTTAAATTAGCGAGTTAATTGCACGGTATCGCCATGCCTGCTCAGTATGTGGTTTGACTAAATACATGGTAGCAATTGCCTTTTACATCATTTACATAACAATTAGCTTAAGATTCATCAAGAATCCTTTCCGCAAGATCTTAAAGAGGACTGCCAGGTTAAGGAAGATTATAATCCATTCATTTGTTTGTTTTTTTCAAACACATGCCAATTATGTATCTGCAACATGGCTTTGATTTTTTTGAAGAAAAAAAAAAGAAATAATTAATGGCACATAAAGAATTAACAGAAAAACAAAGTCATGGTCCAGTGGTACCCTATAAAAGTCTTTACAAGGAATTACTTGGTAACACAACATTCAAGGTGATGAAGTATGTCACATTTTTCTTGAACCCATGATTATAAATATGGCTGACTTCTAGACTATTAGAATTTAACCTTACCCTTTAATTCAATACTCTAAGAGGTTTTGTATTAAACTTTGTTTGTGGATTACTCTACAGTGCTATATTGCACACAGTTTGGATTAAGTAGTTCCTAAACTTGTGTTTGAATAAAAATCTTTGAGATTTTGATATTTACTTTGATTCTGATATTTTCTTAAATTTTCTGTATTCTTGTTGCTAAACACTGTGATCTGTCACTCATGCACTAAGGTTGATATCCTTCTCTTTGGTACCCTTTAAGTATATTGTATTAATGAGGGAATGTGCATAAACTGTCATGTGTGGATGGAAATCAAATGGAAAGACAGCTGGATGGATGAATGGACAGGTGGACTATCCTTCAACATGATGACCCCATTACTCATAGTGTACTATGTCACATAGATAGGACACCTGATCAGCAGAACAGAATATTGTCACATTTCATTATGCAGCTACTTATTGATGGCTTTGCAAAGGGATTCAATAAGGATTAAAAAAAAAGATCTTTAGATTGATTAAAAAAAAGAACATACATATTTGTCTTTGTTCACTGCTGTTATGTAATACTTTTACTCAGTGAATATGAAAGAAAAAGGAAGAAAAAACAACAACCCAGCTGTAAAGAGGGGAAGAGGCATTTTGCACTTCCCTTGGCTAAACAAATTAAAAGCAAAATCAAACTATTTCTCATCAGTGATTACTCCTGTAGCTATTATACAAAACTGATCCACTTGTGTCCAAACGATGTCATTCATTTTGAAATACACCAATTATACAGTTCACTCAAATTGCCAGTCCACATATTGTGCTTTAAATGTACACCTGTTCAAGAAGAGTTCTGGCTACTTTTGAATACCATTAAAATGTATCACCATGAAAATTGTATAAGCACAATGTCATACCAGCTTCCAAGACTTCCTCAAATTGTCTTGACTGGAAATATGTGTACAAATTGGATAAGCAAACCAACATTTTATACAAGCATTGCTAGTTTTCATATCAAGAGGCAGACATGTATCATACATAAATAAACAAGACCTCTGAAAGCTGGGGGAATTCCCTTTAATGAATTGATGACTATGATGGTACATCCCAACACATAGGAAATGGCTTCTTCCTCTGCAATCAAGACATGTGTGTTCAAGCATGTGCAATTTGCTCTGTACTTATCTTGCTCATTAGTCATACAGTACCTGTGAACTCCATGCCATTTTCTCTGGCATGCATGGCAAAAGGTGACATGTACGTAGGGTCGTAGGCTAGTCGTCTGGCCTTTGCTGCAATGTCATTGACAGCTTTCTGTACACTGGAAAAGGTCTGGTCCTGCACACCATGATTTACAGAAAGAAAAAAAGGGGGAATGGGAAAAGACAGATCAGGATGGAGGGGAAAAGGAGGGAGAGAGAGAGGGGTAGAAAATGTGAAAAAGAAAGAGATATACAAAGAGGGAAACAAACAAAGAATATTTATCAATTTTGCACAAATTTATTTCATCAGATATTCATCATGCATATATATGTGTAATACACATTGGATTTGTGAAAAAAAAAAGCCCACTGAAATTAAGAGAGGGTAAACATGATATACATGTAGGGAACAGTGTAAAATTTAGAAAGAAAAAAAAATATTGAAGATATACAACACTTGGCTGAAGTTAACAATCACTAATTACAGGTAATTTGTGATTTATGCAAGTGCTAAGTGGGGAAATGTCTCCACTTCCACTCCTGCTACCCTTCCCAAAACCCTTTTTCGTCCTTCTACCACAACTTCTTGCCTGGTTCCTGAAGTAACATTACCCGACAGACGTTGGTTTGTCGAACTGGATACACAGATAGTGGATGATTAAAGGACAAGTCCAACCTCATAGACATGCAGATTGAGTGAATGCAGCAATATTAGTAGAACACATCAGTGAAAGTTTGAGGAAAATCGGACAATCCGTTCAAAGTTATGAATTTTTAAAGTATCTGCGCAGTCACTGCTAGATGAGAAGATTACGACAGTGTATGATGTCACATGCATAGTAACGATATAAGGAAAATATAAGGAGAATTTCACAAAATTCTATTTTTTTTTTAAAAGTGCACATTTCCTCAACTTGTCTCTGACATATGTTAAGGGTAATATTATTCCCCTTGCCTTCTGAAAGAGGCAAGTCAAACATTCTTCTATAATGCGAGAAAAGTGAAAATATGTTGAATTTTCATTATATTTTCTTTATACCATTCTATGCATGTAACATCACAAGCTGTAGGAGTCTTCTAACCCAACAGCGACTGAGGAGAAACTTCAAAAATTCATAACTTTTGAACAGATTGTCCAATTTTCCTCAAACTCTCACTGATGTATTCTACTAATATTGCTGCATTCACTCAATCCACATGTCAATGAAGGTGCACTGCACTACAGTTGGGCAATATCTTCTTGAAGAAAAAAAATGAGAGGTGTGAAGTTTTGTAAAGTGTAAATATAAATGTATCTTGACAGTCCTGGTTTAGTGGACTACAGTGTCATGATTTGTGTTGTTAATCTATTGAAAACATCAGGGGGTAAGGTAGTTAGAAGCATGATTGATGAAGTAGAGTCAACTCTTGCAATGGTTGAATCTATTCACACTATAGATTAGGCTCTGACTTCATACACAATATCATACAGGAAGCTTACAAGATGCAATGGACAAATGCTTTTCAATTTTGATCTGAAAATTTACTTAAACATGGGCAGAAATATGACTGAAGTACTCAGCTTACACTGACACAGAAGTAACTACAAGTAATTACAATGAAAGAGAATAGAGTACAATGAGGAATGACAGATAACTCAGTCAAATGATTCTTCTTGTGCAAACAGTGTGTACAGTGTGACCTATTGTACACATGTAGGAGGGTGTACCCTCCTACTCATTTTATCTTTGGTGCCACTTACACTACACATTGTGATCAGACAGACTTGTGACAGAGTCTACACTGTAAATGTAGCTGGCACTCCATACAAGTTTGATAGTATATACAGACAGTGAATGGTCACGAGTGCGATGGTACAAGATTTCGCACAAGGTGAAAGATAAGGCACTCTATTCAACAAGGCAGAGCCGAGTTGAATAGCGCACCTCATCTTTCACCGAGTGCAAAATCTTGTTCCATTGCACAAGACCATACACTATTTGATTTATACAACACCTCCAACATCAACAGATGTGGTCCACATAGATTCTTAAATCTAGAAACAGCAACTATTTTCTAGTGAATGAGTAGTTGCAGTCACAGTCAGCCATGTACGTATGTACGAGAAACCGATTGGTTAAAGTTGTCTACAAAAATGAGTGACAAAAGTACACGGTATGCCATGTAATTGTTGAGTGCGTGCGACAAATGTCTGTTTATTGTGACATCTGAGCCTTGCAACGGAATAAAAACTTCATGAAGTACAAGAAAATCACATTGCTCCTACTCATCCTATCTATATACTTCAGGTGGACTGCCAGGATGAAAAGATGAGAAGAGAGGAGTGTGGCTTGAGTACATTACAGGCCTGTACAATAAAGAAGATTTGTAGCCTCTATTCTCAAGCAAGTAAACACAGCATAAATCAGCCTTGTATACTGATCCTGGCAGAGAATATTTGATGATCAAACTGTGGTACTTATCCATCAAAGGTCTGGTATTTTAAGAACCTCCACAAACAGGGTGAAAAGATAGCATCAAGAGGTGAAATGCCAGTGAAGTCACAATGTGATTAATGCATAGTGAGCTACAATCATCCCTTACTCTGTACTGGTAGAAACCAATTTATCCCTTCCAACTCTTCTCACCTATTTCTCTCTGTCTTTTCATACACAACCATAACTATCATTTCTGCCTGGTTATAGTGTTAAAATATTCTTCATTCTTTCCTTGGTCATTTTCAAATATTTTCAACTCCTCGACAATGACATTTATACACACATACTTTGAATTCAAAACAAATCAAATTGCACTTTGTAGTTTATCCATTATTCCAAGATTCCTTCTTACACTGTAATTTCATACACTCCATGCCAGAAAAGCATCTTTACAATTGAACACTGCTGGATTTGGACATGGCAAGCAAAGTAAAGTTACTATTTGTCTTTACCCCATCTAGAATGTGGTGCATGAGAAGCTATGACTCTCACAGTGACGTACATTCAATATGGAGCATCCAGTGCCACCCCCCCCCCCCCCCACCCCCAATTTGGGTATCTGTAGCTGCACACACCTCATGCCTTTAGTCTCATTTGGGTTTAACAAATCAGACATATCACTACATTTTCTCTTACAAGATAGAAAAGTTGCCTAAATCACACCTTTATGTATGACTTTCAGCTTTTAGTTGACAGGGTGCTTTAAAACATTACCAGTACTGGAGGCAGCTCATATTACAGCACACCATGCGCATCACAGCTAATGGAGAGTTACACCCTAGGTACCCCTCTAGCATGATTTGGTGCACAGACGGCACACCATGTATATTTAGAAAGATTACATGAATGCACCAAAATGCACTCAACATTATGTCGTATATTTTTCTAGCATCAACAGATGAGCAGCCATGCACAAGAAAATGTAAACAAACAAAAAAATGCTCACAAAAATCCATTCTACCCAACAGCACATATGCCCCAACTCTAGGAGAATATCACCACTGACATCTGACCAGTGAAAGGTGAGTCTAATGATCAATGTACACTTAAGCCCAATGGGTGATTTAAAATGGCTAATGGCTATTAAACTAGTGAAGAATGAGAGTTTTTATGACCAGATTCCCTGAGCACTGTGTCTACACAAGGGACTTGTGACAACAGCAGAATCTAATCCATCAGACCTGCTGCTCAGTGTTTTTACATGTGGTTGGTCTGGCAGCTACATGAACCACTACTGCCATGTAGGCCTACATAGTGTACAGTTCACTTGAATATTCATGTCTCAACATGGCCCTAGATGTATTCATAGGCTTGCAAACCTTTGGGAATTACTGTTGTTATGACTAAAATTATTCTAAGAAGGATCGTACAAAAAAAAAAAAGATATTTATGTTGAGGTGGTTTACTAATAATGTTATTTCAGGTATAGATTGCATAATCAATACAAATAATTTATGATCACTTATATGAATTACAATCGAACTTGAAAATTACAAATTCCATGCAATCCCCTGGAAATATCTAAAAAATGATGTTCAATGAGTAAACGAATAATCTTTGCTGCATCGATAAATGATTCCTCCGATATAAATCAATAGGTACAAATTACTATGATTTAAAAAATAAATCTATATATAGCGATATGTATAAAATTCAGACATTGTGACTATTGTGTCCAGTAATCCAAATAATATTCAGCTAGGAATTCAGCCTATCATTGTTTCGATTTAGCAATGTCTCTCAATATGAAAATGGAATCAATTTAGTACTATAGGCAAATGAATTCTCTGTGAGTGTAAGTATTATATTTCTTATGCTTTATTTCTAGAAAATATAGCAAATCAGCAGATAATACAGGACTGACTAAAACTAGTCATTTTAAGGTCAAAAAGGAGGTAAAACTCTCAAAGCAAAAGTATTAGGTACTCTGCCTATTTCTACATTTCTATCATTTATATAAACTTTTCACCCTTAATTGAATGTTCTATAATTATCTCCAATTTATGGCTACTTATTCATTAATCCCAAATACTTTCACACACCCTCACTCACTATCTATTATGTATATTATACTAATATTATACTTAAAAAATAGCTACTACAAAACACTTGGCTACAAATAAAATACTATGATATAGAATATATAACTTAGCCAAATATATAAGCACTTTTTAAAAAACATTCTGGCTTGGGTGAGTTCTTAATTTTCCTATGCATAAGGAGATATTAACACTTTACAAATAAAAACTTCTCCACTAATCTAGTCAATCTATATACATAACACATTTAAACAACTATACATCATATATTTACCAATATGCATTCATAACACTGTAGGTATTGTAAACACTGCTTGAAGCTTCATAGATTTTCACAGAGAGATATTAAACACCTTATATTGCTGCTATACTTACAAATAAATTTGAAATATGTGTCTGCAAAGTATGAAGTAGCTTTTTGGTCATAGTTTTGTTTTTGAAAGTTTCATTCCCTAACTTTTACAGCTTACAATATCTGGAATAAATCGACAGTATCCAACAAATGCTAATTAATTGTACTGAATACAGTACATGGTTGATCCTCAGCTCGAGTTGTTCTATCATTGTACATGTCCTTTCTATCATTGTACATGTCCTTTCTTTCATTGAGTTAAGCTTGACATAACCATGAACAAGAATGCAATCAAGTAAAATCTACCAGGGCATCACAAATAAATCTCAAAGACAGCCTTCATTGAAATAAAAAGAGCTGATTCAATGTGTAGCACAGTGCAACTAACTTTCAAATTGGCTCAGTCCATTACACAAATCCACTGACTTGGCCCAGCAAACCTAACAAGCTTGATCAGGGAAGCTGATGGAGCTTTCAGGCAGGCACATATCAGCTGCCCACACAAAATTCCAAACAGGTCAGGCCAAGGAGAGAAGTGACAGCTTCTATCATAAGCAATGACTACCAGGGTGACACCTCTAATTTGCTGAGATTTAGTGATTACTGTCTCCTTTCCTAAGCATTGAGAAGCTCATCTATTTAAACAAGACTAGATTACACTGCGCTCTGCACATCTGTTCCTCCTCATACTAATACGACTTGCCTCCATTTCTAAAAGCACTGTTAGGGTATTGCATGATATGTGTCAGGTAAACATTCAAGATGCCATTCAAAACACAGCCACAAGGTCAATACTCACTCGAAAATAAAGACCACTTCTCCAAACAGAGCTGAAAGGCATTCATCATGCAATTGAATATAAAATAGTACTTTGCATATAAGCTCACTGCTAGACACATTGTGGTTTGAATGCAAATTTGTTGTTTATCTTCTTGTCACAAAATAACTTTTGGCATTATGGATGGAAGGCAGAGGGTTATTATACAACAGTACATGGAGCTGGGAGACTGGAGGAAAAAGAAGAACAGCAAATAAAGCTGGAAGGTACAGTAGATGATGGAACAAAGGAAACAAATAGGTCTAAAACATTACTCGTATTTCAGTGATTATCAGTCTTCTTACTACTAACTAGAAATGTCGCTATGGCGACTGGTACGCCTCCGCCATAATGCATGATTCTCCTAATAGGTCTAGATAGTACAAGTGGACAATGTGTGATTACATTGTCACAAAATTGGCAAAATATTAAAATGACAAGTTTGTCACAAATGTGTTGAATGTTCACCTTAATTGACCTAGGTTTAATTGGATGAATAGGAGAGCATGTATTTGGGATTTAAGGACTTTAACTTCACTTTGACCCATTCATACATTTACAGTTGTATGCATTGAGTAATTGTCAAGGTATGGAGAATAAGTGCAATTTCTGTATTGAATAGTACATTGTTACCATTTTCATCTGGCCTTTGACCCTAAAATTCATAAGATAATCACTGTCGGGCAGAACATGCATAAATATGTAGTACGTTTCAAGATAACTTGAGCCACTTCCGAGATAGGGAGGAAAAACTTAGTTTAGCACTTTCACTGGATTTGACCTTTTGACCTTTGAGGGAAAAACAAAAGGAAAAAAACTTTCCAGAGAATCTCTATTAGGTTATACACGCATACACCAAGTGTAAAAATAAAAAATCCTGCTGGCATTGCATAAACATGAGGGAAATAGTAAAATTTTAAGTGCTACTATTGACCTTTGACCCCTGACCTTTGACCCCATGAACCCTAAATTCTCTAGATAATCACTGCCAATTTAATTAGTACATGTATATATATACTATGTTCCCTGAAGATACCTTGAACAATTTCCAAGGTACAGAGAAAAAAGGTGCAGTTTTCATATTTTTACTGGACCTTTTGACCTTTGACCTTTGACCTCATGACCCAAACTTTCACCAGAGAATCTTGACTGGGTAATACATGTATACACTAAGTTTCAAGAAAATATCTTTCGGCATTGCATCTAGATATGGTGGAATTAGTGAAATTTTATGTATTTGACCTTGACCTTTGACCTTGAGCATGTGCACCCAAAAGTTGATAGGCACAACATCATCCCCTAATACACATACATGCCAAGTTTCATTAGGATACCTCAAAAGGTTTTGATAGTTACCCTGTCCACAAAATTCATTACGGACGGAAGGAAGGACGCACGGAAGGACGGACGGACAACCCGAAAACATAATGCCTTCGGCACCACTTCGTGGCGGAGGCATAAAAACAAAGTTGGTAAAGGCTCTCTTACATCCGGTCGTGCGTGCTCCTACGGGTGGTTTGCGTGCCAAAAATGGGCCAAGTAGTGAGATGCACGCAAGTGGAAAGTACTTTTTTTGGTGGTCGCAAAACACGACACATAGCACGCAGCCTGAAAACTGGCCGCCCAGTTTTTTGCTACGACCTGGCTGCGACAATTAGCACGCATGGGGCACTCTTGGAGTACGCAAGACAAAAGTACTGAGTAAATTCGACAGGTGTGCGTGTAACGCAGGCAAAACATGCAACAATTTTGGGGGGGTATTTTCCCACGAAGGCGTACTTACCACGTGAGAGGCTCTTACTTTCCACTTACTTTCAATGTACGTGCGTATTACCTACTTCCAAAATGCATGGTGAGTACTACTACTGTACTAATGAAGTACGTCACACTCAGACGACGAACTTGATCAGCACGATAAAAAGTGCGTCAGAAGTACTATGTTGAGTCATGCTCAGGTGCATTGTGCTTCTATATAAAAGGTGATACGGACAGCCTGCTTTCAGTTCGGCGTTGACATTTTCTGCAGTGAGTCCACATGAATGATGAAGAGATTCAGTGCACCCTATTATATTATTGTGATTATCCGTGCGCTCTTCCAATTTGACACACGATTGTCTTGCTTAACACTTCCGTGCTCCTTAAGTTTGTCTTACATTTCTCTTACTTCGTAAGTACGATTTCTGAAAACGTACGCTTCACTTGCAATTCACGTACAATTATCCCACTCATTGTGTGCGACAGAAGTAGAGATCTTACGTGCTCCTTACTTCTTCATACTTCCAAAAAGACGTACATACTTACGGGCCTCACTTTTTGAGCAAGACACACCCACTCATTAAGTACTTACTACATACTTCCCCTCCGATTTAATTTTCACCCTGCGACAACTCCACACCTGACAGGAACTCCGAGTCCGCACGATCTCTAAACACGCACGATGGAATGTAAGAGAGGCTTTAGCTAGCTACTGCCAAGGCTACGGAAAATCAGAGGACAAAGTTCCTTTTTACACTGGAGTGTTTACTGCTTCTTGTCTGGAGGGAAACAAGGTGCTGTCTGGTTTATCCCAAGATGGAAATTAATCGTTGTGCATAAAATGCTCCCAAGCACCATCTGCCCCTTACAAGCAGACAGGCAAGCTTTACGAAATATTAATGTTCCATCTCCTTTCTTATCAAATTCACCTCCCCTTCTTTACACCTAACCTGGGGTTAATTGGATGAAATAAAGCCACGAGGGGTAGATCCATGAGGGAACAATCTTATTTAATCCCAGTGAAGGGCTTTTATACCCTAGGAATTTCAAGTTAAAAAAAAAATAAATAAATAAAGCGGAAAAACAGATTGATGAGGGTTAAGTTTGCTGCTGTTCACCACTCCATAACTGCGAGCTGCTCTACATAGCTGCAGCTATCCAATATGAACAGGTATGGATTTATAAAACATTCATCATCCCGGCAAATCGCGTCAGCCAGGTAAGTTTCTTTGTAAACTCTTTCGATATATTGCAAGCAAATATGAAATGATGCCAGACGGGTTCTCTTTAAATTGGTTTTCTAAGGCGCTACCTTCAACCCAAAATTTGTGCCTCACCTACTACATGTATGTCGCTTGTTTTGCAGGCTCTTGCACAATCACCTGCAGGAGTTATTTTTCAAAAATTGCGTACGGAGACATTGGTGGATTTCCTTGCATAAAACTAATGATACAGTTTTATCGTTTACAAAGTGTACTCTTCTTACATGTAATTATCAGTACAGTAAAAAACCTCATAACTGCCACCCTTTAATGATGAATGAGTGCATTTATAATTCATGGGAAGATGACTAATCTAATGATCTAAACATCAGTGAGTGGAAAGCACATCACCAACCTACTGTAAAACACAATATTTTCGCGGCATGAAATTTTCGTGAGTTGCCTCTAACAATCAATGCGTTTAAGTGTAGACAAGAACTTTCACGTGCATTTTAATTTCTCAAATCTTGGCTCTCGCAAAATTCGCAAAATTAATATGCGCACGAACATTCCTCGTTTTACAGTATACTATTGAGAAATTAATGGTACACTGTAGTCATTGTAACTCCTTTTTCTATTGTTTCCTTGACGTGTAGGGATTTACTGCAGACATCAGACATACAGTAGCAAAGAAACTTACGTAGCACTTTGCTGATAACATTTCTTCTCACACTTCCCTCAACACCTCTGGTATAATAAGTTTTGGAAGCTCTGACTGTTTTAAAAACATCTCCAATACCTGCCAGCTGTGTTACTATAAAAGCACCTTCTAATTGATTTATTGGAACAGACCTGTTTTCCTACAAGGGAAATGTTACACCTTCTAATACCAACACTGGTTAAGGAAACAAAATAAAGAGAAACTGCAAGGTACAATGTACATGAAGAATACACACAAAACACATCTACAGTAGATGAGGACTTAATACACACCTTGTTTTACACACCATGTGTATGATGCAGTATACTGTCTGTATACCTCATGTTAACATTTCATGACATCCAACCTATACACATACTGTGCATAAAGGTTAAGACATAGGCATGACCAGACATTTAACTTCACTAGTTTACTCTGAAACTGACCAGACAACCAGCACAAAACTTTTAGTGAGTTGGTCAATTGGTCATCTTTGCTTACACACATTGAAATCAATACTGATGTCAGAATCAATGCGGGTCCATCGCAGATACAGCTGTACCATATTCAATGGTGATATGGTCACACCTCTGTATTTAAATATTTAAAGATTGATTGATTTATTGTTTGATGTCAAGTTGTTAACTGGCATATTGCATCTATAGTCCCAAATACACATGTGTTGGTTAAGCAGGAGATTTGCTGGGTTAAACAGACCATGATATGATTGGGCTGGTGTATGGCAGGTCGCAAACAGAGTTTACTGCTTTATTATTCTATTTTGATAGTGCAGCCCTATTGCTGGAAAAAACAACAACAACAACTTAAATGACAAAGGGAAGAGTGACGTAGCAATTTCTTCTATGACATTTGGAATGAATAATATTCACATACCAACCAAGCCATCAAGCATAAAGAGAACAAGCACCGGCCCAAATAGCCATTTGGAAAGTTAATTAATAGGGCAACATCGTTTTGCTTGGGGTCCCTCAAGTTGTGATCAGGTAGAAGCATAAGGCATTCAAATCATGAAGACTTACATCAAAACTCCTCTAGAAAAAAAAATCCCTTCATGTTCTGCGTGGTGAATCGTTCATGTACTAATTCAGACGTCATTCATATTTTGCCCTTGGACTGATCATACATGTATATCATTATGATTTAAGCCACCCCACTTTCTTCTACTGTGGGTATAATTCATTACCTTTTCAAGGGACACTTCAGTCTTGAACCATGATCCACAATAGGGGAGCAAGGTGCCACACAATGACTAGTTGTTACATTACATGTATCACTTTTTAGGTTCTGTAACATTTGATAATTCCTTTGTGAAAGACCATCAGCATCTTGTCATTTTGCAATTATGCTAAACATGCAAGTGATTCATTTTTAAAGATGAATAAAAAAAAAATCAATTTTCTCCAATCTTAATATATATCTGATTTGTCATAAAGATCAGTAAATTTGACTAGCAATGACTATGGTTACAAAAAAAAAAAACAAAATGGAAAAACAAACTTGAATCATTTTGAGTCAGTATAGAGAGACTATATGTTTCAATTGAAAGCAGAAAAAAAAGAAGAAGAGAAGAAATGAGCTAGTTATGACTCACCAGTTGACAAAAACATGTTTTCTACAGGGAGGAATATGACCCCACGACTGATGAGGAAGTTCTAATGACAGAAGGGAACATAATAATACCCTGGGATGAGGTTCTCAGGCAGGATAACAAGAGTCTCAAAGAAAAATGTCCCTTGAGAATTAAAAGGATATGACAACCAATGACATATATTTAAAATTAGAGCAATCCAAGGGAGAAGCTGTTGTGACTAAGTGGACAAGACCAAAGACTGTCAATCACACATGTGTATACAATCAAAAGTGTACTTTATAGTTTGAGTCCCTCAGAGAGTGGAATCCTTGCTAAAACTCCTACACTTGGAGATTGTGAAAAAATATTTTGTAATGCCATGTTTTGCATATTTAGGTACTCAGCTTTGAAAGTCATCATACTTAAGTTAAAGTAATGTTTCATATTAGAATGGGGAGCTGCTCTGCCACTCAAACATTGTGTATGTGAGACATTTCTATAAGTTGAATCTGTCCTTCCAGAAGGGTCTACAGTCAATATTGTTCATAAAGTCAAAGTAACATGCCTACTCAGTGGAATGGTCAATGCTCTGACATAAACATAGAGCAATGTGACATTAATCTTGACATTAATCTTGACATTTATATGTCAATGAGAAAACTAGCTGACAGTGAGAACTGCATGGGTAATGAAATCCCATAGAACAACATTTCAATAGCAGTTTGGTTGTACAAGTTGTACAGTACATGGGAGTTTATCCTTTCTTTTCTAGGGCAACCTGCATGACAACAAGATCTCTATGTACATCAATTTCTCCAATGTTGTCACCCTTCACAATTTATGAGGTTGACATTACTGTAAAACGTGGAACGTTGGCGTGCATTTTGATTTTGTAAACTTCGCGAGAGCCAAGATTCGCAAATTTAAAATGCACACGAAAGTTCTTGTCTACACTATATGCATCGAATGTTAGATAAAACTCGCAAATATTTCATGCCGCAAAAGAGGCTGTTGGCTCCAATTCACAAAAATTTCATGCCACAAAAATATCGTGTTTTACAGTATACAGAGAATGGATAAGTGGATATCAAAACATTATAGACTCTTCTTGTATTTAGGATAAAAGTTCTTACATGAATACTTCTATCAGGAGAAATGAGTTTCTATGAAAACAAAAAGAAAAGGAGAGTGGGTATGAATATAGCATGCAAAGTCTCTTTAGAAACTCTTAATCTGAATGTGTGCATCAATATCGGCATGAAAAACTTTGGCAGGACCACAACCACATCAACCCTTTTCTAAAAAACAAGAATGAAGACCAGCACCTTCCGTCACTGACAATTGCCCTTGATGAAGAGAACATGTGTTCTATCAAGTGACGTTAAAATGCCACAATGAACATTAGCCTCTGGTGTCAGTGACAATAGATTTGTAAGACACGTGTACATCAAAATAGTAGGTACCCAATCTCACAGTTGAACTACCAAAATTATTGTAGTGAGAGAATGTTACTAATTGATCCTTGCTCATGATACACCTGACAAACTAAATGAATTAAAATATGCTATACAGTTTAAAGGGATGGTATAGTTTTGGTTAGATGGGGCTGGAGGTTTCAAAGTGTTTTTTTTATGATGATTTTTTTTAGATAATGCTATCTAAAACCTCTCTAAGAAATATGAAAGATCATACAATTCTAAGAGGAATTCAAAGTTTATTTGATAAAAATTGGTTTTCAAATATCCAAAAATTCAGTGATCCTAATAAAAGGTGGAACCCACCTTTCATTAGGATCACTTTGTTTTACTTTGTTTTTGGATATCTCAGCCATTTCAAAATCGATTTTCATTAAATAATCTTTGAATTCCCCTTAGAATTGTTCGCTCTTTTACTTTTCTCAAAGTGGTTTCTTGCTAAAAGCTGAAATCTCACCTCAACAAAACTATACAATCCCTTTAATATGAAATGCCCCACCATTACTCTATGTTGCCATGTTCTCTTATTATCCTGCAGTTGTAGCTTGCCTAGTTCTTTCATTTAGTCCATGGGCCAAAACCCGAAAAATGGGTTGTTGGTACCACCTGAGGTGGCAAAATTTTTTTGGTGTCATTTTGTTTGTCGGACATAGATACGCTTATCAAGCTATGATAGCATTTCCAAATGAGTAGCTTAGTCACAATAAATGAATTTTTAACCAATTTGGTCTCGTTTTTATATCCCTGTACTTCTGAATCGAAACTAACCGCTATACAAATACGAGCACTGCCTTCTGTATGTCCACAGGTGTTCTGTTGTAAACGCGGTGCGCTTAGTCTTTATGCAAGGCAGGGAAGGGAATATCCAAAGGGTTATGATGTCCACAGCTGTCACGCGGTGTGCTTAGTCTTTATCTAGAACAATATACCATTATCATATCTAAAGTTCCTAATAAAAGGGATTATCTATACTGTTTTTATACAACCCTCTCAACAAATACATCAGTTTTAAACAAAAATCAATCTCTTCATTTACAACATTATTAATTATAATGTATTGTAGTGTGCCAGTACATCGTTTTTGCATAATCTTTCATTGTTGGATGGAAATAAAATGACATTGGCGTGGTATTAGCGTTTTTACCGTAGCGTTTTCACCGGAAAATGATAAATAATTGAAAAATATGCTAAAATTCACGAGAAATTTTCGTTGTTGTTTTTAGATAAAGGGATATACACTGTATTATAAGCTTTGGATATTCACTTCTCCGTCTCGAATATTAGACTAAGCGCTGTGGACATCATAACCCTTTGGATATTCCCTTCGCTGCCTTGAATAAAGACTAAGCGCACCACGTTTACAACAGAACACCTGTGAACATACAGAAGACAGTGCTCTTCTTTGTATAGCGGTTGGTCTCGATTCAGAAGTACAGGGATATAACAATGAGACCAAATTGGTTTAAAATTCATTTATTATGACTAAGCTACTCATTTGGAAATGCTATCATAGCTTGATAAGCATATCTATGCCCGACAAACAAAATTACACCAAAAAGGTATTGCCACCTCAGATGGTACCAATATCTGGCCTGGCCCATGGACTAATTGAGGTTACCTACGGTCCAAATGGAAAGCACTAAATGACATACAATAGTTTTGCCAGGGTTACCAATGGACTGTGACACAGGACAGCCTTCACAAATGCTGTACTCAAGCTTAAACTATTAAGAGCACCGCATTAATGTCTTTGTTTATTTTTTTTCACAAGAAGGAATTTCATAGGTTTGCATTGATCAATAGGAAGAAATAATTCACAAGTAAATATTTGTAGTACTTATAAATGTATGACTTAACCTTGCAGGATATGTATTATTATTCACAGGTAGGCTGTAATTATAACTGCTGAATATCAATTAATTAAGACAGAATTATCTAAATCCTATCACTGTAAAGCATTGGAAATAAACTTATGAAAGCTGTAAGGCCTATATACCCTTTACTCATCCTTCTTTATTCAGAAAAAAGCTGATATCACATTATGGGTGTATTCTTTATCATATTCCTGTCCAAGCTTTGATATCACATACAATGTATGTACTGCTAAAATAATTACCGTACTTAAAATGAAACAACACCATCATTTAAGGTCACCACTCTGCTGCTTTGTATTATTGTCTTGATAGCACTAGACAATCCCACAGCCCTTCAATGGCTGCATTCCTTCAAAGCTGTGGACACTTTGCACAAACAAAACACTGAGCACCTCATTCATGCACCCAAAGAATGGATGACATCTTATCCACCTCATGGCATATGAGAGTTACAGAGACCACTCACATTACACTATACAGTTACAAATATGTTTGTTCTACCTCCCACAGCCCCTTGTTGACTGCTCCTCAGACATAAAGAACTAGAAATGTCGCTATGGCGACTGGTATGCCTCCGCCATAATGCATGATTCTTCTAATAGGTCTATAGTACATGTGGACAATGTGTGATTACATTTTCACAAAATTGGCAAAATATTAAAATGACATGTTTGTCACAAATGTATTGAATGTTTACCTTCCTTGACCAATGTTTAATTGGATGAATAGGAGAGCATGTATTTGGGGATTTAAGAACTTTAACTTGACTTTGACCATTTCATAAGTTTATGCACTGAGTAATTTTCAAGGTATGGAGAAAAAGCGCAATTTCTGTATTGAACAGTAAATTGTTATCATTTTCATCTGGCCTTTGATTTATAAGAGAAGCACTGTCAGGCAGAACATACATAAATTCAGCATGTACTAAGTTTCAAGATAACTTGAGCCACTTCCGAGATATGGAGAAAAAAGTAAGTTCAGCACTTTCACTTGATCTTTGACCTTTTGACCTTTGACCTTCTTGGCAAAAAAAATCCCACAGAATCTCTATTGGGTTAGACATGCATACATCAAGTTTTAAAAAAAAAAATATCCTGCTGGCATTGCATAAATATAAGGAAAATAGTAAGATTTTGAAGTATTGCCCTTGACCTTAGACCCCTGACCTTTGACCCCATGAACCCTAAATTCCCTAGATAACCACTGCCAGTCAGTAGATGCATATGTGACCGTGCACCTCAAAACGAACATAAAGTCGCACACACTGATTTTGCGTGAGGACTGAAAATAAGTGAAATGGGTCAACCTAGCCGAACTTGACTTTTTCATATTTTCTAAAAGAGCGGGTCTTCTTTTACATTATGCTAAAATTTGGTATCATAAAACGGGCAGGAAAGTGTGTTTTTTAGCAGTTTATCTCGAACATTTTTGGTAGAATAGTATGATTAGTGTGTGTCTTTAGAATCCCTTTTTCATTTCTGAAAAACCTTGTCCACACTCTTCTCTTTCAACTCTAATAACTTTTGAAAGAATAGTGCTACTGCTTTGAAAGTTGGCATTAATTATGTACAGTATGCGTTAATGAGGCATGCTTAATTTCAATTTAATCTGATAATCCCTTCATTGTTGTTGCTCTGGTGGTTTACTTCCTGTTTTTTGTCCCATTCATCGCACGGCCAGCACGGTTTGGTAAAGATTAAGCGCTTGAATAGACACTGTACTTCAGAGCCTCTTTTCTCAGTTCACACTTTTCCTGAGTTTGTGCTTTCTTTCCAATATTTAGATATGTTAGGAGAGTCCATTTGATTTGAGTTATACATCATTTTAAAGCTTAAACTCTGTTCTTTCAGAATATGGTCTTAACTAAAAATTCATGTCTGGCGACTTTTTGTTTGTTTTGAGGTGCAGGGTCACATATACACTATGTTCCATGAAGAGACCTTGAACAATTTCCAAGATACAGAGAAAAAAGTGAAATTTTAACATTTTACTTGACCTTTTGACCTTTGACCTTTTGACCTCATGACCCCAAACTTTCACCAGAGAATCTTAATTGGGTAGTACATGTATACACTAAGTTTCAAGAAAATATCTTCAGGCATTGCATAGATATGGGGGAAATAGTAAAATTTTAAGTATTTGACCTTGACCTTTTGACCTTTGACCTTGAGCATGTGCACCCAAAAGTTGATAGGCACAACTTCACCCCCTAATACACATACATGCCAAGTTTCATGAGGATACCTCAAAAGGTTTTGGTAGTTACCCTGTCCACAAAATTCATTACGGAAGGACGGACGGACGGACGGACGGACGGACGGAGGGACAACCCGGAAAACATAATGCCTCCGGCACCACTTCGTGGCGGAGGCATAAAAATGGCATGGTTGTGTCTGAAGCATGCCATTTCCAAAGAATCAAGCTACCTGTAGACTTGTTTTGCAACATGAGAGTTCATTTCATTTCATGACTGTATCTATCCAGTCAGGTTCACAAGCATTGTCAACTTGTAGTTTCTTACACTTGCTGTTCACAAGATGCACTACAATTGTATATACCTACAATAACAATCATGGGAAAGCTTGAATGCATATCAAGTGTATACTTTGCTATTATGGTTATTCTGTCACCACAACTGCCATTAAAACAACAGAAAATTGCGGTGTACAAATTGTAGGCCTACATTTGACAAGCATTTAACAAATACGTTTTAAAAAAAAAAAGCAAAAAAAAAATTAAAACGATCTCTCTTTCCCCTGAAATTTGACACACTCATACCAAACTCTAAAGTCTGGTGTCTATTGAATGACTCTCTCTCATAAGCATCATGCTGGCAAGTTTCCTAAGCTATTAATCCCTGTCGAGACAAAGAATCTAAAACTTCCTCCTCACATGAAAAACCGTGCTACTGCCATTTCAACTGCATCTGATGATGCATCTAACATATCACATATTATCAAAAATTGCCCTAAGCTTGGCTGCCTGCTAGCAAAGCAGCATTTGTATCTGATGTCAATGAAAAAAGTTTAGGCAAGAACAAGAAAAAAAATATATTATTTTACATGTGTAAAGATGCAGAAGTTCCTTTCTTACAACACACTATATCATAATATAAATCTTAAAACTACATGTAGAACTATCACTCATTGTGATTAATATACCCCCACCCACAACTGAGGGAATTAGCTCAACCAGGATTAATTTCTTTTTTACTTTTTAATGGAAAAAAAATGTTACCATGGCAATGCACTGTTCAAAAGTGAATAAATGTATTGCTCACTGTTAGTCACATGTCCCACATCTCAAGTCAAGTGCTCAAAAACTGAGTGAGCAAGATAAATAAACTGACAATTTGTATGGTTTTCATTAAAAATTGTGTTATCATGGCAACACAATGTTGGACATTAAGAAAAAATGAAGTTTGCACAACAGCCGTCACATGTGCAAATTTCAAGCCAAATGATAAAAGGCTGAGGGGCTTAGTTGAATTTACAATATTGGTGTATCATTTTCTTTCAAAATATACTGTTACCATGGCAACTCATTTTCAACACTGACAAAAGATTTTTTGCACATCTTGGTAATGTAGAGGTAACATGTGCCAAATTTGAAGCCAAAATGCTCTAAAACAGAGAGAGTTAGGAGAATCGAAATGTTTGTATGATTTTCATTCAAAATGCACTGTTACCATGGAAACACATTGTTCAACAATGATGAAATATGAAGTTTGCATATCTCTGTACTATAGTGGTTACATGTGCCAAATTTCAAGCCAAATGCTCAAAGACTGAGGAAGGTACCCGAATCCACAATATTTTTGTATGATTTTCATTCAAAATATGCTGCTACCATGGAAATGCATTGATCAACAATAACAAAAGGTTAAGTTTGCACATCTACGTACCATAGTGGTCAGGTGTGCCAAATCTCAAGCTAAATGCTCAAAGACTGAGGGAGCTAGCTGAATCCACAATATCTTTATATGTTTTTTGGTGAAAAAATGCTGTTACAAACAATGGCAATGCATTGTTCAACACTAATGACAGATTAAGTTTGCACATCTATATATGCTATAGTGGTCACATGTGCCACATTTGAAGCCAAATGCTCAAAGACTGAGGGAGTTAACTGAATCTACAATATTTTTGCATGATTTTCATTCAAAATATGCTGTTACCATGGCAACACACAGATCAACCATGACGAAAGATTACGTATACCCATCTACGTACTATAGTGGTCACATGTGCCAAATTTCAAGCTAAATGCTCAACGACTGAGGTAGTTACCTGAATCCACAATATTTTGTATGCGTTTTAGTGAAAAGATGCTGTTACCATGGCAATGCATTGTTCACCACTGATGAAAGATCAAGTTTCCACATCTATATGCTATAGGGTCACATGTGCCAAATTTCAAGCCAAATGCTCAAAGACTGAGGGAGTTACTCGAATCCACAATATTTTTGTATGATTTTCATTCAAAATATGCTGTTACCATGGAAATGCATTGATCAACAATAACAAAAGGTTAAGTTTGCACATCTACACCATAGTGGTCAGGTGTGCCAAATTTCAAGCTAAATGCTCAAAGACTGAGGGAGCTACCTGAATCCACAATATCTTTATATGTTTTTTGGTCAAAAAATGCTGTTACATTGTACCATTGCAACGCATTGTTCAACACTAATGACAGATTAAGTTTGCACATCTATATGCTATAGTGGTCACATGTGCCACATTTCAAGCCAAATGCTCAAGGACTGAGGGAGTTAACTGAATCCACAATATTTTTGTATGATTTTTCATTCAAAATATGCCGTTACCATGGCAACACATTGATCACCACTGACGAAAGATTAAGTTTACACATCTACGTACCACAGTGGTCATGTGTGCCAAATTTCAAGCTAAATGCTAACAGACTAAGGGAGTTAACCAAATCCACAATATTTCTGTATGCTTTTTGGTAAAAAAAAAAATGTTACCATGGCAACACATTGTTCATCACTGACGAAAGATTAAGTTTACACATCCATATACTATAGTGGTCACATGTGCCAAATTTCAAGCCAAATGCTCTAAGACTGAGGGAGTTATCTGAATCCACAATATTTTCGTATGATTTTCATTCAAACTATGCTGTTACCATGGCAACACATTGATCAATAATGACGAAAGACTAAGTACGCACATCTACGTACCATAGTGGTCACATGTGCCAATTTTCAAGCCAAATGTTTAAAAACTGAAGGAGTTAGGTTAATCCACATATTTTTGTATGATTGGTTTAAAAAAAAACTGCCATTGCCATGGTAACAGTTTTAATGCACACATCAAAGATGTTTGGCACAACTATACATTACATTAATCACATATCTCAAATTCAAACAGAATTGTTACAAAACTGAGAGAGTAGTTCGATCCACAACATTTTGTAAGATTTTTATGAAAATCTGCCGTTGCCATGGCACCGCAGTATGAAATACTCATAAAAAAGGTGTCTTGCACATCTACCTTTGATAGCGGTCACACATGCCAAATTTGGGGTCAATTGCTTAAAAAACTAGAATTATCACTGAAGGTGATTAATACCCCCGCCCCTAGTGTGGCTTTATAGTATGTGATGTCATTAGGGCAATGACGTTAATACCAAGTTTGTGCACTTGTCGAATTGGAAACAGAATAATTTTACAGGCTTTCAAGTGGGATAACGTAAAAAAGTAGGAATAAAGTAGGAACGAAATCTCTAAAAAAGTAGGAAAAAGTAGGACTTAAAGAGGGAAAAAGTAGGACTTAAAGAGGGAAAAAGTAGGGCATTAAAGAAAAAAAAGTAGGAATAAGTCAGGACATGTGCAGGCTTTTTGGAGTAGTTTTCGTCGACACTCACCAGAACTCTTGATGTTACATGTAAATCTTAATTTGTACTCACAACCCTGCTGCCTCAGCCTCACTTTTGCTCCTGGGAGAGCCTGGTAATTTTGAGCGATGATGAGAGCTGGTTGAGCACTGCTCCAAGTCCTAGGCTGCAATATCAGTGGGATCAATCACATCTGCACAGGAGCAAAAGCTGAGGCTGGCAGCAGTCTTGTGGTTGATTGGTGTGTGTTATCCCTCTTTCATGCTGAAGAGGCTCTCCCCACCAGTAAGAATCTGCAACTAGAGTCTACTCATCATTTCTGAATATAAATTATTCAAGTAGCCTTGCACATTTTTTTTTTTTTTTGGCGGGGTTTTTCACCAAAAAAGTAGGAAAAAGTAGGAAAAAGTAGGATTTTGAGCAAAAAAGTAGGAAAAGTAGGGACAGCAGTAAAAAAGTAGGAAAAAGTAGGAAAAGTAGGGCCACTTGAAAGCCTGAATTTTAGTTTACTGTACAATTACAGAGTTGACACTGAGTATAAAACTAACAGCAAATGGAAATATGCTTTCCCCCAGCATCACTACACTTAAGGACCATCATACACACCAAATTTGACCTTCATAGCTTGAATGGTTTATTTTGATACAAAAATCAGTGGTTACCATGGCAACACATTTTCCTTCAACTGACACATTGGTGTCTTGCAAAACTACACTTCTAGATCATGATACATACTAAATTTGACTTTAATTGCTTGAATGATGGAAAAGTTATTCGATCTGCAAGGTTTTGGTAAAATTGTGGTTACCATGGCAACGGTTTGTGTGACAAACACAAAAATCATGTGTTCCACATCTAAACCTCAGGGCCATAATGCCTACCAAATTTGGTTTCAATTGCTTGAGGTGATAAGCACAATCAGGGTATGCAATCATGACTTTCTCACTTTAAAAAATTGTAACTTCTAAAAGAATGCACCAACTGACTTAAAAATTCACATGCAGCATGCTAAAACATCAGTAATCACATGTGGTAAGACAATAGCTAATTTCTTCTCATTTACTGTTGATTATTAAAGATTAATACCAAAAAGTCCCCAAAAACATATGTGATGCGTCAAAAAAAGTGTTTTACAACTTGCGTAAAATCAAGATTTGAGGTCCATATTTTAAGTCTACCCCTATGTGTTTGGTATCAAATTAATGGATTTTTTCCTGGCATTGCTTGCATGCAATAAAAAACAGTGGTTCTTTCAGCTGGAGAAAAATATGAGGTATGAAGTCCCGTCCTGGTAGGAGTGTAATGCTGGCTTATTTTTGTGACATTGTGACCTTTTAACCCATGCTGTACAGCTACAGTATACATGGAGAAACAGCTTATTTTTCTGCTTTTCCTGAAAGTACTGAAGACACACTACAATATGGTGCACTGTTTGCCATTAAATGTTCTGCCAGTTTTGAGTTTTGAGCCATTTTCAAATGCTGAGGAAAATAAGTGCAGCCGTTCTTCAGTATTTTCAGTGAGGTACAATGTATATCCTAATTTGACTACTTAAAAGAATATTTTCCCCTAGTATTGAATATCCTTGTTTTTTTAACCATGAATTGTACATACAATGTATGTAGAAATCTATTGTGTGAAAATTTTAGCAAATTTGAGCAATAGGAACTTATCTTTTTATATTTTTACAAATTGCTGAGGATAAAAAGGCCAATACACGCCCATGTTATACTGCATGAAGGTCATATGATAAGTGTTCAGTGTTCATATTTCAATGCTTGTTCAATTTCTAAAGATATCATAAGCAAAAACATAGTATTTTGGCTTAATATGTCATTGTTTGAGTGTCACAGCTTGGATATCAACTCAAGTCATCATAAATCTCACATTCATTCTTCTATCTGTGTTTACAAATATGAGAATTGATCCAAACACTGTGCGCACATTCAAGGTCAAACTGTACAGGTATAATTTTTTGATGAAAAATATCTTCCAAAGCACCAGCCCTAATTTCATAAAAATTTGTAATAATGGCCACTATATGTCTGTTACCTATTCCTGAGAGTTTCGCCTCTTCACTCTTTGGCAAAAGTGAAATATGATAAAATATGTAAAAGTGGTTTTATTTGAATTCAAAATAATGCCTACAAAATTGATCATCCATTTCGAGAAGTGAAAATATGAAATTTATTCATATTTTGTGATATGTCATGGCTATGTGCTGGTGGTGAATGAAAGGGATATTTATCAGGAATATCTAACAGCAATATCAGATGAAAAAAACATTCTCCTTTTTTTTAAATGAATTTTTCCAATAAATTAGTCATTTCAATGTAATTCGACACCCCTAATTAAAATGCTAATTTATGCACAGTTTAATGCAAAATTGTTACTCTTCTTCTTCTTCTTCTTCCTGTTCAGTACAGTCCACCTTTGGTGTATTGTCGTACTGTTGGCAGGCATGGTGTGGACGTGTTTATACTCTTTCTTTACATGAAATGAAAATTTGAACACTCAGCTACAACAAACAACAAAAAAAGCATTTTCACCAAGCTTTTTTCATTTTTACCCTGTTACACAATTGCATAATTTACCCTGATTGTGCTATTGACCTTGAAAACTGTGGAAGAAGTTCACTCCAAAGGATTAAAAAAAAAAAAAGTGGTTACCATGGCAATGCATTGTCCGACACAAATACAAAGGATATTTTGCAAAACTACACGTAAAGAGCATCATACACACCAAATTTCACCTTCATAGATTAAATGGTTCAATTTGATACAAAAATGAGTGGTTACCATGGCAACACATTTTTCTTATATTGACACATTGGTGTCTTGCGTAACTACACCTCCCGATCATCATATTTTATATACTAAATTTGACCTTAATTGCTTGAATGATGTGGAACTTATTCAATCCACAAGGTTTTGGTAAAATTATGGTTACCATGGCAAGGCTTTGTCCGACAAACACACACACAAAAAAAGATGTTCCACATCTATGCCTCAAGGCCATAATGCCTACCAAATCTGATTTAAATTGCTTCAAAGCTGTGGAAGTTGTTCAATCCACAAGATTTCAAAGAAAAACATTCAGTTACCATGGCAACGCTTTGTCAAGTACAAACACAAAGAGTGTCTTGCATAACTACACCTATAGATCATCATAGATACTAATTTTGAAATTGATTGCTTAAATACTATGGAAGTTATTCAATCCACAAGGTTTTGGTAAAATTATGGTTATCATGGAACGCATTGTCCGACAAACACAAAAAACATGTCTTGCACATCTATACCTCAATATCATCATTTACCCTAAGTAATCGTGTGAAAAGTCTTGCCAAGGCCTCTGCCAGAGACATTCTGTCAGCCGAATGCTTGGCAGTAAAAATAGACCATCGTGTCGGCTGTCTCCTCCCGCTCTCTTTTTGCTTTACGTGTGTATTGCATTGCATTCAGTCGCGCACATAAGGGGAACTTCGTTTTGCAGTATTCTGCAAAAACGTCACACCTTCACAGGGGTGTGTCAATTCGGCCGTCAAAATGGCGACCTCCAGTGTGATGCACCAGCAGACGACATGTTACACTTTAGATACTGAATATCGCCACTTCTGAGGGCCTGAAATAACTGGTTTTTGTACTGAAATGCGTTTTACCCCACCCTCAACATAATCAGTGGGCTAAAAGTCTTGATTTTCATTCTTCTTTAAGCTGTTTTCAAAATATGGGAAAATTAGTGAAATTCTAGCATTAAAAGCCCATAGTGCAAATATTTCCTTACAGAACCATTGTGCAATACATGGAGAAACAATGCCTACCAAATACAATGTATACAGTAGACCAAGTTTAATTGAGGGTATACAATGGTATGGATGAAATAGTGTCATATCAAATTTAGCATTAAGCAATGTGTAATTTCAGCATTTCAACCTGACCTTTGACCCTTGACCATTGACCCCATGATCTAAAACTTCTCAAGACAATCATCCTAAGGCAGTACATATGTATATAAGTATTAAGTCTCATGAGGATACCTTGAGCCATATCTGAAATATGAAGAAAAACTCTTCAGATTTAGCATTTTCACTTCACCTTTGACCCCAATGTCCAAAACATTTTTTTTAAAAGAAATATCTATTTGGTAATACATGTCTGCATTAAGATTTATGGTAATGTAATCAGGCACTGCAGAGAAATGAAGGGGGGAGGGGGAGGGGGAGGAGATACTGTAAAACGAGGAATGTTTGCATGTTGACATGTTAATTTCACGAATTTCGCGAGAGCCAAGATTCGCAAAATTAAAATGCACGCAAAAGTTCTTGTGTACAGTATATGCATTGAATGTTAGAGGCAACTCGCGAAAATTTCATGCCACGAAAATATTGTGTTTTACAGTAGTGAAATTAGAATTTGACCTTGACCAATGAACTTTGACCTTGAGCATCCACTCAAATGCATACACATTATTGTACATATATGGGCAATTCCGCAGTTAGGTGGACATGACAAGGATAAAAGAAATGTGCCTCTTTATCTTACTCTTTAATTTAGGTACCAACTAATGCCATGGATGTTCACCATTCATTAAGGTCTTTAAAATTCAGTAGATTTTATTTTTCGTATTAATTGATTTTGCGAGATCTAAAACCATCGTTTAAAATGTACATGTGGGACTGGGGATGCTGAAATTCACTTAAATGCAAATTACAGTGGGTTCCTTGAAATTTTTTCCTCAAAGTTTTGCTAATGGGTAAAAGATGAATACATTTAAATACTCCAGAAGTCATGTGACATTTTGTCAATTACAAAAGGGTGAAATGACCTGCGGAATTACTCCGAACAAATGTAACGTTACTAACCGTAACGTTACTAACCATGCTTTTGGGGGTCTAGCTAAAAAATTATTGGTCGAACTGCTAAAAAAATTTGTGTGAACATTTGTCATGATGCAATAATTAAGATTAATGCAACACTTTGTTTGAAGTGACTTGAATTTTTGCACACTTTTTGTTACAAGACATTGATTTTTTTGTCATGTCCTTTTTTCGTAACGTTACTAACCTGCCCTTTAAGTTGCCATAGCAATTCTAATATTTCATGGATTGTATTCATTCTTTTCTGTATCATAAACCTGGGAAGGATAAACATGTTTTTGACATAATTTTGACTTGAAATGAATAAATGGTAATTTAGTAGTAAAAACAAATATCTGAATTTGTTCAAATGTAACGTTACTAACCGCGGAATTGCCCATATGCATAATATGCCAAGTTTTGATAGGATACCGTAAATGGTTCTTCAGTTACAACTGGACATTGTCCACAAAATATGTTACAGACAGAAGGACAGACGGACTGAAGGATGCATGGACAAATGCCTTTGACAACATTTCCTGGAGGAAGCATTCACAAATCATTTAAAAGATATGGGTAGCTGAGGCAAAACTTAATGTCATGTGCATTGTTTTCTAGACCTCTGTGATTCTCACTTAATCCACCCGGCTATGTTTCAGCTTATGTAACCTTGCAAAATTAATGTCAATAGCTTGGCTGCAATATGCATATGAAAACAAACAAACAAAATAAAAATGAAGATGAATAATGTGGTCTGCTTGCATTCCATTTCCAATATTTTGACGTCTACTGAAAACATTGTAATGAATTTCAAAAATAATGTTTACACCCAGAAGTATTCTATTTTGATTAAGTATGAAAATAACAAAACTACTGCATCATTGGCCCATCCGCATTCAAGGCATTGTGTTATCAATGCTATGTACTCTTACCACAAACCACCTCTGATTTAGGGTCTAATACTTGAACATATATTTGCAATAGCTCAAGTGGGCATGCACACACAAATTCAACTTAGTGCAAATGACCACATTTCAGCTGTTACATCAAATCTGTGTAATAGTACCAGGAATCTAAACTGTGCTGACACACTGCATTACTTCAGTGATGCTACCCAGTTTACTGGCGCAGTATAGAACAAGCTAGTCTGCGCTGTAGGGCTCACACGGGTAAATAATTCCCCATAGAGACGTGTGTTCAAATTCAAATTTCAAAAAATTCTGTAAAATAGCTGGGAGAAGTGAGGTGTTTCATCTTCACTAACCTGAATAAGTGAGATATACCCTTTCATCCATCAGATTTTCAGGGTGGGTTGTTCTGCTCTAATTCTGTCCAAGGGTCCGCAAAGCCAGACTACGAGTTCTTGTCACTCAAAAAGTAACCTATTTTCCGTACACGTTCCCAATGAAATATAGTCCCCTCAAATTCCATCAGAGAAGCTTTCATCTTCCAACCAAAATGCAGTTTGTAGAGGAATTCATACTCAATGTCTACAGCTATTCAGTTTTTTGCCAAACTACATTATTGATTTTTAATTAATTTTTTTCTTCATTTATTTTGGTATCTTTGGTACGAATTTGTGAAGGGGTCTGGGACAGTCCATTTTATTTACAGGTGTGAGCCCTGTAATGCACTATTATTAACATCAGTTGGCTAATACACCCCGTGTTCACATTGGTCCCCGCACTGCGGGGAAAGTCTCATGCTGCAGGACTTTCCCCTCCCAAACCATAATGTGAACACTAGCTGGGACTTGTCCCCCAGCTCCGTGAAGCAAGTCAGGTCCGTGGACAGATTTGGAAGGGAGAGTGATCTTCTGTTATAAAACTGATAGCATCCAGATGTATTCATCAAATGTGTGCATGTGCAAAGTCTGGTTTCAAGTGGCAGCCCCCCCCCCCCCCCCCCCCCCCCCCCCAGCCACGATTGCACCCACAACTCAAGGATAGTTGATATAGCAATGTGAAAAGTCAGTAGTAAAAAAGATGATTTCTGGCGACTGTCCCCACAATGCAGGGTCCAATGTGAACATGAGAGAAGTCAGTCAGAGATAGGTGAAGATTGGGATGAGTAATCCATTGATTAATTGCCTCACTTCTTGGAATACCAGAAAATATTGCCCTTTGTATCAGGGACGCATACTTTCTACTATCCCACTGAATTGAACAGGAATTGAAAAGGTGTTTTATTCATCAATATCCATCGCAGTCCGGAGGCTGAATTACAGACATTGTTAACAAAGGGCCATGAATACATTAAAAATACATACAAGATACAGTGTGGCAATGACAAAAAAAATGCATAGAACAACAAAAAATCAATCTTAATCATCATAACCATTGCACAATGAGATCAACCTATAATACAAAACAAAAATAAATATTTCAATAACAATATCTAATATCACTATTCTCAATAATTACTAAAAAATAAATTGAGTTTATGATAATCGTGTATGCCAGTCATTTATAATCATTAATACAGATGTTGTTATACAACATCCAATACTATCCAATGTCATGTCACCCAAGTATACTGCAAAGATTATACTAAAATCACATTGGAAGGGAAGAGGCATAGCTTTGAGTTAAATTACCACTGATGGATATGACTCTTATCATGAATACCCTGAGAGTCTCCATAATACCAATTCACTGTCTTGAAGGGTGCATCATGACATATCCACATACAACATACAAACTGCTTATCTGCTGTGAGGCTATTGAGATGATGGAAACACAATTGCACTCACCTTCAGCTTCGAGAGCTCACCAAGAATCATGGTTTCAGACATATTGTCAAAGAGGCCATCCGTTGCCATGAGGATGATGTCACCTTCTCGAACGTTGAAGAGGGAACTCGAAGCTGAGTGGGGGCTGCAGGAAAGGGAAAAACATTTACAATCACAAGAAATCCACAAGTGGCTCTAATCAAGCCAGCACAATGAAATATAGCATATTGCTCTGAATACAGAACTCTTGCATTACAATGATTACATAATGATTCAGTACACATTGCATTTTAGTCCTAGTTTATACCTTGTAAATGGTGTGCTGCAGTATTGGTGTCCAAGCATTTTTCCTGCAAGTACTGCATGTTTTCCTTCATGCAACCAGGTACCAAGCTGCGTTAAAAATTCCACTGCATGTAATTCATCCCACTTCAGTGAAGGCAAACTCTTTCCTTTTGTTCCTATTTACCAATATTCACATAATCAACTAAGACCATTTACTGAAAGAGTTCCTTGAATGTATTTTCAGGAGACCAGTTTTCTGTGTCTCCTACCAAGTAACTTTTACGTCAGCACAACTTTAAAAACTGCCGATTCCACAGCACAGCACTAGGTTATTGTGAACGTGCAACATTATTATTGCAAACAATGCTCACTATCAACTACAAGTACATGTACAGTGTAAATAACATAAAATTAGGTATGTCAGCATGAACTGCTGGACACATTTCCTTCTTGAAACTTTACTTCTTGCAAGCAATGTCCATTTCCTTAAAATTATGAATTAGGGAAAAAAGATTTGCAATTCATTTCTTGCTGGTGTCCAAAAGTGGTTTGGCTTTCAGAGGGTCATACATCTCAAGGAAAAAGTTACTTGAATAGATGTTGAAATCAGAGCAGCACTTGAGGATATTCGGAGCAATATCCAGAGCAATATGTGAAAAACATGCACTCCTCAAAAAGGCTACTTGTTGTACAGTTTCCTCTTGAAGCCAGTTTGTCACTATGTGTACATGTATTTCTGCATAATCAACCAAACTTGCCAAGAATAAGGACTGACTTTATTTCTCAAAAAATGACATGAAATTAATCACTCACCTGTCACTCAGTATAGTTCTTAGGCCAGGGGGCGCTATTGATAACTGGAACGGTGTATTGAAGTAGTGCTGCTGCTCTTCTGACCGGTGGACTATCCTCCCTCCTCTGACGATGAGGAATCCAGAGTCACCAAGATTGGCAGATGCAACAGTCCTGTTATCACCATCAAAGATGACAATGCATGCTGTACTGCTCCCTGCACAGACAAGGTACAATGTATGGTCATTACAACTGACTGACAAACTGCCCTTCATCAACATACAAATTATGTAAATAAGCACCAATTATTCAGTGTTTTAGTAGTAGCCATGATAAAAAATAACATGCATGTATACATGTACATACAGTTGACCCTCTCTTATCCGGCCTCCCTTTATCCGGATCTCTCTATTATACGGACGCAATCTCGCCGTGATTTTTTTTAAAAATAATTACGGGAGGAAAGAGGGATTCCCAACTCCTTGAGAGCTCCTACACAAACACACATGAATTACATATTAATTCCAACATGATTAACATACATTACATCAAATTTCCTTCCAAACTGCTTACCTTCAGACATTTTAACATCCCCAAACATCCCCAAATCATCGCAAGAACATGGACAGATTATGCGCTCGAATCCTCTCATATCGCATTGCCACATATAGGTCCATACACAGCCGTCGATATGACTAGACATGCATTGTTTCGAGTCATTGGCTGAGCAACGAATGATATTGAACACTCAAAAATTGTTCACACACAGTACACACATAAAGAGAGAGAGGGAGACCATCTAACAATGGCGACCTACAGTCGACTTTGCCGAGCCGTGATGATCGAATTTTGAAGCGTAGTTTCGTTGACTTGTACTGTTTATTTTCAAGATCTACTTGATACATTTCTTAATAATTATTTAGGTAAATCATCCCAAGAATTTATAAAAGAAAATGATTTCATTCTTGCAAACACGAACCTCTATTTTGGGGTCTGTTACTGAGTGTAACAATGAAAAGGTTGCAGTATACATATTACTACATGTGGTACTACAATGGGCTACATCAGTACATGTGTATGTTTATGTACATATAAAGCATTGAGTCTCCCGTATCCGGCCAAATCCCTTATCCGGATGAGCCCCGGTCCCGACTTGTCGGGATACGAGAGGTTCAACTGTACTCAGGTTTTTACTCAAACCAATGATCTCCTGATTATTAGACAGGCATCATATCCACTAGTGCGCTCTACACTTCTGCCCGACCGCCAGTGCCAGTTTCAAATCCTTTATAGCAGCAAGAGCTAGTATTGTGTGTTTTTTCAAATTAACGAATTCTTGCATTGAGTTACTTTTATTGTGACTGATTAACAGACAGCCCTTCATCAATGGAAAAAACAACAAATTTGACAATGTATTTTCAAGAAAATGAAAATGTGAAAATCGGCCCCCACTTTGGTTCCCCGTGTTGTGTAAATGGATATACACATTTTTTCCTGATGATAAATGATACCAATTTCTCTGTCCATTGCAGTATTCTACGATTGCAAATTAAACCATTTGCAAAAATACAGAAAGTCCTACATGTAATTTGGAAAAAAAAAAAAATATATATATACAAGTGTATATACATGAATATAGATTTGCTTAATACGGCAAACACAGTAATCTCTACAGTATTAATGCAAAAATATGATGTGTACACATCATGAATACAATCATACTCTACACTTGGAAAACACAAGTAGTCGAAATCAAGTCATGTTTTTATTATACTCAAGTGCATCTGCATGTAGTTTGTGCTGTTGTGAATGTCCAACAACTCATTGTTCACTATTGGAATCAGTTGTGAGATTACATTTTAACAGCAGGAAGGACATAAACAAGTCATGAGGCAGAAGTGTATTCTATGGGACAGGAATGAGTACAATGTAGGTGCTCATCAAGCCACACAGACAGTTTGTTAACAGATTAAACAAATGCAATGTGTACTCTGGCTCTTCCTACAGCATGCGTACTGTGATCATCATACTGGTAATGGTAATCTTTCACGTGTATCTGCACTCCATATACAGGTCTGACAAATCAACAATCAATTTGAACCAATCCAGATATCATGATTTTTACTAAATACCTTACCTCTGAAATCAGGTAATCTGTGAGTACTAGACAGTTAAACATTGAACTGGTTGGAGGGGCAGCATCCTAAGAGGTTCAGTGGGACATGCAAAATTTAGTTCCAGGGCACAGTGTACAATGCATAGTTATGCCTATGATGTACACTGCAATTATTAGGCTTAGTGTCAACAACCACCCAGAGGCAGGCGTAAGTGCTATGGAGTGAAAGATTGGTGGAGTGCTTATCTTGCCAACATTGCTGTTAATCTGGGAGAAGGATGGTGCGTTCTATTTTTTTACTTTCAAGTATACTGTAAGGCAGAAGTCAGAAGACTGTATTTACTGTACAGTTTATTACAAGAAATGAAAAGAACATTCAAAGGACAACTGCCAGATAATATTACACGACTCTGTACATGTACATGCACATGTATGAACTTGAGCATTATGAACACAAGACAACTAGAAATGTCGCTATGGCGACTGGTATGCCTCCGCCATACTTGTAGTTGTAATGCATGGTTCTCCAAATACACCGTAGCTCTATAGAACATCTTGACAATGTGCGATGAGAGTTTCACATAATTGGCAAAAATATTACAATGACACAAATGTGTTGATTGTTCACTTTTCTTAAACTGTAACAAGGGTAAATGGCTAAATTGTCTAAAGAGAGCACGTATTTGGGGATTTGAGGGTTTTTAGTTGACTTTTGACCCTTTTATTAGTTTATGCATTGAGTAATTTCCGGGGTAAGTGTAATCTCAGTTTATTAAACAGTGAAATTTTAACTTTCAACCCTGGCCTTTGACCCTCTGACCCTAAAATTCGCAAGAGAATCACTGTCAGGCAGTACTATATGCATTTTAAATATACTAAGCTCCATGATGATACCTTGGCCACTTCCGAGATAAGAAGGAAGAATTTAAATTCAGCATTTAACTTGACCTTTGACCTTTTGACCAGTGAATCTCTATTGGGTAACTACTACATGTACAGCATACACTAAGTTTCAAGAAAAATCCTGCTGGCATTGCACAGATATCCCCATTGATTGCATAGCAAATTTACACCGGTATTTTTTCATGGAACCTGCGTTTACAAGCTTTGCTTTCGCGGTTCCATCATATTTCACAAGTTATAGAGAATATGTACATTACATGTATGTATGCTGACACACTTTCTGTTCATGACCCGACTTATAACATATTTTGTATCTTGCTTGGTTTGTATTCTTTTTTTGGATGTATTTTGATGTCAAGTGAAATATGAAAATAAACGTGCTGGAACTGTTCACTGTGTCTCAAGTACAAGACCAGTGCAGTTTCAGTTATTCAATTCAATATGACGGAAATAGTGAAATTTTGAGGAGTTGACGTTGACCTTTGACCCCATGACCCCAAAATTCCCAAGATAATCACTGCCAGTCAGTATGTACATGTATGCATATGTACCAAGTTTTATGAAGATGCCTTGAACCAGTTTGGAGATATACATATGTATGGAGAAAAAGGTGAAATTTTAACATATGCACTTGACCTTTGACCTCATAGCCTGAAACTCTCTCTAGAGAATCTTTATTAGGTAGTACATGTATACACAAGTTTGAGAAAATACCTTCAGGCATTGCATACATTGTAGCTATGGGGGAAATACTGACATATTGAGCATTTGACCTTGACCTTGACATTTCTTGACCTTCGCATTTGACCTTGAGCATGAGCACCCAAATGTCGATAGGCACAACTTCGCCCACTCATACATATGTACATGTATGCCAGTCTCTAATGGTTTTTTTAAGTTACGGTGTTCACAAAACTGATTATGGATGGATGGACAGAAGGACAGACAGACGTACAGAAGGATGGACAACCTGAAAACATAATGCCTCTGGCGTCACTTCGTGGCGGAGGCATCAAAACAGAGTAGCCTGATAGAATTACATGGTGAATGTAGACTGACAGAGTGTAAAAGGGTAAAAGGAGCATAAAACTACACTAGCAACATAAAAAAGGATCCTCATCAAATGACCTGCTGCTCATTTCCTTTACTGAGAAGCAAAGACATTGTTCATGACTGATTATCAGTAGCTGAACAATACTTGGTGACAGACCTACACAGAAGTGTATAATATAGAACAGAAGTACACATTGTACGTATGGTAAATTCTGTGTAAAACTTCTGACATCTTCATATGATGTGGTTTGACACAACCTATGCTCTCATGGTATACAGCGTATACATCAATGAATCACGTATGTATCCATATCATAACAACAAATCAATGTCATAAACAGCTCATAAGAGCTGTATTTTACAACACACTTGGCCTTGACTCATGTACTACATGTACACCAACACTGTAATAGAATATTTCAAAGTGACCCAAAGTTACTCATTTGGATGCACCAGATGACCTGCAGTTCCAGTTAGTGTCCTCCATAGTGTGCATTACTTGTATACTGAGTAATGATAGTAACTGCATGTACATGTACATGTTACATTGTACATGTACATGTATGTATTGTACCTTGTAGTGTATTGCAGGGAGAAAGAAATTAGTTACTGTATATGCTATAATTTTCGCGTACATAAATTTTCACGAATTGCCGCTGTCACACATTTTCGCGAGTGGTTAAATTCGCGATTGGGGGACCAGAGAAAATATGAAGTGGCAAAGAAAGTGTGAATTTTCAACTTACTAGCAAATAAGAACAATACTGGTTAAATACACTGCACGAAAAAACCTTACCAAACTCTGCGAACTAGTAAGTTAGAATTCAACATTTTTGAAGTGGTTAACGTCCATCGCGCTAGATTTCTGACGAGTGGTCCCCTTGCGATATTATGGCTCTCTACAAGTAGACGTGGACGTGCTATATGTACGTAAACAAGCTTAGCCAGTATGGTCTGTTTGGTAAGCCATGATATGGTATACTAGTACTGAAATGTTCGTATCATTAAGGCAATGGATTCATTTTGGAAGGTAATATTTTCGCGTGTTGTTGATTTCGCGAATAGCTCCCGATTCGCGAAATTCGCGAAAATAAAACCCCTGCGAAATATATAGCGTATACAGTATATCATCGAATATGTACATTGATCAAATTAAGCCAAACTTAGTCTTTCACCCTAAAAAAACTTTTTAGACTATCAATGCTCCTTTAACTGTTCCTGAGCCAGTGAGAGTGAATCATTTTGTTCTTGTCACAAATTGGGATTTTTGTTATTTATAGCCATGTCTGCTCTTTTAGAGGATCAAGGGTTTTCTTCACATGGGAATCACATGCTGTAATGGCTCATATATCCATTCAGTCCCTCCCTGAACTTGTGCAACTGACCTGAAGACACAGTCATATTGGTGTATTCAACCCTATCTGGCAGCTGGGCTTTGCAGAGTGGCCTGATAGAATTTACAATGTACATGGTACATATGTACATGTATGTAATGGTAAGAAAACTGATCACAGTCATCTGCAATCATATATTGTTTAAATTGCTAAAGAAACATCTTGCAAATATCTACCACAGAATATTAAACAAGGCAAGTGCCATAATGCCATAATGTGTGCGCTTAGAAACGTCAGTATGAAGCGCCATATAAATGCAATTATTATTATTATTATTATTATTCACGTACAAGAAATTGTACGCGATTGGGATATATAACAGATAAAAAAAAGAGATACAAACAGATGAAAGGAGATACAGAGACAGTGTAAAAGGGTAAAAATCTATGGCAAAAAAGAAACGAGCCATAAAAACTTAACATTGGGCCCTTAAAGTTCGTTGACCCCTGCTTGTGACCTTTGACCTTGTGGTGACCATCCACTCCCCAAGGGACATCTACCATCCAAGTTTGGTCACAAACAGACCTATGGATCAAAAGTTATGACCCATAATAGAAACGCGCCATAAAAACTTAACATTGGGCTCTAAAAGTTCGTTGACCCATACTTGTGACCATTGACCTTGTGGTGACAATCCACTCCCCAAGGACATCTACCATCCAAGATTAGTCACAAATGGAGTTATGAATCAAAAGTTATGACCAATAATAGAAACGCGCCATAAAAACTTAACGTTGGGCTCTAAAAGTTCGTTGACCCCTGCTTGTGACCTTTGACCTTGTGGTGATCATCCACTCCCCAAGGAACATCTACCATCCAAGTTTAGTCACAAACGGACCGATGGATCAAAAGTTATGACCCATAATAGAAACGTGCCATAAAAACTTAACATTGGGCTCTAAAAGTTCATTGACCTATGCTTGTGACCTTTGACCTTGTGGTGATCATCCACTCCCTAAGGACATCTACCACCCAAGTTTGGTCACAAATGGAGTTATGGATCAAAAGTTATGACCCATAACAGAAACGCGCCATAAAAACTTAACATTGGGCTCTAAAAGTTCGTTGACCCCCTGCTTGTGACCTTTGACCTTGTGGTGATCACCCACATCCCAAGGGACATCTACCATCCAAGTTTGGTCACAAATGGAGTTATGGATCAAAAGTTATGACCCATAATAGAAACGCGCCATAAAAACTTAACATTGGGCCCTAAAGTTCATTGACCCCTGCCTGTGAGCTTTGACCTTGAGGTGACCTTCATATAAAATAAAATGTCAAACTTTGTATGACCCCTCTTCCCTCGAAGTTAGATTGCAATTGAAGCCCAGAGTAAAGAGTTATTGAAGTTTTTGTAGCGTTACGGACAGACGACGGACAGACGGACGGACGACGGACGGACGGACAATGGACGGACGGACGACGGACGGACAAACACCGCAGGCGATCCCTTAGTCTCCCCTCACCTCCACTGGGTTCGACAAAAACTAGAAATGTCGCTACGGCGACTGATATGCCTCCGTCATAATGAATAATTCTTCTAATAGGTCTGATAGAGTAGCCTTGACAATGTGAGATGACAGTATCTCATAATTGGCAAAAAATCTGACATGTTTGTCACAAATGTGTTGAGTATCTACTTTTCTGGAAGAAGGTTTCATTTGGATGGATGGCTAAATTGAGAGCGCAGGTACACCATGTATTGGGGATTTTAGCTTTTTCACTTGACCTTTGCCCCTTGCCCTTTGACCCCATAACCCACACACTCTTCAAATAATCACGAATTGGTAACATCCATTTTCATGAAAATACTTTCAGATATTTTCAAAATATGTTAAAAACTCATTTGTTTCATTGAATAGTCTCATGTCTCATGTCTAACCATCTCTGAAACTGTACCTTCTTCCTTTTTCTTTCTTTCTGTTTTCTTCCACCAGCGCTTAGAGACATTCATAAATGTGTGTGCTATACAAGAATTGTGAATCGTTATTATTATCATTATTATTATTATTATTATTATTATTATTTTCCCTTGGCCTTTAACCCCATTGCCAAAATCTTTCCCTACAGAATCACTGTGCAGTGATTCATGTGTATACACACATGTATCCTACGTGTACCTAGTCTTATCAAGTTACGATGTAGGCCTAATTCATAGAGTACTGTATACGCTATATATTTCGCGGGGGTTTTATTTTCGCGAATTTTGCGAGTCGGGAGCTATTCGCGAAATTAACAACACGCGAAAATATTACCTTCCAAAATGAATCCCTTGCCTTGATGATACGAACATTTCAGTACCAGTATACCATTATTGCAAGGGGACCACTCGTCAGAAATCTAGCGCGATGGACTTAACCACTTCAAAATGTTGAATTCTAACTTACTAGTTCGCAGAGTTTGGCAAGTCTTTTTCATGCAGTGTATAACTAGTATCATTCTTATTTGCTAGTAAGTTGAAAATTCACACTTTCTTTGCCACTTCATATTTTCTCTGGTCCCCCAATCGCGAATTTAACCACTCGCGAAAATGTGTGACAGCGGCAATTCGCGAAAATTTATGTACGCGAAAATTATAGCGTATACAGTAATCTCCCAGATATGGAAAAAACGTGTAATCAAAAATACTAGAATTTTAGCATTTTAAAGAGAGGGTACAGTTTCATTTGAGATGGGGCTTAAGTTTTCCAACGTTTTTTATGATAAGTTTTTAGACAATGAGAAACCTCTTTTGAAATATTGAAGAACATATAATTCTAGAAGAATTCAAAGTTTATTTGATGAAAATTGGTTTTGAAATGGCTGAGATATCCCAAACAAAGCCATCCTAATAAAAGGTGGGACCCACCATAGGTTTTCTGTTTCTTGCTATTTTTCAATACATACCCATTAGAGGAGCTTTGTTCTCCAGGAGTTCTTGGTAGCTCGTGGCAATGATGGCTACAGGAGATTGGGGGTCAAAACGCCCCTCCCTCACCATCCTCTTACACATTTTCATCAGTTGGCATGGAAACTGGGATGGGTCAATACCATAGTCCCTCCATCCACCAACTCCATCAGCGACTCCTGTATTCAGAGAAATAGAAACAAAATCAGTCGTTAGAAAAGTGCTGGTAATCAAAACAGGTGATTTTTATGGGTCCTTTTAAATGCAGCGGTATCCTTTAACCTGTTGAGGATGGACTGATTTTGTATAACGCACATTTCCGAAAGACACCAGCCCGAGTATTCTCGGGACTCGTCTTCAACAGGTTAAGCTCTTTTCAAATACAGTATGTAGCTATGTCTCTTCATTCATCTACATCTGTTTTATCCAAATGTACCGGATAACTGTCATAAACTTCCCTGCAAATTGCCTGTCTAGTGTGTGATGTTACCTTCCACAGTGAGTGACGAATTCAAAGATCATACAGCAAACCACGCTAGCTACTACAAAAGTGTAAACTGTCTGTAAGCACGGCTGTTGCAGGCTCTGCCTACTTTACAAACAAATGGTACTATTCACAACTTGAATCTGTGTCATCATGAATGACACAACTTCCTAAAACCATGCTCAATACCAGGGCTCGACACTAACGGTGGCCCGGGGCCACCAAAAATGAAAGTCGGACCACCAAATTTTAAAAAAGGGCAAATTTGGTGGCCCACCTCGGGCCACCAAAATTTTTTGAAAAGTATGTCAATAAATTCGTAACTTTTTGCGCCGGAAATGCATAAATGCATGCAGTGAGTGTGTGCAAACGTAGTACCTTTGTCTTTTGTGTTTTGAGAAATAGAAACATGTTCTTCTAGCTTCTTAATTATTCGCATGTAATCTGACGTCATTTATTTATGTTCAGATGTTGCAACCCATATTATGCCTGTCAATGACTATTATACTTAGTGTTCACCATTCAACAGTTACATTTGTTTAAAGGATGGATGAAAAGAACTGAACTAGTGCCTGAGAGTGAGTGTTGCGAGTTTATTGAGGTTTATTTATTTATTTATTTATTTATTTATTTATTTATTTATTTATTCAAGATTTTGGACTTCCAATATTTACGATGATAAAACTTAAATATTTGACTCATTAAAAAAAGCAGGACTTTTAATGTTTTTATTGGGGGATTTTTTGGCCACCAAATTTTTCTCTAAGGCCACCAAAAATGTGAAATTGATGATTTTGGTTGCCCCATTCGGCCACCAAAAAAAAAAAAAAGTTAGTGTGGAGCCCTGTCAATACAATTATCAAGACCAAAAGTGCTGGTTCAAAGATCATTGAAAAAACAAAACACTAATTCCTTTCACATAATAGACTTGACATTGCTCATATAGTATGTGTATCTACCTCCTAAAAATGCAAAGAACATTTTCCATCTAGTACAATAGTCTCATTCTAATCCACCCTGCTATCACAAAAGCAAAAATCTGAGTAAAGACAATATTAAACTGTACATGAAATTTCCAAAGGCTAATCACAAACTAACAACTCACACGTATAATTCTTTGTAGAACATTTATAATCACTTTGTACGGTACCCTATTCTGACCAGCATAATGTACGAAACACATGGGAGCAATCATTTCACACCACCACCTTGTCAAGCTACACTACACTGTACTGTGGACAGGCTGTACAATGTACATTGTGTACATGTATGAAAACTGTAAGCTGACTGTTTTAAACCTCTAGCACACTTACAGGTTAATTGATTAGGAACCCAATGAAAATGGGGGGGGGGGGAGTAATGCTTGATAGATATTATTTTATGTAATGACCAACAATTTTTTGAAATGCAGCTGCAGTATTGCTTCCCTCTAAACCACCACAACCTAATGTATTACTCATGCACACACCACTGAAACCAACTGCTGTGCCATTGAAGAATTTTTCTAAGGAGGTTACTACTAGTATATAGTGACCTTAGGCGGCGTCAGTGCTGGATTTCCATGGAAAGAAGGCAAGTCCAGGATAGTGTGGGAAATCTACACAATATGCTTGCAACTCTTGCTGTGACTCTCATCAAAAGACACTATTTTGCAAATTCAAAACATTATTTGTAAACATTAAAAAAAAAAAAAACTTCACAGAATATTGCCACAGGGTTGTACAACCTGTACATGTTATAGGAGGTTCACAACCAAAAACAGACACTTTGCTTCAGAGCTGCAGGGATTTTTTTTTCTTTTTCTTTTAAATTAGATTTTATACTCAAATATGCTACAGCGTACATGTATGTATTACTGTACATCTGATGGCTTGTAACTTCTATCTTCTCTGAAGTGAAATCTGCACACAATCACATTTATTGTAGAATCAGGTCACAATGCTAAGATGCAACTTTGTGTGGCCACTCTTTGGATACATCACACCATCCAACATAGTACGTACATTTCTATTTAGCTATAACACTGCGTTGCAGCAAACAGCCAAAATATACGGTACACTCCATCTTTACTACATGTAAATCTGCCACAAGTGTGGCCCTTCTTTACATAGTACATTGCAACACCTTACATAGCAATAGCATACCCAAGCCAAATGTAGGAAATCCACCAACAAGGGCTTTTTTAATACCATGCATGCAAAACATAAAACAAAATTAATGCAAAAGACTGCAAAGAAGAACGTGATTAAATTCTTGCATGAGCTCAGCAGAATTGTCTTCAAATGGTAATAAATTAATGTATTCTGTTTCAGGAATACAATCAGCAATTTGTGAATGAACATTCACAAATGCTCCATACTAGTGTACATGTATGTAGCTCATGCATCTTGATCAGCATGCATGTTATAGTGTACAAACAGGCCTACATACATTGTATAGTGCATGGCCTAGAGACAGAAGGGAGCTACTTTTTCCCCTCATTTCCCTAGTACATTGTACTTCTTAAATGTATCTTTTAGTAGCTTCATTTTTGTCTTTTTTAGTTGAAAAAAAATTATTGGTGGCCAATGCTGTTCTTACAGATGTGATAAGTGAGAATGTACATGTAAAGTGCAGACAATCTTTGTCCTGCTAATAGCGAATACTAAGCCATAAAATGCATAAATAGGCCTACACTTTGTATTTAAATGTATATCACGTATAAAAGTACCATCAAGAGCTGAAAGGGGCCATTTGGTTTTCTTCCCCCTTCATACATAGCACTACAACATCCTTACTGAGCAGTGTCCCCCAACCATTTAATGTACAAAGGTATGGAAGGTCTATGATTGATAGATGTCCAGAGGGTCAATGGTGTGTGTGTCTGAGGTGTGTGTGCATTGATCCACAGGAAAGTCACCTTGACACTATGCATAGTCTGCCCTCACTGTGATGACTGTAGTAAATGGCGAGGAGGCAACAGCAAAACAAGAGGTGACTGGTGATGGCCAACTGTGTCTGTATCTTGCCTATTGATTTATTCTTTACGTATACGGCAGTTGGGAATGTAAAAATCAATGCAAAGCTGCACTACACAAGGTTACAGTGTACAGAGTATTGCCAAAATGTAGGACAGTATGCAGACAGTACTTGCAATAATGTCATCACTAGTATTTACAATTTTCAAGCTAATGTCACTGTGGTCCATTTAAGTTAAGTACCTGTACAGCAGATGTCTAACGGCACCGTTCAATTGCATCTGATTGATAGATTGTTGCCCTCCATCACATAAATATATTATAAGCACTGTACAATGTTTCAAACAAGCTACATTGCTACTGGAGTTCCTAATATTGTTTCAATGTAAAGCTGTACAAATTTGGTTCAAAATCATCCTTTTTCATACTTGTCTCAACCTCTTCTTGATCTTTCTCATTCTTAAATATTTAGTTTTCTAATTTTAATGCATTTCTTCCTTTGTCTTGTATAGTTCTTTATTTTTACAAAGTACTATCAAATATTTTGTTTCGTGGACCAAACTGGTAGTATTGCCACACATGAAGAGACTACAGTACATCTCTCCTGATTTCAGCATGAAATCTCCGTCTTTGGGGTTATTTTCGCAAAATCTCCCCAGCTCCCGCATGAGTTTGAATTTTTCCCTCTCTAGCTGTGTGTCTCCCACTTCAGATGTATTTTCTCCCACCTAAAATTCAGCTCTCTCCTGCCAAACTTTAGTTTGTCATAGTCATACATGTTAAAGAATAGAGAGGCTAAGACAGCACCACAGAACATTAACAACCCTTTAGCAGGACCCTGGCCTCACGGGACATCATGCTTCACACTCCTGATGCGCACTACAGTGCTCACCCGTTAATCGGGAACCGTTTTAGCGGGAACCCCGCTGAAGTGCAAGAAAATTTGATGTAAAAATTTTTTTCACTTGTTATTTCCACCACTTAATCAGAACGATGAATCGCTTTATCAGGACAAATCTGGCGGAAACACTTCAATTGTTTGTCATTAATTTCTAAAAATAACAAGTAAATCCCTAGATTGCAAGGATTTCACTTCCTTATGAGGATAATTTTCTAATTAGTTCATAATAGATTATGCCGACTGCAATTTAAACATTGCCCATTTTAAGGCAGTGAGACTAGCGCAGAGGCGGTCATCTTATCGAGCATCGTCAGCTTCTACTCATGAATGCACTTACACTCAGTGTTGCTTACACCAGGGAGGTAGAAAGAGACCTCCCTGCCCTGCTTACACTGTACCACCCCTTCAGTGTGATATGGAGAGTCACTTTCCCCGCATGCACTCATACTCTCCCTGTTCGTGATAGTATGCATGCAGTGTGTGTGTGAGTGTGTGTGTGTGTGTGTGTGACAGCATTTCACAAGGCAGCATGAATATGAGGAAAAATTGTTCATCCCCAATCGTCACAATCAGTGTCCTAATGTGCATGTTGTTAACATGTTATAACAACAAGCCCTGATCTCAGTCTATGGTCACAACTAAGAGATAATGTAGCTGATTTGCAGCCTGCCCGGGTGCTGCTAGAATTTACGTATCACCCAATATTTTGGAGAAGTCAAACTGGCTGTAATGCCTTTGCAATGCCCTATTTCCTGTCTGTTGCCAGTTGATTTTACAAGTGTACAGGGGGGCCGGCATAACCATGGGGGGCTACTTTGGATGCCCCCCCCCCCCTCCAGACTTTTTTATCCTGGAAGTGGCAACAGAAAAAAAAAATTGAATGCCGATAAGCTCTTGCTGATTGCATCGATTGCATCCGAATAGGTGTCCCACAGGCATACTGTCAGCGGCCCGCCAGCATCTACTGAAACTACACTGAGTTTCTCAGTACACACACTGTACATGTATGTACAACAATGTACATAGATGTACAATGCAAGTCTAGTGGTCCTCATGTTTAGTCTGTCATAAAGGGCCGTGGAACATTTTTTACGTGTGTGGGGGCTGTCATGGGTGATGGGGGACAAGGGTAGTGCTAGTGGACGGGTCAAGGGTCAATGGTAATTAATCCTGGTTTACCCCTTGGCCTACAAACATACCTGGTCATTACACTTCCAGACGGACTGTAACGTTACATGATAGTACAAAAAAATAAATAAATAAAAAATAAAAATCTGTACGCTCTAGTGATGACTGGTACGAGTCTATTGTGTAGGTAATACTGGACACTTGTTTGTCTTTGCTCTGAATTTTGTCCTCAGAGGATGAAATTTTCGAGCAAAAATAACATTCTGACAATTACATATTTTGAAAAATTATCAGGTGTATGTGAATTTTTCTCTGATTTTGGAAACATATACTTCCAAGTTGATCCCTCATCAAATATCTTTTAGCACAGTACAAAATGGCATTATAGTTCTGAACATGATTATCGAAATGGAATTAATCAACATCTTTCACATCTTATTCATGCACCAGAATCACTATTCATACCAATGAGTTGCTGTTCACATTCGTACCGAGCGGATGACAAAGAGAAAAATGGCAAATGAGGCTCAAACTTCATATTGTGCAGTAAAAGGTCAAACATGAACATCTTGAACAATTTACATGGTAAAATCTTGTGATAAATCTACATCTTCTTGTAAATCTGAGGAAAATTGTGAATTTCTTAGCATTTCTACATTTTGTGTCGCATTCTGGCGATTTCGGCATATACATTGTATGATACAATCAAATGCTCAATAAGATAGGTCTGCGAAGTCCCATGCATATTACAACGTTTAGAATGTCATTATTACACAGAAAGTTATGCATCTGGAATAAGATGGTATCCGGCAATGTTCATACCATGTCTCTATAGACGTCTAGACCTCTATTTCTTTTTTTTTTTGGGGGGGGGGGGGGGGGGGTGGGGGGAAGATAAGCGATTAGACCCTACTCCACTAGCCCCGGAGACCGCGCCGCCAGGCGCGGTCCTGGCGGCTTCCCCGCAGTTTCGCTTATGTTATAGTTCAAGTATTCTGTGCGCTTGTGCAAGTGATTGTGAATTCTGTGAACATCGGTGAGCTGCTTATAAGACATCATTTTGTGCATCACAAGCAATGAAATGCATCAAACAGTCGCCGATGATAGTCATTTAGGTTTCATCGACCCATGTAAGTATTCCTAGTAGTTTCTGTTGAAAAATTAAGGAAATATAGCGCCGCAAAGGCACCCGTTTGTTCAACATGAAGATCTTTTATGGGAGCACGGCGCAGCCGCCACACGCACACACTGCGTGTGGCGGCTGTCGCAGTTACTACTCCACTAGTATAAGTAAGACTGAGCACCTTGACACATTGCAGTTTGCACTTTCTTTACCACATCCACACGGCCACAATCAATATGTCAGCACTATTTAAATCCTTAAGAACTAGGCTATGGAGTTCTATATGTTAGCCTGGACACTACACAATTACTCAAACAGAGTCTAGCGTCTACATTCTAGCTAACGTTAACATGTTAGACCTTTTGTTTGGATTCAGAGGGCCGAGGGCCAGGGCGGCCGAGGGTGTGTAACTGTAACTGCCACTACACTGAACCAAACATGCTGCAGCACTGATTCACTGATTCACTGTCTTCAGGTAGACGTTCTAACTAGTTTATAGACATCTAGAACTAGACCCTGTGCTGAGTGTGAGAGAGGAGGAAATGTTACAGGCAACAAAATGGTCACTTTTGTCATTTTTTTTTTCATAACGCACCTAAAACATTGAATCCTTTGTATCTGGCTACGAAGCACGCGTCATCTCCGAACATGCCCTGTTTGAAGACCCGACTGTTCGCGTCAGCCGCCGAGTCATCCTTGGAGAAGCCGCATGATGCCGTAACCAGGCGCATCCTCCGTCTCCTTTCCCTGCGATACTCGAGACTCCTGCTTGCATCGTACGGTACATAACCCATGACGGCACGGGCGATTTGACGCCCATAAACCAAAACTGACTGCATATTCCCGTAGTTTGTACCAAAATCTGGCAGATACAATCAGCTAATGTCGATTCGACCACTTAAAATTGGGCTAAATGACGTTGAGAACAGGAGAATGGCACGCACTTCGTCCACGCTGATGCAACGCCATTTTGTTCGCCGGCGAAAGGATGTTTACCAATTACGTCATGGGACGTACTGTACTGCTCGCTGAGTCTAGTCTATTCACGTACGTGTCGTGGTCGTACCACAGAACTCTACATAGAGTTCTGTGGTACGTACTCAATCATGCAAGGCATGAAGGAGTGATTTAGCGCACGGGTACTGACGGCTAAACTATGTGCCGTAAGTTGAACGTTTGTGCCTGAAAAAAAAGAAAAAAAGATAGAAATGATGTTGCTTGTTGAAGTCAACGAAATGCCAGTTGCAAACCACGCTCGCTTTGTATGTTGCATTAGTTTGTGATAAACGATAAATGGAATGAACGAATCCAACCTCCTTATTTGTCACGTATATATTTTCTGTCTATACAAATACAATTTGCCTTGAGAGTTTCTGGTTAAAGGGAATACAAATGTATATAGTTTTGGTTGAGACCTAACTTCAGGTTTCTAACTTTTTTTGTTGTTGAAATTATGACAAACCTCTTATGAAATGTGAAAGAGCGTATAATTCCATAAGGAAATCAACGTTTATTTGATGAAAATTGGTTTTGAAATAAATAAAAGGTGGGACCCACCTTTTATTACGATCGCTTTGTTTTACTTTGTTTTTTTTTTAATGTTTCAGCCATTCCAGAACCGATTTTCATCAAATAAACTTTGAATTCCTCTTGGAATAGTATGCTCTGTAGTATTTCATAAGTGGTTTCTTGGTATCTCGCAAAATGTTGAAAGCCCAATCCTCATCTCCACCAACACTAGGTAAATCCAAAGAAACTATTCACTGAGGGGCGCATCCCCGAAGCGAATAGTTCTTTTGGAGACACCGAGGCAAGTAGTTTTCGCCAGAAACCCGAAATTAGGCATTTCTTTTATATTGGATCAAAAATTTAAACAAAAGAAGGGGGAGGTTTGAGTTTCTTCAGTTTGTCTCCCTCTACAAATGAAAATTTGTTAAGATCGCAACTGCTGATCTGTGAATTAACAAACATGTCGGAAAAAAGGAACCAGAAGGGGGAATTGGGGAAAATGCGAAGCGTGAAGTCCTGTCGTAGTGGTGGATGCTATGTTGTGAAGGGACTAAAAGCAGCGCACGATGTTGATTGTCAAGCTGCTTTGTAAATCGTTTTGTTAGAAATGTTACATTTATTAGTGGCCCGTTGCATAAAACTTACCGTTGAATTTCAATGGTAACTACCGTCAAAATTAGGCGTTACAGCCAATCAGCATCAAGGATTATAACATTTACCGCTACTTTGAAGACTTACCGCTAGAAAGGAGCGGTAAGTCCAGCGGTAGTGTATGCAACAGGGCCCAGATGACTCTACGATAAGCAATGCGTAATGTCAGAATTGCTTTATGACGTCACAATTGCTTTAAAAGAAATTATTGATAATTATTTCGACTGACGGTATGAGCAGCGGGCAATGTCAAAATTGCTTTGTGACGTCACTATTGTTTTTTTAATAGATTTATTGTTGACGGTGTACGACACATGCAGTGCGCGATGTCAGAATTGCTTTGTGACGTAACAATTGTTTGTTAAAAATTGTTACATTTCACAGAGTGACGGCGCAAAGGCTGCGCACAATTTCAGAAATGCTTGGTGACATCATTTTAATGGAGCGTCAAACAGGCCAGCACCCCGATATAGCTGAAAATACCGATAATCACATGAAGCTCTTTCAACCAGTCACAGACTGTCGGATAAATTTTTTATCCTAAATGTAATATCTACCGGTATTATATTTTGGATAAAAATTTTATCCTCTGGTGATTGGCTGAAAGAGCTTCACGTGATTAAAGATATTTTCAGCTATGTAAGAAAGTTGACACTCCATAAAGTACTATTTGCAAAATGTCGTCACTTCTATGACGACATTTTGCAAATAAATTTTAGTATACTATTTGCAAAATGATGTCACAAAGCAATTCTGAAATTGTGCGCAATTTTTTCCCGTCACTCTGTGTAATGTAACATTTTTAACAAACAATTGTGACATCACAAAGCAATTCTGACATTGCGCACTGCTCATACCGTCACTCTTTGAAATGTATCAATTTCTAACAAAACGATTGTGACTTCAGAAAACAATTCTGACACCGCGCATTGCTTCGCACCGCGCGTCGCGCTTGTCAAATACCAAGCAGTGGATGACATCGTGCGCTGCTGCGTGCTTCTAATGGTCAACGTATGCTCCCTTCACAACATCGCATCCGCCATACGACTTCTCGTTCTGCATTTCCCCCATTTCCCCTTCTTTTTGTTTGAAATTTGATCCAAAATATAAAACAAATATACTTTACCTGATTTCGAGTTTCTTGTTCAAACTATAGGCCTCTATTCACTTCGGGACTACGCCCCTCAGTGAATAGTTCTTTTGGAGTCACCGCTGCCCATAGTTTTTAACAAGAAACTCTCAAGGCAATATATATTTATATACTGCAAAGTATGATATAGGGGCCTACACTCTACTAGTAACTCGTCACTCTCACCTGTTGGTATTGCACATGAATCACACACCTTCCTGATCTAGTTAACGCAGTCATGTTCTGTTTTGTCCATTAATACTGCAGTAAAAGGCACTGAACCATAAACACAGCTTATTATGCAGGCAGCATGAATGTTGGTAATGTGTTGTATAGGGGACACAGCAAATAGCTTTATCATCTATAATTAGAGACCTCACATTGCGGATATCCTCGTAACCATGAATTTCGATTTAATTTTTTAAGTATATAAGAGACAATTTCACAATAGAAATCTAGCGTGAGCCTTTTTTTTTGGGGGGGGGGGTGGATTCTATCACTATTAAAATGTTTAAACACGAGTCACAGAATGCTTTTATCGATAGGCCTAACTTTAAAAAGCAAAGGAAGACACCGTTCTAATGCATGTTCAGAATCTGATTTGTCTCGTAATTTTCCAGTTAGGCCATCACAAAATATAGCGGACTTGCATGAATATATACTTATTTATTCATTTATAGTCATATAAAAAAGTAATGCAAAGAAAAATGTAGATTGAACATTATGATGAAGGTTATTTTTCTTTTTTTGTCGTATAGATCCACCAGTTCATTCAAAAATTTGAACTTCACGAGCATGACGAGGGTAAAATGGCAGCCTGTATACAAACGAGCCTAATAGGAGAGGTTGATTGACACCTTCAAAAAATTGACTACATTGAAACTGTTAACATGAACATTGTATTCGTCTTGCTAGTTTTTATTGATACCTTATTTGCTTACTTTTGCCCGACTATGTGAGATCGTTGTGTGTCAGTTTATCTTTATTTAGATGCATTGTGTGGTTAGTGTTGGGGCCTTGTCCTTTTTTAAGTGCGGTGTCATCAAGGAGTATAACCATACTAAAATTGTTATGTTTGATTGTTCGGATGCACTACTGATTGGACCTTATAGGACCTAATTAATAATTTCTCGAAATGAAAAACCAAAAATAGGCCTACATGGGCACAGAACAAGCAGAAGCATTAAACATAAATGCATACAAGCCTGGGTTGTGTGTACCTCTTTGCTCGTTTCCTCAGAAACTTTAGCCCTTTTCTGCCCCCACTTTCACCCCATCACCCCATTCTTCTAAAAAAAATCTATTTTATAATCCCTTCATTAAATTGATTGCACGAAGTTGGAAATTGATCATCTGAAAATGAAATTGAATGCCTTAATCTCATCGGGACTAGCGGCGTGAATTTGAATGCACGAGTATAGAAATGCAGTGTTCGCATTTGGAAATTGAATGCACATTTGTGAACTTGATTCGATGGAAACGAAACAGAGCTCCCATAGATTAAGTTGATCGCTCGGATTCTTTAATATGAATGCCCGAATATTTTCGCGTCCGTGCGCTGTGTGAATTTGAATGCAAATTCACATTCACGAATTTGAATGACAAAAGTATGGAGTTAACCGAGAAAGCCTATAATTATATTCACTTTAACAGAAGCGGTACAATAACTAGTATCTACTGTATAGTATCTTTGGAGTAAAAGCATTTAAAATGAAAGTAATGATTGAACTTTCTTTTTTATCTATTTTTTTTCTGAGGCTGCCATCGTTACATCAAGCACCAGCTTAAGATGCCAGACTTCTGATGTTTACTCTTCCTCTGTGACTACGTATTGCTGATTTCTTTCATTTTATCGTATTTTTTAAAATACTTTGAATATTATCGTGATTATTAGACTGTGAATTTATTATGTTAATTTTTGTTCAAAATATACAGTACATGTAACACTATGTATGATTTTCATGGAAAATGCAGAAATATAATCAAATTGAAACTGAAATTGAAACTATCTACAAACTACGGAGGAAGCAAAGTCAGAATATTTTGAATTTCCTCTGCAGCCCCAGGAAAATGATAACATAAATAAATAATAATAATAATAATAATAATAATGAAGATAATAATAACTGGAAAACTTGTATAGTGCTTAAGACAGATATGTTTCAAAGCGCTTCACAATTATCACGAGAAAAACAAAACGAAGGCCTGTCAGGAGAGAAATTTATCTTTGATTTTGCCAGTGAAGTAAAATCGCATTTGTTTGAATTTGTAATATTTAGAGCTTTAAAGTTGTCCTAGAAAGCCACTAGGTCAAACTGCAAGAGACTGACTGTCTGGAAATTTACATTAATTGAGACAAAGTAAAAGTTAAAGAATAAACTGGCATAGCAACAGCATGTCTAGATCAGTCAAATTCAGATAGGGCAGTCACATGAAATGAGACAAAGCAAAAGTTAAAGAAATAGCAGGGTAACAGCATCCCCGGTTTGCAATATGATGTATTACCTCAGACTATAGAAATTGAGTGAATAGAGGTGTTATGTAATAGCTCCCATCCAGGTGGTGGCTAGGAATGTTCTTTAGCTCAGTCGAGACTCGGCTATGTCAATGTCACTAGGGGGTTGGTTGTAGTTTATTGTTCACAAGTTCATGAGTAAAGATGTTATGTAACAGCAGTCTAGACGATGGCTAGACATATTGTGTAGAGTTTCAATAGGGCTATATTTAAGCATGATGATTGGATGATTTCTTTAGTGTAGGAAAGGCATGAAAAAGCAAGTGTATGGGAGTGTAAGGGACTTTAGTGTTAATCTTTATGGCCAGGGGAGTTAATAAAAGCTGATGAATATAGGGGATCGGGGAGAAACACTTTAATCAGACTTCCAGCATAGATCTCCGCTTTATAGGCAGCAGTCGTTCTTCTGGGGGTTTTCTACGTCGGTGAGATGCGAGCTCCAGCTGCCGATAAAACTGAACTCGGACAATCATTATCCGAACTTTGGAACGGAGCTCAATCTCCATTTGCCTGCTCGCCGTCGTTTGAGCTCGGGCATCGCAGGTCAAGGCAGGAGTCTGCGTGGTAGCAGGGACTAGTGAAGGCCGAGGAGCTGAGAGGACCGCCGATAGGGTAGCGTCTAGCTGAGTGGCCAAGTCAATGGGTGCTTCCAAGAGACAAGCCAAGCGACTGTGCCGAGGTCGACGACGAGTATATCGGACATCGATGACGACTGAGCCAAGCTGAGGGGATCACCAGTTCAGGTCATCCAAGATAATCTAAGTTATGTATTTGTGATTTGTTTCATACTATCTTTTATGCTCAATGTATTGTTATGAACGAGAAAGCTACTAAGACTTGAAAGATTAAACTCGAACATAACTGTATACGAACAGTTTGAATTTCCATTATTTCGGTGTCAGAGTAGCAGAGAGAAAAAAAAAGTCACTCACGTGACAAGGCCAATAAATCAACTACGAATACAATCAACAATACATTGGATTGTCAGAACTGTTCTTGAAATAAATGGGTTTTGAATTTATTTTTGAAAATGTCAATAAAAAGCAATAATGACTATTGGAGCTATCTAATGAATGAAAATCCATTCATTAATCTCCTTGTTATTATTCCATCTACTACGAGTAGGCCTATAGTGAAGGTCATATTTTTCATTTGACTTTTAAACATCATAAATGTGTTTTTGATGATATTTGCACCTACATCATATGGGAAATTACACATTCAAGGGTTATAAAGCTTCTCAAAGGGACACTTTTGAAACTCACACCCTTTGAGGTTTTTTTTTTTTTTTTAATAAAAATGTAGTGTTGATCAGTTCTTCATAAGATGAATACCTAGATGCAGGCAGTAATCTTTGATTATGGGGGTGTCATCATCACATTATTGCCTACAAAATACTTGAAAAGACTTTGTTTTGTCAAACAGACTACTTTATGAATTTTGACCTGTTTCAGTGGTAGCCAAACAAAGAAATACATTAAAATAACACAGTCATTCAAAGTTGTGTGATATTGATGACTGCTATGTACAAAGATCTATCTATATCACAACAACATAATAAGAAAACAAATTATAGCCAAACAGAGTTGGGGGGGGGGGGGTAGAGGAGAGAGGTGGGGAGGGGGGTAGGAAGGGGAAGGGGGGAGGGAGGAAGAGATCTGACACAATAGATCAACATAAACCAGCAGAGTTTGTATGGGATGAATACTTCCCATAGACTTGTGTGCATTGCATGCATCCTCTATAGTGAAGGTCATATTTCTCATTTGACTTTTAAACATCATAAATGTGTTTTTGATGATATTTGCACCTACATCATATGGGAAATTACACATTCAAGGGTTATAAAGCTTCTCAAAGGGACACTTTTGAAACTCACACCCTTTGAGGGTTTTTTTTTTTTTTTAAATAAAAATGTAGTGTTGATCAGTTCTTCATAAGATGAATACCTAGATGCAGGCAGTAATCTTTGATTATGGGGGTGTCATCATCACATTATTGCCTACAAAATACTTGAAAAGACTTTGTTTTGTCAAACAGACTAACTTTATGAATTTTGACCTGTTTCAGTGGTAGCCAAACAAAGAAATACATTAAAATAACACAGTCATTCAAAGTTGTGTGATACTGATGACTGCTATGTACAAAGATCTATCTATATCACAACAACATAATAAGAAAACAAATTATAGCCAAACAGAGTTGGGGGGGGGGGGTAGAGGAGAGAGGTGGGGGGGGGGGTGGGGGTAGGAAGGGGAAGGGGGGAGGGAGGAAGAGATCTGACACAATAGATCAACATAAACCAGCAGAGTTTGTATGGGATGAATACTTCCCATAGACTTGTGTGCATTGCATGCATCCTCTATAGGGCTCCCACCCATAAATATTTCCCCATAGGGATGTGTGTTAAAAATCAAATTTCAAAAAATTCTGTAAAATAGCTGGGAGAAATGAAGTGTTTCAGCTTCACTAACCTGGATAAGTTAGATGTAACCTTTCATCAATCAAATTCTCAGGGTGGATAATTCAGTTCAAATTCTGTCCAGGGGTCCGAAAAGCCAGACTACGAGTTCTTGTCACTCAAAAAATCACCCATTTTCCGTACACGTACCCAATGAAATATAGTCCCCTCAAATTCCACCAGAAAAGCTTTCATCTTCTAACCAAAATGCAATTTGTAGAGGAATTCATACTCAATATCTACAGCTATTCAGTTTCTTGCCAAACTACATCACTGATTTTTAATTAATTTTTTTCTTCATTTATTTTGGTATCTTTGGTACGAATTTGTGAAGGGGTCTCGGACATTCCATTGTATTTACGGGTGTGAGCCCTATAGTGTGATTATGACTACCTCTCAAGTTGCCACCCTCCAAAATGTGTTGTATTTCGTTGAATAGCGCCCTCTGGAATAATATGCTAGACAACTTAACTATGATTAATTTTGGCAAAGATTGCGATATCTACCGCGCCATGGCCGTGTATCACAATGGAAGTGGAGGGTTTTATTCATTATCATCGTTATCAATGCACTAAAACTTTCAATTTGCCCATGGACAGAGCATGTTACTCTTATGATGTGGTTATCTTTTATAATGATTAAGAATGAAGTTGGTGAAAAGGATTACCTTTCGTAATATTGCAGCATATATTGCAGCATATAATACTAATTTATACCCCCTTCCTTCGAGAACGGTCACTCCAACTAACGGAAAACTATTGATATTATTATTAGAATTTGAACCGCAACTGGAACACTTTTAAACAGGTGATTGAAAGTTTAAAAGCAAGTTTACATTGACATCCTAGGCGTTATTCTTATGAGTTACAGACCTCCCAAGTCAAATATCCAAGATTTTTTCATTACTTACAATCCTTATTACAAAATCTAATTATTAACAACAAATATTGTTATTTTATGGAAAATTTGACTGTTGACTTATCTAAGTTTTAGACCTTGAAAGCCGCCCAGATTTTTCTTGATATTATTATTTCTTCTTCTTTTCTACCTGTCATAACAAAAACCAACTCGAGAACCCAACCATTCAGCAAGTCCTATTGATAATATTAAATCTTGTAATAAAATTGTGTAAATCAAATCTACTGGTTAAAATCACGGGGGAAAACAGTTCCTTGAATTGTCTTCTTCAGCTCTGTCTGTTATTTTATTGGCGAACAAAGGCAGATGTAGAGTGGTTTTGAACAAGACTGATTAGAAGAGGGTTACATCGACAATCATCGTACTGTAATTCTAACCCTGGAGATGACATCCCAGCTTTTTATGGACTCCCAAAGATCTATAAGACGGATACACATCTCAGACCCATCGTCAGCAATATCAACAGTGTCACATACAACATCGCTAAACTACTAACATCCATATCTTGAGCTCACTAGTCGGTATTTCGAAACATCACATCCGGAACTCTAGGGACTTCATCGAAAAAGTGAGGGACATGAAAGTTGAAGAAAATGAGACCATTGCCTGCTTTGATGTGGCTGCACTGTTCACGAGTATCAAGATCTACCTCCCGACAAAGCCATTGAGGTCATTGTGAGAGAGCGCCTGAGAAGTGACACAAGTCTACATCAAAGAACCACCCTGGATCAAATTTGCCAGTTGTTAGAGCTGTGTTTATCCACAGCGTATTTTGTGTACAATGGTACTTTGTTTAAACAGAAGCATGGCCGTGCCACGCGCTAACCCATATCTCCACTTCTGGCTAACCTGTACGATATTCAATTGGATTTTCGCCTTGGGACATGTGCACTATGGAACAGTCTGTTTGAAACAACAGCTCTAGACCAGCGTTGCCAGGTCCCAACAGAGCAAAATCACCAAAAGGCTTGTAAAAAATCACCAAAAGCCATCAAAAATCACCAAATTTGGAAAAGCGTAGGTAAGGCTTCAATTTCAAGACAAGATTATGTCAATAAACCTTTATCAAACACTCTGAGCGAGTCTCGGTGCAATTTTCGGCGCACCGTAGTCACACATAGACCTACTAAATGCAAAATGTGTACGATGTGTATGGATATGACACACACAAACACTCACATTGTGAGTGTTTGTGTGTGTCGAGTGACAAAAAAGGGGCACATCTTATGTTTCTACAGGAAATAAGGGGAAAACTTTGGGCAAAATGCATTTCCGTTTTCAATTAGTGTGATTATTTTTCATTGGTCTAAAAATCACCAAAAAGTTACCAAAAATCACCAAATTTTGATTTGGTTACCAGGCTAAAATTTTGTCACCAAACAACTTCAAAAATCACCAAATTTCACCCTTTTTGGTTCCCGAAATCACCATCTGGCAACACTGCTCTAGACTCATTAGTGGAACAGCGCCCTCACACTGGTACAGGTACGTTGACGACACACGGGTCAAGTCTGCTGAATTGGACAGCTTCTTTCAGCACAACAACAGCTGTGATCCGTTCATCGAGTTCATCGTGGAGAACATTGAGGACAACAATCTTCCCTCCTGGATTGCTTGATCACGGTCAACAAAGACGGCACTTTGTGCTCTTCAGTTTACCGCAAACCTACACAGACCAGTACGTGTTGTTTGACTCTCACCATCCATTTATCCACAAACTTGGAGTTGTAAAAAGTCTGTTTCATGTACAGAGCATCCTACCTCCCTTCTTCTGAAGAGACGAAGGAAAAATAACACCAACACCTATATAGGCTACACATCGTCTTGAAAGCAAGCGGATACAGAAACTGGAGCAATGAGAAAGCCCTTCACCCTCGCAAACGTGACGTCAGAGACAGGGACCCTCCAACGATCGAGGCAAAGGAGTTTCGGTTCCATACAAGGACTGTCAGAGAAAATTCCTGTGTATACTTCAAGCCTGCCAACACTCTTCGGCAGAGACCAAATTCCAAAACACAAACGGAGCAATGTAATATTTAGGATTCATTGTCAAGGAAAGGACAGTAAGGACAATTACATTGGTGAAACCAAACAGCCTTTCCACAAACGTCTTTGGACCAACATCGCAGATCCGGATCAGCTGGGAACGATCGAGTCTGCCGTGTTTACCCACCTGAAGAACACGTGGCACCATTTTGAGGACAAAGAAGTCGACATTATTGATAAGGACACCAGATGGTTTGAAAGAAGAGTCCGTGAAACTGTGTATGTCAACGGGGAAATTCCTTCACTGAACAGGGGAAGAGACTCCAACACAACCTTTCACCAACATACAAGTCGGTGATCTGGAAAATTCCTCGACGTAAAGGCAATAACATCGTCGGGGTAACATTGCCCATTCACATCACGGGTGAATGTTCGCCAGCCAGACAGAGCTGAAGAAGTGACTCGGACGAGTCACAAAACTGTTCTCTCCGTGATTTTAACAAGTAAGTCTAGTCGAACAGATTTAATTTACACACTTTTAGCATACTACCTGCCATGGATGAATCAAAATCTACATTAACATAATTATGTTCTAATGTTGGAATTGTTTCATCAGACATACCAGATCATTAGCCCCTTTCCACTCATATTCCCGCCCTTAATCGTAAAAATACTTTAAAGGGCACATGTGTGCCGTGGACACCCCTGTGCGTCTCTGGATACTTTCCCAAAGTGCCTGCGTCAGTTTCACAGGGTCGTATGTCTGCATGGATCGAAATACATTTCTTTGATGATCACGGCCATTTTAAAAGGGCGCATTCAGCTTTGGGCAAAGTGGCATTTCGATACCCCCAAATTTCAAGGGGCATCACGGCCATTCGATTGGGCATTACGGCCACTTTTAAAGGGCAGCTTATTTTGGTCAAAAGGACACCAAGACCATTTTTTTTTCTGAATGACAAATAACGCAATGTAAGGTACTTTGGTACCAGAATTGCAATACACACACACACACACACACACACACATATATACATATATATATAGTGTGAAAAGAAGAGCCAGGTGGACGTAGCTAGGTCAACGTGTCTGTTTATTGCCACCGAGCTTTCGGTCCCAAACGGACCTTCATCAGGGCTGTAACGATACAAAAATGACTCACTCGTATGGCTACACTAATAAATATATATTCATATATGTATACTAATATAAATCTAACTGGCGTGAGTCTGTAATGACTGTGTAATCAATCAATCCGTAATTACAGCTGTATATAACATATTCCAATAATCATATACATAATCAATTGCATATTATTGAATACATTTCATATCACACTCGTGTTATTAATTGAGGTGAAGGTATATAACAAAAACACCAATTCAGTATCCTCATCTTACGTGTTGTGTGACAGACGACTGTAATAATATCAAACTAGACATTTTTATGTTGTCGACGATAATACAGCATGTGGCAGCATTGCAAGACGTAAGTGGCTGTATAATACAGTACAACAGCCACGCGTCATCTTCTGGCTATCGTATAATGAGGTAAATAATACTGATATACCACAACCATTCATATACATACAGTTGTATTATAACATATAACAGAATATTACATAAGGTACAGAACATGAACGGTTCACATAATAAAAAAAGGATTTACCTTATTAATGGCGGATATAAAGGCTTGCGGCGGTGTCTGTGTGGGTTGAGTGTGTCTGTTCGTGTGTGTGTGTATGTGTGGGTTGGCGTATGGTTGCATATGCGCATCACATTGTTGCGCATGTGCAGTTAATGGTCTGCTGGTTAAGGATCAACATTGATGCCATTTGGCTGTAATGTTTTTAGTGTGGCTATCCAGTAGGATTCACGATTTAGAATCACAGGGCGGGTCTTCTTCTTGATTAGTTCAATGGCAGTGATTTGTAAGCAGTTCAGGCTGTGTTCTGGGAGGTTGAAGTGCCTTGTGTATGGGAGGTGTTTTGATTGTGTGTTGAATGTTCGTATTTCTGAGCGAGTGTTGTTGAGTCGTGTGTAGAGTGTGGTTTCTGTTTTGCCAATGTATTGCTTCTTGCAGAGTGTACATGTCAGTAGATAGATGACCCAGGTTGATTTGCAATCGATGTAGTCTGTGATGGGGTATGTGCGATTTGTGGTGGTACTTGTGAATGAGTTTGTTTCTGTAATGTGTTTGTGTAGGATGCATTTGTTTGATTTGCATTTGTAGAAGCCAGAGCGAGGGTGGATGTCTGTGTGTTGGTGGTGTGTTTGTGTTTTCGGGTCTTTTGCATTAGCTAAGATATCACGAAGTGATCTCGGTCGGCGGTATGAGATGAGAGGGGGTTCGGGGAAAGTTTTCTGAAGTGATGATGACGACTGTAGTGTTGAGAGGTGCTGTTGGATGATGCGTGGAATTTTTTCCGTGGCTCTGTTGTACGTGACTGTGAAGATTGGTCTTTGTGTTTTTCTACGTTTGTGGTAGGTGAGGAGTTCAGGTCTGGGTTTTTGTTTTGCTCTTGTTATGGCATCATCTACGGTTTGTGGGTCGTATTTGCGTCTTACGAAATGGCTGCGAAGTTCTTCGAGATGATGCGATTCGTCTTCTGGGTTAGAGCAGATGCGTCTCACTCTGAGGGCCTGGCTGTATGGTATACTGTGGAATGTGTGTTTGGGATGGCATGATGTGGGTAGAAGGTATGCATGTGTGTCCGTGGGTTTAGTGAAGATTTCTGTGTTTAGGGTGCCATTGTAGAGTAGGAGGTATGTGTCAAGGAAGGTGATTTCAGTGTCGGATGACTGAAATGCCCAACTGTAGAAATTTCCAGACTCATCGATGTACACTTACGACCGCTTGTTCAAAAATTGCCCTCTTTCATTCAAGACACAACACACTTCTTACAACACATACAGGAAATAAACACCAAGCATGCCCCATTTTCACCACGTAGCATCCTAGTATCAGCCGACGTGTGTAGTTTGTACACAAACATACCTCACAATGAGGGTATCCTAGCAACAAAACGCGCACTGGACAACCGCATCAATCCACATCCCCCGACTGACCAACTCTTGCGCCTTTTAGAGCTTGTACTTAACCTCAACTACTTTCAGTTTCAAGGCAAAGTATACAAGCAAACTCATGGGACTGCCATGGGGACCCCCTGCGCTCCTTCATATGCAAATCTGTTCATGGGTGACTTAGAGCAGAAACTGATCTTCTCGAAAACCAACACCACAAGCATCTTGTCAGGCAGTTCTTCTTCTTCTGATTAAGTCTGCCTCCTTCAATAGACTGAAGATTCTTGCAGACTGGTGCTATTTACAGTTGGAAACGCTTCGTTGACGACATCCAATTCATATGGCTAGGATCACCACGCACACTGTCAAACTTCCAACTGTCCTTAAATGAAGCGCACCCCACTATCAAATTCACATTTCAGTCATCCGACACTGAAATCACCTTCCTTGACACATACCTCCTACTCTACAATGGCACCCTAAACACAGAAATCTTCACTAAACCCACGGACACACATGCATACCTTCTACCCACATCATGCCATCCCAAACACACATTCCACAGTATACCATACAGCCAGGCCCTCAGAGTGAGACGCATCTGCTCTAACCCAGAAGACGAATCGCATCATCTCGAAGAACTTCGCAGCCATTTCGTAAGACGCAAATACGACCCACAAACCGTAGATGATGCCATAACAAGAGCAAAACAAAAACCCAGACCTGAACTCCTCACCTACCACAAACGTAGAAAAACACAAAGACCAATCTTCACAGTCACGTACAACAGAGCCACGGAAAAAATTCCACGCATCATCCAACAGCACCTCTCAACACTACAGTCGTCATCATCACTTCAGAAAACTTTCCCCGAACCCCCATTCATCTCATACCGCCGACCGAGATCACTTCGTGATATCTTAGCTAATGCAAAAGACCCGAAAACACAAACACACCACCAACACACAGACATCCACCCTCGCTCTGGCTTCTACAAATGCAAATCAAACAAATGCATCCTACACAAACACATTACAGAAACAAACTCATTCACAAGTACCACCACAAATCGCACATACCCCATCACAGACTACATCGATTGCAAATCAACCTGGGTCATCTATCTACTGACATGTACACTCTGCAAGAAGCAATACATTGGCAAAACAGAAACCACACTCTACACACGACTCAACAACACTCGCTCAGAAATACGAACATTCAACACACAATCAAAACACCTCCCATACACAAGGCACTTCAACCTCCCAGAACACAGCCTGAACTGCTTACAAATCACTGCCATTGAACTAATCAAGAAGAAGACCCGCCCTGTGATTCTAAATCGTGAATCCTACTGGATAGCCACACTAAAAACATTACAGCCAAATGGCATCAATGTTGATCCTTAACCAGCAGACCATTAACTGCACATGCGCAACAATGTGATGCGCATATGCAACCATACGCCAACCCACACATACACACACACACGAACAGACACACTCAACCCACACAGACACCGCCGCAAGCCTTTATATCCGCCATTAATAAGGTAAATCCTTTTTTTAATTATGTGAACCGTTCATATTCTGTACCTTATGTAATATTCTGTTATATGTTATAATACAACTGTATGTATATGAATGGTTGTGGTATATCAGTATTATTTACCTCATTATACGATAGCCAGAAGATGACGCGTGGCTGTTGTACTGTATTATACAGCCACTTACGTCTTGCAATGCTGCCACATGCTGTATTATCGTCGACAACATAAAAATGTCTAGTTTGATATTATTACAGTCGTCTGTCACACAACACATAAGATGAGGATACTGAATTGGTGTTTTTGTTATATACCTTCACCTCAATTAATAACACGAGTGTGATATGAAATGTATTCAATAATATGCAATTGATTATGTATATGATTATTGGAATATGTTATATACAGCTGTAATTACGGATTGATTGATTACACAGTCATTACAGACTCACGCCAGTTAGATTTATATTAGTATACATATATGAATATATATTTATTAGTGTAGCCATACGAGTGAGTCATTTTTGTATCGTTACAGCCCTGATGAAGGTCCGTTTGGGACCGAAAGCTCGGCGGCAATAAACAGACACGTTGACCTAGCTACGTCCACCTGGCTCTTCTTTTCACACTGAATGCAAATAATGAAGGCCACACACTGGTACTGTAAATGGTCGATACCCCTTCTCACTCTCTATGTATTGATAACGGTCATCGGCCTGTATCCGGGAGTCACACTCCAGTGGATCCAGTCCAGTGAGGACGGCAGTGCAACGTCCGGGACCAGAACATCTAGGTCCCCACAAAAGGATACGACAATGGCTCACTACAACACAATAAGGAGAAATTTGGCAACTCTCAACCATCTACACGCACAGCAAGACTACCTATTTGAATGTAAAGAAAGAGACATCATTCCTAAAGGCCTACTCCTGAGGAAATCATGCGCGCTCAACTGCGATGATGACACAACCAGCGAATGGCGGACTACACTTTGGCTTGCATCTCGCCAGCTTCTAGACATCGTCTCCTCAGAAATCACGCGGAAAATAACAAGCACTCAATCGAACATAGAAACGGCCAAAGCTGAACTCTTTCAAAATACAACCCCGAGAGTTTACCATGAACCCTGAACTCAATCCATGGGAAATTAGCAAAGCAAAACCACGAAGAAAAGAAACAGAAAGAACGTAAACTGAAACGGGATGAAAAATTGTGTGAGGAAATCAGGGCGTCAATCAAACGCAACCAGAACTGTGGTCCACCGGACAGTCTACCTGCCAGCTCCTCTAAGCCAACACAGCCCGGAACAAACAGAGAAATAGGCGATACAACAAGAGAGCATACACGAAAAGAAGAAGAATCAGTAATCCAAGTAATACAACTGACTCCAACAATAATGAAACAAGTAGAGAAGGAGAAGAATTGGGAAATGTAATGGTGCCAATTGTCAACCTTTCTGACCATGTACTTAGCCCTGCAGAGGTCAGTCTCCTTTCAAAAGGTCTTACCTTCTGCCCAACCCCTCCCAGTATTGATTATTTGCAAGTAAACACAGACTTTCTTAACTTTGAAAGACAAATGAAATTGAAAGTGTTTTTCAGTGAAAATGATCGACCCCAAGATGAATCGGCTCTTGACCCCACGGCCTCATTAGCAGCCACCACTGAAAATGTTGACAATTCCATTGTGTCAGAGACACAACGACGGTTCCGCCCCCAAAGCAAGTGGAACCCACCTGTTCACAATGCACATTTAGAGGTCTTTTTGGAAAACGTCAAGTGTGACATCGACAATATGGTGCAGAGATACAATAACCGCACTGACAACCTCTCCCAACCAGAGAGACAGGCACTACAAAGCCTATGCAAAAATAGGGACATTGTAATCAAACCGGCGGACAAAGGCTCATCACTGTCATAATGTCAACCACTGACTACATCGCTGAAGGCGAACGACAACTATCAGATAACAACACCTACACACTACTAGACAAAGACCCCACACAAACTTATCTAGAACAAGTAAAGGAAGCCATTGAACCACTAGAAATTGATCCCAAGGTCAAGAGGGTACTGACCCCACCACACCCAACCTGCCCTAACATTTATTTCCTACCCAAGATTCATAAAGAGAACAACCCTGGGAGACCGATCGTATCCGGATGCGCATGCCCAACTGTAGAAATTTCCAGACTCATCGATGTACACTTACGACCGCTTGTTCAAAAATTGCCCTCTTTCATTCAAGACACAACACACTTCTTACAACACATACAGGAAATAAACACCAAGCATGCCCCATTTTCACCACGTAGCATCCTAGTATCAGCCGACGTGTGTAGTTTGTACACAAACATACCTCACAATGAGGGTATCCTAGCAACAAAACGCGCACTGGACAACCGCATCAATCCACATCCCCCGACTGACCAACTCTTGCGCCTTTTAGAGCTTGTACTTAACCTCAACTACTTTCAGTTTCAAGGCAAAGTATACAAGCAAACTCATGGGACTGCCATGGGGACCCCCTGTGCTCCTTCATATGCAAATCTGTTCATGGGTGACTTAGAGCAGAAACTGATCTTCTCGAAAACCAACACCACAAGCATCTTGTCAGGCAGTTGGAAACGCTTCATTGACGACATCCAATTCATATGGCTAGGATCACCACGCACACTGTCAAACTTCCAACTGTCCTTAAATGAAGCGCACCCCACTATCAAATTCACATTTCAGTCATCCGACACTGAAATCACCTTCCTTGACACATACCTCCTACTCTACAATGGCACCCTAAACACAGAAATCTTCACTAAACCCACGGACACACATGCATACCTTCTACCCACATCATGCCATCCCAAACACACATTCCACAGTATACCATACAGCCAGGCCCTCAGAGTGAGACGCATCTGCTCTAACCCAGAAGACGAATCGCATCATCTCGAAGAACTTCGCAGCCATTTCGTAAGACGCAAATACGACCCACAAACCGTAGATGATGCCATAACAAGAGCAAAACAAAAACCCAGACCTGAACTCCTCACCTACCACAAACGTAGAAAAACACAAAGACCAATCTTCACAGTCACGTACAACAGAGCCACGGAAAAAATTCCACGCATCATCCAACAGCACCTCTCAACACTACAGTCGTCATCATCACTTCAGAAAGCTTTCCCCGAACCCCCTCTCATCTCATACCGCCGACCGAGATCACTTCGTGATATCTTAGCTAATGCAAAAGACCCGAAAACACAAACACACCACCAACACACAGACATCCACCCTCGCTCTGGCTTCTACAAAATGCAAATCAAACAAATGCATCCTACACAAACACATTACAGAAACAAACTCATTCACAAGTACCACCACAAATCGCACATACCCCATCACAGACTACATCGATTGCAAATCAACCTGGGTCATCTATCTACTGACATGTACACTCTGCAAGAAGCAATACATTGGCAAAACAGAAACCACACTCTACACACGACTCAACAACACTCGCTCAGAAATACGAACATTCAACACACAATCAAAACACCTCCCATACACAAGGCACTTCAACCTCCCAGAACACAGCCTGAACTGCTTACAAATCACTGCCATTGAACTAATCAAGAAGAAGACCCGCCCTGTGATTCTAAATCGTGAATCCTACTGGATAGCCACACTAAAAACATTACAGCCAAATGGCATCAATGTTGATCCTTAACCAGCAGACCATTAACTGCACATGCGCAACAATGTGATGCGCATATGCAACCATACGCCAACCCACACATACACACACACACGAACAGACACTCTCAACCCACACAGACACCGCCGCAAGCCTTTATATCCGCCATTAATAAGGTAAATCCTTTTTTTAATTATGTGAACCGTTCATATTCTGTACCTTATGTAATATTCTGTTATATGTTATAATACAACTGTATGTATATGAATGGTTGTGGTATATCAGTATTATTTACCTCATTATACGATAGCCAGAAGATGACGCGTGGCTGTTGTACTGTATTATACAGCCACTTACGTCTTGCAATGCTGCCACATGCTGTATTATCGTCGACAACATAAAAATGTCTAGTTTGATATTATTACAGTCGTCTGTCACACAACACATAAGATGAGGATACTGAATTGGTGTTTTTGTTATATACCTTCACCTCAATTAATAACACGAGTGTGATATGAAATGTATTCAATAATATGCAATTGATTATGTATATGATTATTGGAATATGTTATATACAGCTGTAATTACGGATTGATTGATTACCACAGTCATTACAGACTCACGCCAGTTAGATTTATATTAGTATACATATATGAATATATATTTATTAGTGTAGCCATACGAGTGAGTCATTTTTGTATCGTTACAGCCCTGATGAAGGTCCGTTTGGGACCGAAAGCTCGGCGGCAATAAACAGACACGTTGACCTAGCTACGTCCACCTGGCTCTTCTTTTCACACTGAATGCAAATAATGAAGGCCACACACTGGTACTGTAAATGGTCGATACCCCTTCTCACACTCTACATATATATATATATATATACATATAATCATTCCCCGTCGAGACTCCTGAAGAAGGTGGAGGCCACCGAAAATTTGAGTACAATAAACTCAATCTTTATTGGCGAAATAATGCATTGTACTAGTTTATTTCTTGATTCTTCGTTTTATATATATACATAATAATAATATACATACATACATACGATGAGCCTCTGTCTTTAGCTCCTTCTTATTTCATATTCACTGTGAGTTTCAGCGTAGGCCTATATCTTGACTCCTGTTGGTCTCAGGGCCTTGGTTTCTGTGGGTTTTACCCAGTATTGACTTCGGTTTTTGCTATATAGGCCTACTTCATAGAATTTAGCATCTCGTTTATACTCCGTAGGCGGTTGGAGCTGAAGTGTAGCATAAGACGTATTTTGAAATTATAAGCAATGACTGATACAATTATGAATTAATTAATTAATTAATTAATGCATGCATGACTATATAGATAAATGAATAGAACTGTATGCCACAAATGGTTAATTCTCTACTTAGCCCACATGCATCTGGATCGATATCGCTCATCTCGTACTGAGGTATGGCAAGCATAAATTTCATTTAGTTACTGCGGTTTATTTTGCTTATGGCATACGAGGTACTTGAAAACTGATTTTTTTTCTATCAATTCACTACGTGAAATACTCTTTAAATCAACATCAGACAAAACACAAACGATAGTCTATTAAATGTAATTACTTTATTGTCTTATAGTTCATTAACATATACATGTATATAAGTTGACTGGGTTTAGGGGTCAATCTTCGAATAAATACTATTTATAATCTTGAATCGATGTTACACTTCCAATACAGATAAGCTTCTTATACTCTAATACTATTCATAATCGTTCACGTTTCGAAATGACACTTCCTCAGATTATTTTGATCACATTGCATTTTAACAATTCTTTTTGTGCGACATGTTTTGCCCAACATAAACTTTAATGACGTTGGTGAGATGATGCGAAACCTCTTATGATATATGAAAGAGCATGTAATTCTATGAGGAATTCAACGTTTATTTGATGAAAATTGGTTTTGAAATGGCCGAGATATCCAAAAAAGAGGGATTCTAATAAAGTGTGGGACCCACACTTTATCGCGATTGCTTTGTTTTACTTTTGTTTTTGGATGTTTCAGTCATTCCAAACCCGATTTCCATCAAGTAAACTTTGAATTCCTCTTAAAATGGTATGTCCTGTACTATAATCATGAGTGTTTTCTTGGTACCGGTATCTCGCAAAAAAAATAAAAGCCCAATTCTCATCCCCACCAATACTGTACCATCCCTTTAATGACACCCAAATACTTTAGGTAGGTTAAATTTTTTTTTTGTAAAGTCTGCGAATAAGTTAAAACAAAATAATGATGGACACTACGTTACGTAAGCATAATACACCGTACAATCTACCGTAAACATATGCATTTTCAGAAGGAAGATTAAAATGTAATAGACTTGTAGCCAATGTGACCCCAGCCCCGATGGGACCATCCCTGGATCTACCATACCGTAAAAGTGTGTTTGCTAATAATGTATATACAGAAATTATTTCTGTTTTTTTTTTTTTGAAGAAAAAAATGTTGTTGTTGTTTGTTTGTTGGTTGGTTGGTTGGGTGGTTGGTTTTTCAGATTCTGTAATTTTGGGGTTCTAGGGGTCCCTAAGGGGGTCCAGGGGGATGGGGTGATGGTGCCCATTTGCATAAATATATATTCTGTTACCCTAGATTCCGGTTTAGCTCTTGCCCCCTAACTACGACGTGTGTCCACACGACGAATCTTAACCTCGAGGTTACGAAACCTCGAGGTTAAGCTTCTGCCCCCGTAACTACGAGTGGGTCCCACTCGATGTTAAAACCACAAAACCGGAAGTTTCAGCCCACACTGCTAACAAGGCGTCTATTTATTCTTTAGTCCAACCCTGTCGGACTCGCTTACAGGTACTCTTTTTCTCTGTCATGGTATGCAGAGATAGCACTGCACTTATGACTTTATGCCTTTATGAAGATATTCGTCGAAAACATTTTTTTTTTTTTTAGCGTCGGAGAAGAATATAGAATACAGTAGCGAGTTCGACGTGTTCAGTTTCAGAAATCAAGCGCATGGGAAGAAAAGATGATGTTGTTGTGTCGTGCGTCATAGGTTTTTCACGTGTAGTGTATTTGTGGTGTACGTTTGGGAGGTTGACCCGGAAGCAGAGGGAAATTGTGGGGGCTGGAGTTTACGGCGAGGTCACTCTTAACTTCGAGTTCGTTGTTTTTTGTGTCCACACGGTGCTTAACTACGAGTGGGGACCCCCGCGGCTCGTGGTTAGAGCGCTAACCATAAGATTTCTCGTGGCTCGAAACATCGAGCAAACCTCGAGGTTTGCTAACTACGAGTGCGTCTTCACGGTCCCTAACTACAAGCTCTAACCTCGAAGTTTCCTAACTTCGAGGTTAAGGGCTCCCGTCTGAACGTAACTAATAACGTACTTACTAATTGCATTAACTTTTATCACTTCTGGCTCTGTAAGATCGTAAAAAGTGTATAATTTGGTGTCCATTTGAATAAATTGAGATTCATGCCTCCCTATAGGAATGCTATGAACCTGCAAAGTTTGATGAAAATCCGTCAAGGGGTTTTCAAGAAGAAGCTGCAATTTTAAAATGTTCAAGCACGACGGACGCCAGAAGATGAATGGTCGCAATAGCTCACGTGACCTGTCAAATCTTGGCTCCCCATTTCGGGTGAGCTGAAAAGAAAAAGAAAAAGAAAAATAAACCTAAGACGAGGGGAGGGGGTCTCGCGCTCACCCAGGTAACGCAAGTTCACCTTCCACGCATTCTTGCAGACTCTTACTCTGAGAACATTGCAAACTTGGGGGGGGGGGGGGGGGAGGGGCTAGCTTTGAGAGCTTCTATGCGAGCATGGTGTCTATTTTCATATTCCATCACACTGGCAGAAATACCTGCCAAGTACTAATACACTGTATTTTTGTACACTGTAATTTGACTAAGCATTAAAAAAAAAGGACGTAAATTCAATGGTACGTCTTGACAATGTGTGATGAAAGTTTCATATGATTAGCAAAATATTAGAATGACATGTTTGTCACAAATGTGTTTCACTTCACCTTTGACCTTTTGCCAAATAACTTTCCCAGGGAATCTCCATTGTGTAATACACGCATACGCTATAGTTTCAAGAAAAATCCTGCAGGCATTATTATATATGAGGAAAATAATGAAATTTTGAAGAGTTGACCTTGACCTTTGACCCATGACCTTTAACCCCATGACCCCAAAATTCCCTAGATAATCACTGCCTATCAGTACATGCATATGCACTAAGTTCCATGAAGATACCTTGAACCCTTTCCGAGATATGGAGAAAAAAAAATGCATTTTTACTTGACCTTTGACCTTATGGTCCGAAACTCTCTCTACAGAGAGTATCTTTATTGGGTGGTACATGTATCTACTAACTTTCAAGAAAATACCTCTGATAATAGGTAATCACATGTATTGATATCCTGCAGGCATTATTATATATGAGGAAAATAATGAAATTTTGAAGAGTTGACCTTGACCTTTGACCCATGACCTTTAACCCCATGACCCCAAAATTCCCTAGATAATCACTGCCTATCAGTACATGCATATGTACTAAGTTCCATGAAGATGCCTTGAACCCTTTCCGAGATATGGAGAAAAAAAGTGCATTTTTACTTGACCTTTGACCTTATGGTCCGAAACTCTCTCTATAGAGAGTATCTTTATTGGGTGGTACATGTATCTACTAACTTTCAAGAAAATACCTCTGATAATAGGTAATCACATGTATTAATATAGGTAATGATATGATAGGCTATAATTATAGGTAATGATATGATATATAGGCTATAATACATATTGTAGGTAATGATAGGTGACAGAAAATAGATATGAGGGAAATAGTGAAATTTCTAGCTTTTGACCTTGACTTTCAGCATGTGTACCCAAGAGTTGATAGGTACAACTTCGCCCACTCATACATTACATGCCAAGTTTCATTAGGGTAACTAGAACGTGTTTTGTATGTGTGTGTGTGTGTGTGTGTGTGTGTGTGCTTTATTTTGTTTTTGTTTTTGTTTTTTAGTTACGCTGTCAACAAAGTGATTACGGACGGATGGATGGACGGACGGACAACCCCAAAACATAATGCCTCCGGCGACACTTCGTGGCGGAGGCATAAAAACTGTCCCCCTTCGATTCTCGTCCAAACCTGGAGCTACTATGAATCACCTTGAAAGTGCACTCACTATATTTCCAGTTTATTTATTTATTTATTTATTTTTAAGATAGGGGGTTCTGGGTTCCAGAAGATTCTGCTAGGATCGAAAGCTCATGCCCCTTTTGACTCCATTTTACTCCATTTGCTCGCAACTATTGGATAAGCTGTTTTCAGCAGCTTTTTTTTTTTTGCTACGCTAAGTTTACAAAATGTCACCCTTGTGATAACGCACTGGGTTTGGTGACAAATTTGACCATGTGTTTTCGAGAATAAGAAAATGTGTCGCCACTCCCCCCCCCCCCCCGCCCACCCCTGCATCTGCCTCGAACAAATTAAAAGCTCCAGTCACCAATCTACGTCCTCACAACACTAACTTAGCTTAGATTTTTGATATTCATTAATTTGGGGGTTTGGGACCCCCTGGTACCCCCTAGGTGGGACATGGTGCCCATTTGAAAAACTTGAGGTCATATTTCTCAAGGGATGCTATCTGCTATGTTTGGTGAAAATCCACAGTGGGGTTTTCAAGAAGAAGATGAAAATGTACAATTAGGCCCCAATTTGGACCCTTCCATCCCCATCCCCTTGGCGCCAAGGGGGGGGGGGGGCACTCCTGGATCCGCCATGAACAAACTTAAAACTACAGGCATTAGTATACTAAGTCATATTACTTAGCTCTATCATTTCTGGTTCTAGAGAAGAACATTTTCAAATATTGCTTAATTTTCGGGGGTTTGAACCCCCTGGGGCAATGTGCCCATTTAAACAAATTGAGATCCTACCCCCTAGGGATGCTACCTGCAAAGTTTGGTGAAAATCCGTCAAGAGGTTTTCAAGAAGATGAAAATGTAAAAAGTTTATGCACGACGGACGACGCATGACAGATGCCAGACAAAGAGTGATTGCAATGGCTCAATTGAGCCTTAGATCGGATTTGCTCTGATGTAGCAGAATAATACAATCGTACGGTCATGACGGTGGCAATTACTTTAGTACTATGAAACTTTAAGTTTAGTAAGCAGAAAATATCCGAAGGAAAAGTTTGGTTAAAGTTTTGATGTCATATTGTGTCACATTTGTTTAGTTAATAGTATATATCATATATTGTATCAAGAATTTATCCTCTTGTGATTGGTTGAAAGAGCTTCACGTGATTAAAGGCATTTCAGCTATGACAGAATGTTGGCATGCTTGACACTCCATGGCGTACTATTTGCAAAATGACGTCACTTTCTATGATGACTTTTTTTTTCCAAATAGGTTTATATTTTGGATCAAAATATTATCCTCTGGTGACTGGTTGAAAGAGCTTCAAGTGATTTTAGGTATTTTCAACTATGTCAGAATGTTGGCATGTCCGACACTCCATGGCGTACAACTTGCAAAATGACGTCACTTTTATGACGACATTTTCAAAATAGTATCTACTATTTGTGAAATAATGTCACAAATCAGTTATGACGTCACAAAGCATTCTGATATCGCGCGCTGATTCGTACCGTCACTCTGTGAAATGCAATAGTTTGAGTTTGAGTTTATTTTTTAGTTTGAGTTTATTTATTTAACCACGGTAAAAAGGTTGCTATCAGCTAAAAGCTGTTTTTCAGCAAGGCCGTGAAATGATAACAAAACATAGAAATCATACAATGAAGAGAATGCAAATAAAAACTTGAAATAATCATTACAAACGAACGCCAAAAAAGAAAAAGTCACAAAGTATGCAAAGTGTAACATAAAAAGTATATACAATGAACGAAAGAAATCAAAATGAGAATTGAGGAAAAGAATTATACAGAAATGTACAAAGGTTTGAAAAATTGACAATCATAATATCGCAGTGCAAACAGATTTAGACGTTTGAAAATGACTGACGAGCTTTTAACGAGGGGGGGGGGGCGTCAAATGAATTGACAGACCTGCTCTGTGAGCAAATATTTGAATGTACAAAATATACACTTGGATATAAGTTGAATATAAATTGTTGCAATCATACAAGTCTTTTCTTTATTTCTGTTATAAATAATTTGATATCATTAATTGTCTAAAGACTAGAAGTTGAATATAGTGAGCTTTTTCTTTAAAAATTGGTTCGTGGTTTTGGGAGAACAACAGTGGTGTTATCGTTGCGGAGATTGTAATAAGACTGAGATCTAGTTTAAATAACAAATAATTGTGATATCACGAAGCAATTCTCACATCGCGCACTGCTTCATACCGTCATTTTGTGAAAAACAATTTTTATCCACACAATATTGTGACATCACAAAGCAATTCTGACATCGTGTGCTGTCTCATTCGGTCAGTGTAGGATTTCTCCACAAAATCGCATCTACTACACGACTTATCGCCTCACATTTCCCCTTCTTCTGTTCAAATTTTGATCCAAAGTATAAAACAAAGATACTCTGCCTAATATCGAGTTTCTAGTCAGCCCATAGGCCTCGGTGCTTCTAAAAGTACTATTCTCTGCGGGACTTCGGGCCCCTTAAAGGACAAGTCTACCTTCATATACATAAGGATTGAGAGAATGCAGCGATATTAGTAGAATGCGCTTATTAAAAAGGAGCACATAATTGGAGTCTTTATGGATCTTAGTAAAGCATTCGACACTATTGATCATGACATTTTACTTGAAAAATTACATAATTATGGCGTGAGAGGGGTTACTTTGTCGTGGTTTAGAAGTTATCTAAGTCATCGAAAACAATATGTTGCATTTAAATCCAGTTACTCATCATATTTGAATGTGTCATGTGGTGTCCCTCAGGGATCTATCCTTGGGCCCCTATTTTTTTTAAAATTTATATTGATAATATCATTAATTCCTCTCCTCGTTTAAACTTCATTTTATTTGCAGACAACACCAATGTTTTTTTATTCCCAAAAGGATATTGTAACACTGGGTGATACATTATATATGGAATTAAGTAATATTTCGAAATGGTTAAGAAGTAATAAGCTTTCATTGAATATTGATAAAAACATGTTTTATACATTTTCATACGCTTCAATCCCAACCCACCCTTCCTCAAAGTATTTCTATTGATGATATAAACATTGCTGAGAAACATTCAACCAAGTTCCTAGGAGTGACCCTAGATAGCAATCTAACTTGGAATACTCATGTCCAGAATATTATAACAGCAATATCTAAAGCTACTGGTGTTTTAAGGAGAATAAAATACTTAATTAATGATCAAATTTTAATAATGTTATACAACATCTTATTTTTACCATATAATAATGTACTGTAATATTGTATGGGGCAACTGTAGCAAAACCAAATTGAACACAATTTTTCTTCTTCAGAAAAAGGCTCTTCGTATATGCACACATTCAAATTTTTTGGCTCACACTGATCCCATATTTTATCGCCTAAAGACTCTAAAGGCCCATGATATACATTCATACCTAACTGCTATATTTATGTATAAACACATTCGAAATTTATTACCATTTTTCCATAATGTTCTAGTAACTAATGACTATATTCATCCATACGCTACCCGTCGTTCCCATGATTTTCATTTAAGTAATCCAAAGCTTTTACTTACTCAAAAGTCGATTAGACATCACAGTTCAAAGCAAACATAAAGAAGCATATTTTACTACAGTATACTTCGAATACGAATTAAGCACGAATAATTTATATGACTCATGTTTGTCTCCGATAATAGCAACATCGTAAGTCATTCCCTCTTCCAGCAAACCAATTTTATTATTCTAAATCCCAGCCTATCTGCCCCTGTGCACTTTCAAGCACTTGCACGCACATTCACCACCATCACACATCAGAGTTTATTTTCCCCTGCTATCTTCGTAGCAGAATTTGTATTGTTACTAATTTACCTACCTACCTTTTCCTCGGGCCGGCCATCTTTTCAAGCAATGCTTACAATGGCGGCCCTCTGCATTATCGCCTCTTAAATGTGATATTGTTATTGTAATCCCAGCTGCATAGACATGCATACTGTAATATCATTAATTTCCTTTTATATCGTTGTTTATGCAAGTCAAACGACTCTGTTTCAAATATACTTTGTATGTTTCCCATGTTCATGATTATGCAATTTATGTATATATTGATTTGCATAAAATAAAGTCTTCATTAAAAAAAAACACACACACACATCAGTGAAAGTTTGAGGAAAATGGGACAATCCGTTCAAAAGTTATGAATTTTTGAATTATCTGCGCAATTACTGCTGGATGAGAAGACTACTACAGTGTATGATGTCACATGCGTACAACGATATAAGGAAAATAAAAAGAGAATTTCACAAAACTTTACTTTTTGACTAAAGTTCACATTTCTTCATCTTGTTACTGACGTATGTTAAGGGTAATATTATTCCCCGTGCCTTCTGAAAGAGAGAAGTCAAGTGTTCTTTTGTTATGCAAGAAAAATGGAAATATGTTGAATTTTCTTTATTCTTTCTTTATATCGTTGTACTCGTGTGACATCACAAGCCATACTAGTCTTCTCATCCAATCGTGACTCAGCAGAAACTTCAAGAATTCATAACTTTTGAACGGATTGTCCGATTTTCCTCAAACTCACTGATGTGTTCTACTAATATTGCTGCATTCACTAAACCCACATGTCTATGAAGGTGAACTTGTCCTTTAAGAGAACAGTATCATTTTGGAGTCACCTCCCAGAAACCAGAAACTCTGAGGCAAAGTATATTTTTACTGTATACATATCACATGCCAGATTTTGAATTCTTCACGATATGTACTTTATACTTGACACCGTCCATAGGGCAAGGGGGGGGGGGGAGATTTCGGGAAAGGGTATCCCCCTCCCACGGTAAAGAACTTTAGCGTTATAAAGCTGTAAATCTTCTCACGCTTTGGCGCATGCTGAACATATTTTGACTTACTAGTATTGTGAAGAAAAAAACAAAATCCCGAAATGTCACCCCTTTTGGTGGTTTCTTTCTTTCTTGGGGAAGTTCTTTATCTTGTTCGTTCTGTTAGCTTGTCAAATGTATACCAAATACATTGCATTGGTGATATCTATAGTGCATGTGTCGTTCTCGGCTGCCAGTCAGGTATCATGAAATTGTTATTTTATCAATATTGTCTGTTAAGCAGTCGCAAATGATTCCTGTCGAAACATTGGCCACGATCGAACCAGGTTACATGTATTCGCTCTCCCACTATCCAAAATGGTAACGGTCTCGGTCTCGGTCTCACCTATTCTGCCGAGTATGTTCCTCTATATGCCTTTAGATTTACTTGCATTTTACACTCACACAGACTCTGATACCTTGTTTTGTCTCCTGTTTTGATATACGGGACAAAATCAGCTTTTATCAAGGTTTTGAAACACAAACTGGTCCTATTCCGCTTTAACTCAATCAAGTTTCAACTTGGACAAAATTTTGACTAGGCCATCTGACTGCGCCGGGGGGTAGGGCGTGTGACCGTAGATACCTCGGGAGCCCGTCCATATTATGTCTGTTGGGAGTCTGTTTTGGATTGCCTTCATTATGTGCTTTAATATGCTCGAAGACAGAATAAATCTTGTTTTTCTGCATTAATTTGGATATACTTTCCTTCCTGAATGTGTTTCGATTAATTCTCACTTCTCAATGCATTTCCTGTATACAAACCAACAACTACCGTCTTATTACTTTGTGTGACAATCGTTCCTGCTCGCCATTACAAAAAAGCAACGTATCTGTAAATGCATGCAACAAAATGCAAGTAGCTTTGACCTGTAAGCTATTCGATAACACCTTCTGGTATAGTCTGCCATTAAGAATCTACAAACTTGATACTGTGTTTAGAGGCGTTTTCACATCAACCCGATGTTTCGAAATAGCGCGCTATTTTCTGACTTGGGAAATAGGAAAATATCTCTTAGGCATTTTCACATCAGCCCGATAAAAATCGAAGCTCGAGATATTTTTTAACTTAGCAAGTCAGAAAATAGCGCGCTATTTCCAAACATCGGGCTGATGTGAAAACACCTAGTGATAAGCTTCATATATTTATTCATTTATGCAACGTCTAGAAAAATCCATGTACCTGCTGTTCCAGCTAATTGTTACGTAACGTTGATACTCGATCAACTCACGGGTAGACACATAGGCGTTTTCACATCAGCCCGATAAAAATCCAAGCTCGAGAAATTTTCCGCGATTGCGAGTTAGCGCGCTATTTCATTTCTTATTCACATCAGCCCGAAGAGAATCAGCTCGAATTTTTGTCGAGCTAATTCGACAGCTGAGTATATGCAAACAGCATAAGTAATGTGTGTGCCCTCTCAAAAATTCCTCGTGATTTGTGTGCAGTTTGCCTCGATCGATCGGATCACACACGCTAGGCATAATGCGATGCATCGCGCTAATTTCTCGAGTCGTTGCGTTTTCACATCAGCCCGAAAAAATCCAAGCTCGAGATATTTTCTAACTTCCCTAGTCAGAAAATAGCGCGCTATTTCGAAACATCGGGCTGATGTGAAAACGCCTGATACGCGCTACTATCCCGCTATTTCAGAAATTTCCCGAGTTTCTCGATCAGAGCGATACAATTAGCGCGTTAATTTGTATTTAGGCGTTTTCACATCAGCCCGATATTTCGAAATAGCGCGCTATTTTGCTGACTATTTTCTGCGAAAAATATCTCGAGCTCGGATTTTTATCGGGCTGATGTGAAAACGCCTATTATCAAATAGCGCGCTATTTCGCTATCGGGAAAATTTCCCAAGTCAGAAAATAGCGCGCTATTTCCAAACATCGGGCTGATGTGAAAACGCCTAGTGTTCAGAATTCTTCCTTCTTCAGAATTCTTTATTTGACGTTTTCACATCAGCCCGAAAAAATCCAAGCTCGAGATATTTTTTAACTTCCCAAGTCAGAAAATAGCGCGCTATTTCGAAACATCGGGCTGATGTGAAAACGCCTAATGGGGCGCAGTAACAGCTGGTATTTTTATTTTCACTGCACTACAACTGGTTGTTGGATGTCTTGTTCTTTTTTTTTCTTTTTTTTTTGTTTGTCTGGATTTGCAGGTGCATGTGTTCTCTTCTCTATATACTTCCCCGTCTCTTCTGAAGACACAAAATGCATGATTTTCTAAAACTTTTTAAACCGTGTACCATTGTCATTATACATTGATCCACATTTGTTATTACTGCCAAAATGATAACGGCTCATCCGCTTACAACATGTGGCTTATCCGACCCCCAGACCTGTATGAGAGATGAATTTGCAATATCCCTGCACATTTGTGTGTTTTTTTCTCTATGTTTCGGTCATCTGTTGTACCCGTGCTCCTCATATCAATTTGTAGCTCGAATTTAATTGGGACCTACGCTCCACAAGCTTGCTTTTTAGTAGGTTCCTTCATATTTCTTTAGCATTCATTCCCATATTCCAACTTTTTTCGATCGACCACTATGTGTTATAATTATGTTTACAGTATTCTATGTGTGTCTCCTAGTTGGACATCATGTATTATTCAATTTTGTTACATTTGATGAATTTGTTATTATTAATTAAGAAATATGAAAATAAATGAAATGAAATGAAATGTGGAAGCTTGAGAAAGACCCCCGAGGCGCGAGTCTCATGTCTAATGCTTTTATATATTGTCAATATTGTATCAAAATCCATAGTTGTTTCATTGTTCAATATCCGAGGTCGATAGATGTCAGATGGGAACGATTTCATATGATAACTATATCAACTTGACAATTGATTTTGATGGAGGACGATGAAAAAACAATTACTGTGAATACATACACGGAAAAGTCAAACAGATATGAGAAAGAGAAAAAATGGCTTGTTAAATGGTTACAATATCATTAGTCTTTGCAAGTAATGTGACTTATAGAGTGTAGAAATTCCATCTAGTCTCATTGATATAGGACTATAGCTTCACTGTCGCAAATGGTGAAAAACATTATATACGAGTCTATCGTCCTATCTGCACATTACATCCTCACTGTAATGATGCAGTAGTTACTAACTTCTATATAAATCATACCTGTATTGATATACCGCGTGGCGTTTTTCCTTTAAGTTGGTCATAGTGTCCTCACAGGCATCAAAACATTCTGAAGATTTTTTCTTGTGTATATGTATATCACTTCCATTCACCAATATAATGTATAAATAGAATGAGTTACCTATCCAATGTCTGCACTCCTTGAACTCCAATTTCAGACTACCCCTTCTTCAAAGAAAGATAACATGTGCATAGGTGTATGTTACTCCTAAATGTGTATGGAAAAAGTCAACGGTTAATAAAAAATGAAATGACCAAGAAATCACTACAGAAAAGATATGAGATTAATTGGAAGGAAAATTTGACGAAAATTATCACTACAAGACGAAATTGCTTTTACTGCTATGTGTGCAGCGAGTGAGTGTAACGGATGAATTTGAAATGTAACTGACAAGAACGTGTGGCAAATGACTAAGTTGAATAGACTTTGTTCGAAAATGATCGACAAAAGACGATTTTGAAACTAGGATTGGCATTTTCCAGATTTCTCGAGAGGAAATTGAACTAAAAATCCGTTGATTTTAATGAAAAAATGTTTGAAAACGAACGGGAAAACCTATACAGTATGTATATATATATATATATATATATATATATATATATACGTATAAATGCGTGTGTGTGCGTGTGTGTACAACATCTATTCAATCCCTCTGTGAACAACCAGAACAAATCCAGGAAATGGTGTGCACCCAGAGTCAACTTTCCTACTTGCACTAAAACTTCAATATCTTAACTTCCTGTAGGAAGTTTACCTAGTCAATTAAGAATACAGTTGACAACTTTTAATGTCCAGCCGTCTCCCACAAAATTGTGATTGACACCTGTTCCCCTCTTTTTAATGTCAATACAAGCATTTTTGTAAATGAGAAACTAATATAGCAATTTATCCATCAAGCAACAGAAGAAGTTAATGATGCTACGAATACTTCAAAGAGCAGAACTCACTCAACAAAACAGATTTATATGTTTTATCCCAATGAATCTCACTTACACAAATGATATTCGAATGATATACATGTATCTATCAACATACATTAGATCAATACTGTCACTCAATACCATCCCTACATAACCAATCTGAAGTAAACACATGGTCAAACAAAGATTTATCCTCTTCATTGCCATAAAAAACAACGAAATTTAGGATTTCAACAATCGACAACTGCAACGTTATAGATACCACAAGCATGACAAGATGTTAAGTCAGTTGTTACTGCATACATTAACCAAATTACCAAGCACCAACAATTCATATCAGAAAATTATTTAATCTTTTTAAATTACTTTGTCATTTAATACTTGTAAAATCTGTCAGCACGGATTAACAGTAATCATAATGAACAGATCCTCCTCAGCACACCACGCGCTAGAGAAATCCTATCCCTGTCAACAAAATCGCCTACAGACAAAACTTCATAAAAAAGACAGTCAGAAGCTTGAATTCCTGACCAATCACACCTCATAATTGAGAGTCCGTTAAACACTGATCACCTGTTAATTGTCAGGAAGCAATGATCGACATTCAGTTTTACACAGAATGATTCAAATCATACCTTTGATCTTTCACTATTGACTTGGTCTTTCCAAACATTTCAGATTTTGTTATTCCACTATTCTGATATCTTATTTGCAAAGACTCAATTCTCATTGGCATGTCGAGTAACAACAAGTACACAAGTACACAAGTATAAGCAGTCAGCGATCTATCATCGACATGTGATTGTCATGATACAATGTATTATTGACATCAATAACAAAGCGAACTCTCCACAACTTGAAACAAAAGATTCTTCAAAACAATAGTTAACCCCCACTATGTTAAACAGATTACATTCACAGTGGTCATTCAATTCAAAACAGCACAATGCCCAGCCTATGTTATAAACATTCGTGGCCCCAAATTACAAAGGAGCTCCACCACCCTCTTGATATATATATATATGTACAAGAACTATTCAATCCCATTGTGAACACTACGTTATTGCCCACCAGAAGAAATTCAAGAAATGGTATACCCCCAAAGAGTCATCTTCACCAACAATACATACGATGTGCAATATCAACACACAAGTCCAACACACTATTTAAAATGAAGTCATCCATAATCACTTGATTTGTTATATCTCACGATACGATACGTAAAACGATTAGTGTTCTGAGCCAAACATGATAATGGTGGAAATGCTGCTTAACATTTCAATAGCTATGATCATTTTAGCTGAAAACTACAATACTATGTAATTCTTGCTTATATTTTGTTAATAGAGTACAGCAAATATGTGCAAAATACGTAATACAGTCTATGGAGGCTCACAAGACGAGATGCTATGACATGAAGACATTCAAATCAGGATCCGATAAGAGGTCCTCTTATCCTCCTTGTCCCTCTTATTTCATTTTCTCACAATCAAAAGAATATGTTGGGTGTACTTTTGAAATCTTATACGCCAGGCATTCAAGTACCGAGTACCATCTGGTAAGAATTCAGCCTTGTACACACAAAGCCGTTTTAGAAAGAGTATTCCTCTTGCACAATTATTCCGCAAACATTTTTGGATCAAAAACTTCCGTATTGTTGTTTTTTGGCCATCATCACTCACGTCCCAGAAACCCTTATCACTCTGTAACTGTCATCGCTGTACAGTACTCTCCGCGTAATCGGGTATCGCTTTAAACGGGTACTCCGTTTAATTGGGTAGTAATGTCGAAATCAGTTCCAATGCACATTAAAAATTACCCGATTATCGGGTTGCCTCTCCGCATAAATGGGTAAAATAATTTTTTTCATATCTAGTTTCTACACACATTTTATCGCAGATATAATACTTTAAGAAATCATGAATGTCAAATTTTCCAAGGCTAATGGCATTCTCTGCTTAATTTGGAAAGAAGACCGATCATTTGGGGAGTGATTAAACATGAAAACACATGTACCAGTACCAATTTGCCACACGCAACATTTGCCACACGCACTCACAAATTGTCATAGACAGACAGGAGTTGAACACAATTGCGCTCCTCCCTTGCTCCGCAACATCATTCACAATACGAGAAGTTTGCAACGAAAATGAGGCCATGCACCAGTTCCATAATTTTGCTTTTCCCCCAGTCACTTCTCGAAAAGTTAGTAGGGCCTAAACCGACGTTCTACGTGACTAGTGCAAGGGAATATACGTGTTCATTTCTGAAAACGCCTGCCTGTTAGCGAGGAGTCTATAGTCAAACGACAAAGTTTTCTGAAAACATAACTTTGTCCATTAAAAGAGTGTAAATTATTTCTCGTGACTGAGCAGGTGTAAGGTATGCCGTGCAAGCACCCATGTTAAGCATACAGTGTAGATGTTTGGTACAGTGTACAATGCATAGTACATACACATTGTGTGTGTCAAATGTGAATGAGACATGTTCTTCTGTTAATCGGGTACTCCGCTTAATCGGGTAAGAAACGCTCTGCCCGACCCTACCCGATTATGCGGAGAGTACTGTATTAGCATTTTACTGCATGAAAGCAAATCCGCACGCCGTTCGGATTGCTTGGACATCAGCTGGTATATCGAAGCGAAATGGTCCTGATAGACCCAAGTGGGAACGGGCAGAGAGTATGGCTTCCTTGATAGCGAAGAAGACAGATATCGCTAGGAAGAGTGGGGGTTCCCCGATCGCCTGATGGATCATGCAAAAGAAATTTCAATAAATGCAACTACCATGAAGCAATATACAACAAGAAAGCAATTTTCATATTTATAACGGAGAACACCGTTTATATAAAGAATCTTTCCCGACTGGATATCCCCATAATGACGAAAATAACATTAATCAAAATAGTGGCTACTTATATGGGGCACAAGTCAACCTGTCGGTGGAAGATAATTGAGGATAACGAAAAACTGGCCAAAAATACATATTCAACAGAAATTTTGTTGGTGACATTTTCAAACTGGTACACATAATTGCCTGGCTGGTGAATGGTAGGATTTGCCCTTACTTTACTAGAGTAGATGGTGTTGATCCTTTCTTCAGTATCTCGCAGAAGGGTCACGTTGAATTTGGCGGGAATGTCTGACGCCAGAGGGATCTTGTACGCATTTGGAGCAGGAGATAGTAGGGGCGCCTTCGGGAGAAAACTTCAGACGTTCCATGACGAAGTAGCCATATCCTTGAACGAATGCCCCTTCGATCTATAAAATCATGTCAGGACGAGAGAGAGAGAAAAAAAAAATTCCACCATAAGTACTCCTGATGGAGTTTCAACGGCAACCGCTATTCCCTTTTCAGGAATCTGAGCAGACCCTCGAATCGTCAGTTATCATAGTGAGATTAAATATTTCTTTAATTGAATGAATGTCCCCACCCCCGCTCTCGCTCATTTTTCTTTTATTAAACTCATTGTGCCAGGCAAAGAATTGTATTGCATTTCAATGCTGTCGAGACTTGCGCCAGGTCTTTAATCGAGATATACTACGACTACACACATACACATGCATACATAAATATGTAATAATGATATATATAAAAATATGATACAATAATTGCTGTCTGTGGCGTTATGAACTTAAGATGAAAAAAAAAATCTTCAAGCTCCAAATATCCGTCTGGCAAATTCTTTGAAAGAGAAACAATGTTTTGTTAAAACTGACGAAAGTTGACGAAAAGCTGACATAAAAAGTATGGTCATGTGATAGAACTGACGCAGGCACATGCACACTTACATCTGACCAGTCGTTGCTTGAAGGCTATGCTATGCAGCACTACCATTAAGGAGGTTCAATTTCTCATAAAACAAGGACCACACGTGTGCATGTCTGACATTATATACTCAAAAGACAGAATATCTGCGTGTGCAAGAATAAAAATATTGTTGCATGCACGCTTGACATGTAAAAGAAGTAGGGCCTAAGTGTTATGAAAAAGTTGCATGCCCTTTACTGAAAAGCAGTTAAGCAATACCGCATCAACGTACCACATGCCTGTTCCATCTTAACGTAACTTAGCTGTTGTATATTATTGCTATTTGTAGGAAAAAATCAGCAGATGAGAATCCGCAGTTTTCCAGCTTCTGCCAAAATTTACTAATTCAAGACAAATATCTATCTGGATATTGGTAACACCCTGTCATAACCTCTAGGAGGAGAAGGGAGTCCCCATGACTATATAAATCTCTCATTTCGGACAAAACTCGGACAAAAGAAGGCTGCATCACGGTCATGACGGTGGGGTTTATGAGGAATCGTCAACTCGACTTTATTTCCCCGAGCGCCATGTGCGTCTCTCGAAACTCTCGAAGTTTCCACTACGGCATGGGCTCCGCTTGCATTGGCCCTACGTAATTTGCATAAATTTATGCAGATTCATGACAAACCTTTCTGACTTTCATCTTTGATTTTCGTGGTTGTGACATGAAAGCAACTTTAATTGTGCCTAATTTTAACATTACGCACTAAACTTTCAAGTTATTTGATTTCGGCAGGTAGATGATAACTTTCAGGGCTACACAAATAGCACATGAAGACTTCTGGAAGAGCAAGTCAAGCTTATTACACGGAAAATAAGTTGACATGCTAAGATGAATTCTTTGATAGACCAAAATCATCGTCACCGACCTGTCCTACGTCCAAGGCTGGATTGATGCTTCTTCCAATCTCCATGACAATGTCAGTGCGGAGGACACAATGCTCTCCAGTAAGGACATCCACCTCAACTTCGGAGACAGCTGCTCCATAGGTGTAATGGTTGAATGGGTTTCCTGACTTCGTGTCCCAGCTCCACGTTATGTCCGGCTCTCTGATGGGAAAATGAAGTATCCGGCAGTAAGGATTGATTGGCAGCAGCAGCATTCTCTTGTAATAAAGTATGAAATGAACATATCAAAATAAGAAGTACATCATAATACTGTCAAAAACGCTGAAAAAGTGACCTACTTGTAAAATCCTGTGGCTGATAGGTTGACTCTCGCAGAGTAGGCAGCAAACACCTGTAATTAGATAACAATTGGTTATATATTGATGTATATCATATTGATATATAGATATATAATATTTGTATAATGTTATGTACGTTTATTTCGTATTCAATATAATATACTGTATAATGAGTATTGTTATTTGAACATTCTTGTAGATGAAAGACACATTCATAAAATGGTTGAGCTTTGTATTGTAATTGAGTCGACGAGTGCCACAAGAAAAGGCATAGGGTATACGTAAATATTTTGCCTGAAGTCACATAGATTCGATATCATCTCCATACATGGGGCACCACGTAGTAATGGATACTGAAATGTGCAACATTGGATTTGAAAAAAAAATGGGATAGGGCATCTCAAGAAAAACAAGAACTGTATCAAATATTGCTGCATACCATTCAACCGTCTGCCTCCTCAACCCCGCTCCACGAACAAGGACCTGCTGTACGCCACTGGGTCAGTGGTCGTATTACGTCTGAATACTCATAATGACGTAGTTTGAGGAAAATTCGCAATGCTTTTACTTGCTGACAAAGCGACAATGAAGTCTATTCGAGCACCGTATTTTTAGTCTGAGTGTTACCACAACAATGAATAAAGTGAAATCAAATAAAATATATCCAGAGGTTTCATCAAAATCAACCTCAAAGGAATGTTAAGGTGACTAAGTTTGGTGCTACAGATATATCAAAATATAAAATTCGAGATTTTACTAGAAATCAATTCATCAACTATAAATTAATAGATCTGTAAAAAAAAAAACATTTCAAAATTCCAAGTACATGTGATACAAAAGTTAATCAAAAACTTGTATTTCTTATTGTTTCTCGATTCCAAAATCAGCTTGGAACAAGAAAAATAACAAGGAATTCAAAAAGCTCTAAAATAATTATCATTCATTCAACTCCCTTACATAAGGTATCAAATCGCAAAGCAGGATCTGAGCTATCAGACTAACTCACTCTTGATCTGCTGCCATCTATAGGGGTAAGACAATGCACAGCTTCTAACCTGTCTGAAGTTCCCCAAACACATATTTTCTATATACTCTGTGTGCAGTGGGCCCAAGTGGGCCCGAGTTGTGAAATGTTTTTATTTGCTGTGTTTTCTCAAAATTTTGTGTTTGAGATAATTAGGTTATGGGTTTACTTGATTGAGCTATGAATAGCGCTTTGTAAGATTGAGTTGATATTTTACACAAATCATGATAAAACGCTGCTAAATAGGATGGCTGGGAGTTTTTACGATGCATTTTGCACTAGCCCAAGCATGAATACAATATAGCTGATTTTGTGCACGATCAAAATTATTGAAAAATCTTTCATTATTCCACAGAATTTCTAGCTAAATTAAGCATTACAATATGATACGTCATCACAACAAGCAGATTTAGACTATTTTGGGTAATACAATTTGACTCCAGCTTTGAAATAGTATTTTTAAATACAGATAGTATGGCCAATTAGATTTTGTGATGTCGGATTATATGTGTGCTCAAAATGAACCTGAAGACAAGTCATGTTCACCCATGATAGAAAAAAAGAAATATGTACGCAATACTGGACCCCTTACTTCCTAGTGCATCTTTGTCAGAATAAGGTGTGTAGCACCTAAGTCAAATCATCAGCTTCAAATATTGCGTAATAATAGCCTTGATACCAACGCATAACAACAATGAACCACTCAAAGTTTTATACACATATTATATGTGTGTGTGTGTTTGTGTTTGTGTGCGTGTGCGTGTGCGTGCGTGCGTAATATATCTTGCACATAAGGAGTTTCTGTGGCTGTTTATGGAATAAATTCGTGGTCTGAGATCAGCTCAGGTATCCACTGGACATTTGATTCGTTTTTATTGTTGACATCAGAATGACTAGTAACTATATCCAGGTACACTATTAACATGTACATTAGATCGCAAATAAAAGAAGCAATGAGTTGCTACAGGAAAGACCCCATAGATTTCTCTTGTGTTCTTTCGGATAGCGGACTTATACAAACAACTGAAATTGCGATGAAAATTCGTATTAGCCAATACAAAACCCATTACATACCATCAGTTGCCATGCAAAGCCACAATGATCTCATTTCTGCCAAGACCCCGATTACGCTTACAGATAGTTATAGGTAAAAATATATAAAATCACGGTAGAGTTCACATTAAAGAAGATAGAGGTCTGCGTAGCTTACCCATTCTTCCCAAGTTCCATCAGCATTGATCTCTTTGAACGGCTGCAGTCTCTTCAGTAACTTATCACATGCGATCTGAAAACGAAGTGAACAACAAATAACTGTTTTCCTCTTTCACCTTTATTTGTACGTCCTTGATACATGCATACAGGCCTACATAATGTGTGTGTAGTGTTACATCCAATATGTTTGCACTTGGCCTAATCGATTCAATCCATTATGTGTCATAATGATTATGTAAAGTAGTTATACGAACCATGGTCTTGTTGGCCTAACATTACGTTTCTTAAGCCCCCCCCCCCCTCCCCCAAAAAAAAGGGGGGCGGAAGACTGTATATTATATAAAGTTGAAATTATTGGATATTTATAGTATTAATGAATTTCAGATTGCTTCTTTTATGTATTCCTTCACCAAAGAGTTATTACCTTATGCTTTTAATGATTATTTTATTTATAATTTTGATGTGAATATGTATGTTACTAGAAATTCCCGTAAAATGTATATTCCTTTTTACAGATATAGATTCTCCAGAACAGTGATTTCATATAAAGGTCCTGTACTTTGGAATAATATGTTAGATAAGTTCAAACAGTGTTCCACTTTAAGTGATTTTAAAAGGAAGTATAAATTTCATTTATTACAGAAAAAATAATATGCAATATGTTATGATGTATCTTTAAGTTTTATTGATTGCCTGTTGTTTGCTCATGTATTGTTTGTTATTGTTGTTGGAGCTCATTAGCTTGTTTGTATTTGTCTTTTTAGTTTAGTACATGTAAATCTTGTCATTACTTCTTTCTATCTTATTCTTGCCATGTTCTCTACTGTCTTTCTTTTTGTCTCCTATATGTTCTGTGATTTAAACACAATTTTTAAAATGCAAACTTATAAGATGCAGTCCATCAAGGGTTTGACCTTTGACAGGCCAATGGCCTTTTGTCATTCCCACACATCTGCTGCAGTTCTTACTGTTTTTACTGTGTTTATACTTCACTGTTCACTGTAACTGTCCTTGTACTGTTTATGCCTTGTTTTGTGTATATTTCTGTGTTCTGTTCTGTACATTTTATACATACATGTATGTCTATCATTGTGGGGTTTTTTTTGAAAGATGTGAAATAAATTGAATTGAATTGAATTGAATAACGATGTACGACCTTAACAGCGCTTCCGAATAACTGCGTCCCGGTACTTGCTGAGGTGGGGGTAGTATTTGGTGTACGGTCAGTTGATGCATCGATAATGTTTATCTTGCTGGCCGGTATGCCTAATGTCCCACTGGCGATCTGTGAGTTATCAGCCAAAATTCAAATAAAGAGATCACACAAAGAGATGACAATTCATTAAATCGATTGATAAGAAGATGAAAATAAAGAAATAATGAGAGCATAATTGTATCTTCACTTACAGATCAATTTTTTGTTCTCATCATATTTATGCCTCCTCACGTCTCCATTCTATATTTACGTTAACCTTGACAAAAAGCGTCGAATGAAATAGGCGGGATAGTTGTGTTACTAAAGTCGGGTTAAAACAAAAGAGCAAGTTATTAAACGCGATAGTTCCACATTATTTTCTTTCAGAAACAATGACATCGGTCACAACCTCACGAATCCTCTTCCATAGCTTAGTAACGCAAAACAGAGTTCATCACGAGTTTGGCATGGTTGATAATGTAGCAACAATAACCTCCCCTCAATATCTACCCTTGCATTTAGTGAAATTTAGACTGGTGATGAGTGACGAGATGACATCATTACTTGGTGTTATTTGCCAATGTGACGGGTAACAACATCTCTGTTTGAAAAAAAAAATCTTGAGGAAGCTCATTGTTCTGTTTGATTTTTCTCTCTCAATAATCAATTTATAAAATGGAGTGTCGCTTTGAGGACTTCTCCAAAGTCCTTTTTCTTTTCATTTCATGAACGCAATGAAAAAACATAAATGTTTGAGCGGAAAGGAACAATAATGAGAGAATATGTTTCATGAGTACGTAGTTGCGTGCCCTTTATTCATTTTTTTTTTTAATTTGTGAATAAAATGTTATTATTTTCAAACTGTATAAAGATCTTAATCAATATATACACTCGGATTACGCCATGTGTTCAACGCATATTCTTCACGTTAGAGAAAGTCGATAGCTTCATGAAAATTCGAGGAATTTCGGCTTTAATTTGATTTTCGATTTCACAACAATTGACTAATTGAAATGCAATCGATGTTGCGGCCACCTGCGGCCGACAGGTATGTTGTGGTCTTCACAGTTATTTCCAGGTCCTCATTCGAGTTTTGTCTTTTTAATCGGTTCTAAAGGCCCCGTCACACTATAGCGTATACTTAATCAGCGAATGCCTAGCGGATGGGCAAAATTTGGCAAAGTCCAGATACGCTCGAATCCGCTCGAATTCTCAAGCAAAATGTGGTTTTCGAACGTTCGCCTAACGAATGATGAGCATATGCTAACCGTGTTAAGGCCCCGTCACACTACACCGTATAAATCAGCGAATGCCTAGCGGTTGGGCAAAATTTGGCAAACTCAAGATACGCTCGAATCCGGTCGAATTCGTAAGCAAAATGTGGTTTTCGAACGTTCGCCGAACGAATGATGAGCATATGCTAACCGTGTTACGAGCGGATAAAGTAACGAATGAAAGCGAACGCGTACAGTCCATCCAACGGATGCTGAGCGGACAAAGCGAATGAGCAGCGAATGCCCAACATATGCAGAGTGATACTGCGGCAATCACGTGACGGATCTCGGCTGACGCACACTTCACCAAATCATTTTGAGCAGTGACAGTGTCAAGTAATGTTGTGACTGTATGGATGGCCCCCAAAAGAAGGAAGCAATAGTCACCACCAAGTACTCCTGATGTCACTACCCTCGACAGTTCTCAAGATTCCCCTAAAGTGCACTTTCTGATGATCACGTTGACAATAATGTTGGTAGTCCAACATTCTCCATTGCGTCTGGTGCCTCCAACTGGAGTCGAACTTTCACAATTCCCAATTTCCATGCAGAGATTCCCATTTACTACAGGTTGACTTTTATAGCAGCGGTTTAGAATAATGTTCTTGATACAAGCACTGCAAGTGCGGTTATTATCTACCATTATTTTATTACTTAATGCCAGAATACGTATAATGAACAGGTTATTTGGGGGCCGTGGCATAGTGGATAAGACTCCCGACTCCCGAACCGAGGACCCGGGTTCGAATCCCGCCCAGTGCTTACATGCTTGATGGGCAAGATTTGAAGAGTTTGTTCGCAAAAACCGATAAGTCCATATTTGCCAAATGGAGATATTTGCGATTAAAGGTCAAGAAAAATAAAGAGAATAATAAGATCTTTTGCTCCTTTTGACCATAACTTCAAAAATGTACCTTTATATGTAGTGACTAATATATCATTTAAAAGGTATATGATTTTGTACTGTATGACAGAGACGGTTCTTCAAAATCTTCAAAAAAGGACTTATCGGTTTTCGCGAACAAACTCTTCATTTTTTACCCACGGTGTCCTTCTCGACCCAGGTGTATAAATGGGTACCTGGCAACGCTAGGGTAATAATAATGACAGGGCCCTCTGGTAGAGCAGTGGCAACACTGACGAAGCTATCCTGGGTAAATAAGACTTTTATTATTATAATTATTATCATTATTATTATCATTATTATTATTATTATTATTATCATTATTATTTTTATGTGCGCTGTGAATATCTTTTTTTTTTCTACTACGTTTGATTAACGTGTGTTGCTGTGCAGATTTGCTGGGCGAATTTGGACGAACGGCGGACGAATAAGAAACGAACGCAGAGCGACCAAAACTTTCGATCAGCGGATGCTAAGCGAACACAGAGCAGATTGTCATTCCGTTCGTCATCCGCTCAAGATTTTGGACATGTCCAAAATCAAAATTTGGCTCCGGCGGATCTCTGCGAATATCTGCGAACAGCTGGCGGATACAACGAACGTCAAGCGGGTCACGAACGACGAGCAACGGATGTGAGCGTATCTCCAAATTTTCAGATCCGCTGGGCATTCGTTGGCTCGATCTGCTCTAGTGTGACGGGGGCTTTACGAGCGGATTAAGTAAAGAATAAAAGTCCATCCAACGGATGCTGAGCGGACAAAGCGAATGAGCAGCGAATGCCCAACATATGCAAAGCGATACTGCGGCAATCACTGGAGGGATCTCGGCTGACGCACACTTCACCAAGTCTTTTTGAGCAGCGACAGTGTCAAGTAATGTTGTGACTGTGAAAATGGCCCCAAAAAGAAGGAAGCAGAAGTCACCACCAAGTATTCCTGATGTCACTACCTTCGACAGTCCTCGAGATTCCCCTAAAAGTGCACTTCCTTGTGATGATCACGTTGACGATGATGTTGGTAGTCCAACATCCTCCATTGCGTCTGGTGCCTCCAACTGGAGTCGAACTTTCACGATTTCCAATTTCCTTGCAGAGATTCCCATTTACTACAGGTTGACTTTTATAGCAGCGGTTTAGAATAATGTTCTCGATACAGGCACTGCAAGTGCGGTTATTATCTACCATTAGTATTACTTAATGCCAGAATACGTATAATGAAATGTCATGTGGGGGGGGGGGGGGGGGCTGTGGCATAGTGGATACGACTCCCGACTCCCGTACCAAGGACCCGGGTTCGAATCCCGCCCAGTGCTTACATCCTTGGACAAGATTTTTTTACCCACGATGTCCTTCTCGACCCAGTTGTATAAAATGGGTACCTGGCAACGCTACGGTAACAATAATGGCAGGGTCCTCTGGTAGAGCAGTGACAACACTGAAGAGGCTACCCTGGGTAAATAAGACCTTTTTTTTTTTCTTATCATTCTTCTTCTTATTATTATCATTATTATCATTATTATTATGTGTGCTATGAATTATTCTGTTTTTTATTCTACTACGTTTAATGAACGTGTGTTGCTGTGCAGATTTGCTGGGCGAATTTGGACGAACGGCGGGCGAATAAGAAACGAACGCAGAGCGACCAAAACTTGCGATCACCGGATGCTAAACGAACACAAAGCGGATTGTCATTCCGTTCGTCATCCGCTCAGAATCAAAATTTGGCTCTCGCGGATGTCTGCGAATCTCTGCGAACAGCTAGCGGATACAGCGAACGTCAGATGGGTCACGAACGGATGTGAGCGTATCTCCAAATTTTCGGATCCGCTGGGCATTCGTTGGCTCGATCCGCTCCAGTGTGACGGGGGCTTAAAGAACTTCATCACTCTGTACTAACGACAAGACAATCAACATCAATATTCCTATCAGCCACCATTCAAATAATCATTATGTATTGACCTGGAGACATTTTGTGTTGAGTCCTTGGCCCATTTCAACTCCACCGTGGTTGACAAGGACTGAACCGTCCGTATAGATATGCACCAATGCAGCTCCCTGTGATTAGGGGAAAGGATGATGGACATAAATAAATATTTCATATACGACAGATGGTACTTATCTTTTGCATTAGGCATAAGTTTCAGGAAATACTCGGCGCTCTCCTTGAAGTACCAGAACAGCTTTTAATTAATGTTAAGAGAGAAACAGCAAATGCGCCCGTTTTAATGAGTCGAAGAATGTTAGAACTGAATAATCTGGGAAAATTCCACTTTTTGGTGCCTTATAAACCTGTTAAAGGGTGTTTTTTATCATACTCGGAAATGATGAAGCATATAGGCCTACACCTGATGTAATATTACGAGGTGTTTTCGAAGATTTGCCAAGTATTCACTTTACTTATGAAACCCCCTGGTCTATCAAACGACAGGCCCCAAAAAACTAAAAGATAGTTATGGCGAGTATCAGATCTAATCAAGATAAAACTAATCAGGTTCTCTTTTTACGCAAAATATTATTGGAAGCTGTATGCACAGAAAAAGATCAGAATAGTTAAAGACTAACTTGGTTGAGTGGTATGTACTCCGAATAACCGATGCCTTGCCTTGTCGGAACTACTGCTATCCCTCGCTTCTTCCAACGATTCTCTCTATGGAAGAAAGCACACGCCATGTCAGCAAATATACGAAATGCAAATACGTGTGTACAGGTTCAAGCTGCTCTTTTCAAATCACGGTGGATTGCCCATAAAGAAATGATAAACAATGTTACATAATTCATTATAATTGGTACAATATAAAAAAATAGTTCTTTACTATAATAATGTAAACAGAAGACACAAATATGTCTGTCACTATGAGATATATAATGGTACATTACATTGTCTGGTGACTACAAAATGAATGATGACAGTAATGGAAGTTTATTCTTATCTCTTATGTCTCGCTAAGTTAGGACTCTTTTGAAAATCTCTTCCGTGTGTTGATAATAAGTTATCATGGAAGTGTCACATAAACAATATTTGTAATGTAATTGCACGTAACATAGGCATAATGAATAGATTGAAATATTATCTTCCTTCTTCGGCTTTGATTACGCTTTATTCAAGTTTGGTATTGCCGTACTTGAATTACGGAATTCTTGCTTGGGGGAATACATATTCGACATTGTTAGATAAACTTTTTCTTCTGCAAAAGATGGCGCTCAGAATCGTTTTTAAACTTCATATCCGAGCACATACTGACAAGCTTTTCCTTGAACACGAAATTCTGAAAATAAAAGAGTTGTATTTGTTTCAACTTGGTCAATTTATGTTTAATTACAACTGCAACCATCTACCCAAAATATTTTATTCTTTATTTCACTGTAACAGCCACGTACATAATTATCATAATTATCCCACGAGACAATCTAAAGAATTTCATCTTCCCTTAGTGAGAACTGTACACACTCAAAATACATTTGTTTATACCGGACCCAGATTTTGGAATAGCTTAGATAATGATCTAAAAGAATCTGTGAAGTTAATTACATTTAAGTATAAACTCAAAAAATATTTGTTTTCTAAATATACCAGTTAATTCTGTTCAATGAAAAAAACCCGTCATGTTTCGCTTTTCCTTGAGATTTTGTAGTGTGTCCACAGACCTTTTCCATCCCTCTCCGTTTCCTTCTCTATTCTTCCCTGCTCCTTTTTCCTCGCTCTTTCTTGTCCAGTATCTGTCTGAGTGCATTTCCTCAAATTCTGTTATTTCTGTGTATTGTGTTATTGTTGTTGTTGTCGTCATGTTTTTTGTGGCCGATTGCATATCTTCCTTTCCGTTCAGTTTTCCTGGCACACCTGGCCCCATAGTGTCTGTGCCACAAATGTGATATGTTACATAGTTGATACGTTTGCATTCTAAAATCCTAGTAAGTATTGTTTATAGTATCAGCATCATATATCAATGAGTAAAATGTACCATAGTATATAGAAGAATTTAAAATGAATATGTCTTATTGGTATAACAAATTGGTGCTGTTGTTGTTTTGTTCCAGTGTTCCACGTCTTACAAGCTTGGCTTTTTTAGTGGAACACTGTTTTCCATCATTGTGATTATTTACTATTTTTGTTGCCATGGCAAAGTGCATCGTTTCTTTTTTACGACATCATTCGTGTATAATATACTTTATATTGCATTGAAAAAATCCTTCATCAGACGAGTGTAAGAGAAATGAGAAAAAATTGTATCACTTTGGATTATGTCAACTTTTTCTTTTCTTTTCTTTGTGATGATGGAAATAAATAAACTACTGAAACTGAAACTGAAACTGAAAATAGTCATATCTTGCTATCGGAATATAAATCATCTGTAGTTTTGCGGCGTTTGAACACGTGAAACGACTTCAGTATACCAAGGATCTTCTTCTATAGAAACTTTAACCTTCCTTGCTTAGTATGTCTCCTCCTATAGTCTTAGATATTGCACAATTTTCAGTGCAAGTAACCCTGCAGTAAAGCAGTGACAATGATGTACATTTACAGTTCCATCGGTCAGAAACTTAGAATGAAATTCCGCTTTGTCTTCAAGTTGACTTTTTTTTTAAAATGGGGTGACATCAGACAAAGAGAATGGTCGACTTTTCACTAGAAAAAAAGAAAGCTATGAGATTTTAAAGTTTCAGATTTTTTTCCAATTTCATGAGAAAAATGACATTTCCAAGAAGTCTCCGATTGATTACAACATTGCAAATTTTTTATACTAAGGATACGTTGTAATTATTTTCCCTGATTCCATTTCAAAGCATGAAATTTAATGAAGATTTGTGAAGAAGTTATCTGAAAGATCCTAAGGTAATGGCATCATCTCTTTCTCTCTATAACTTGCTGACGTGGTTGTGACCATTATGACTGTTACATGAGAACATATATAACTTTCTTACTTCATAATTGATGGTAATAATTGAAACTTCATCCAATATGACGGATTGATTTCAATCGTTTTATGTATGTCAATTTAAATGCGTATTAATTGCATTGCACTTTATGCATGTGCAGTCCATTGCACATTGCACAGTCAATCGTAAACGGCTTTCGCGGGGTTTCTTTATTGTACTGATATTCTGCTTTGGCTATTTACAGACATGTCATGTTACCTGTTGAAAGCGAGTATTTCTTCTTCCTTCTTTACAAAGTTACTGTTTTGTAAACACATGTCCCAGCATTTCCTCACGATGGTCATGTTTGCTCCTTTCTCTCCCGGGTACATAGCCTCTCCGTCACATTTGAAGTTGATTTCACGAGCCTTTCAGTGAGAAAAGAAATATGGTAACTGACCTCATGAATAGATCACCCATTGTGATTTAGGAGTCACAATTCAACAAACATACTGTAATATACATGATCTAAAAAAAGCGAATTCTAACAGTTAGCGGGTCTGTTTATTTTCACAATCCATATGACACTTTGTAATTCTTGCAAAGTGGAACTCCCTGATATTCTAACAAGAGCTCTAAACTCATGGCTGTAGAAGCATCGTCATAGTCTATATTAATTCTATCACAGAATGAGGTTAGAACGTAATTAAAATGACAAAAGACGGCTGAATCCGCTATATGCGTTGCTGGCAACGAAGAAATAGTAAGGTGTAATATAACGTATATGTCTTGATCTGATGTTAATACAAGCTATGTACTGTGTGTATCAGGATTAGAAAAGCCATATAGAGATAACAATACAACTATTAAACGTTTCCAAAAATGGGTGATGAAGTATTTGTACTATAAAAACAACCCTGTTGCATGGCATTGTAACATATCTACTTACCTCAAAGTTAAGTCTTAAATACTGAAGTTGCAATCGAAGGGTTCTATTTCTTAAGTAAGTTTATACACATTTACATGAAAGGAAACAATTGAAGAGATCCTGCGGTTCTATAGCGCTCATCCGATTATCACAAATCCTAAATTACACGTATTCTTGCAGGCTATATTGTCTAAGAACTAAGAAGAACTTAGCAAACTAAGGGGGTGGGGACATGGTGTCCATTATCTCACAAGGGCGATAATACCGGTTAACTTTATGGAAAATTTGACCTTGCGTTTTAAAAAAGAAGATCAAAATGTGAAACTTGTCTCCTATTTAGTCTTGGGCTCAAAGGGGCCATCCCTGTTTCCGTCACAAACACACTTGAAAGTACACTCACTCTGTTCACAGAGAATCGGAATTTTCGGTTTCATAGAAGTTTTTTTTTTTCCTTTTTTTTTTTTGATTTGCGTGGGAGTTTTGGGGCTCCTTGGGGCCCCCAATTGGAGCATGGTATCCATTTTGTGCAAATGTTCTATAATCCTAACTGTGATACTTGCTAAATTTGATAAAGAGTTGGACTGACGTTTTCAAAAAGATGATGAAAATAAGAAAATTGATCCCAATTTGGTTTTCTTCCCTCTGGGCCAGAAGGGGCACCCCCTGAGCCGCCATGAACAAACTTAGAACGTCTATCACCAATGTACTTTAATACTCATAGCACTAACATTAACAAAGCTCTGTCATTCCTGGGTCTCCATGGAAAACGAAGAATTTAAAAGATTCCGTAATTTGGGGGCTCTGGAGGCCTCCCAGGGGGACATGGTGCCCATTTAGAGAAACTGAGATCAAATTACCTTAGGAATGTACCTACTATGTTTGGTGAAAATACGTCTTGAGGTTTTCAAGAAGAGGCTGAAAAAAAATGTACAAAGTTTACACGCGACGAGCGATGAATAATCGCAATAGCTCACTTGGCCTCGGCACATTTTGTAAGTTGAGTATTTTACATTATTCGCCAGCTGGAATTACTGTCTTTTAAGAATTTTAAAAAGATAGCTAATCTGATCGCTCTCTATAAAGGTTACCTCTCTTGGAGAAATGTCACACGCAAGCGCAATATCCGAAATGACATGTTCAACACAGGCCTGTCCTTGCGGCAAACCGAAACCTCGCATCGCGGTAGAGGATGGTTTGTTGGTCTTGCATAGGCGCCCCGTTACACGGAAATTTTCCAAGGAATAGACACTGTCCAACTGTACAAGTGCGTTCATTAGAATCTATAGAAGGGTGCAAGAAAAAGTAGCTTTTACTTCTTTTACAGACAGGAAGAGAGAGAGAGAGAGAGAGAGAAGGATAGACTCCCGTCGTACGGAATTAATGCCCCAGTCACACAGTGCTTTGCGATGGGTTACGTCCGCCGCGGATAGATGCGGATGAGTGAACGCAGGGGGACGCAGCGTGGACGCAGGCATCCGCAGGGACGTATGTAGACGAAACTGTCCGTAACTCATCCGTAAAGAAACGCAAAATGACGGCGCCAAGCCTGCGAAATTTTGAAATGTTCAAAATTTCGCAGAGGGATTCTACGGATGCAGACTTACGCAAGTAACCGTAACCAAACGTAATTATCCGTATCTGAACGTAACTATCCGTAGCCTGGACGCAGACCATCCGCAAGAAATTTTACATCCCGTCCGTTTGCGTTCGTTTACGTCCACCGTAAGTATCCGAAAGTAACCGCAAGTTAACGTATCTCAACACTTTGGTCCGCTTACGGATATTTGCGGACAGTTACGGATGCTGCGGACGATTACGTCCTTCAACGTTTTCCGTTTTCCACTCGCATGGGAACACAGAGACTCGTGGGAAGCCACACAAGTCGTGTTGCGAAGCTGCAGCGCATTTACCTGAGGGAATGCTACAACACAGTCGGACAAGTGGAGAGGCAGAACCGCATGGTCAAATTATGACATATGTCCCACAAAATGGTCATTTTAGGTGGCACCCATATACTCATGACATCAGTTGACCCTTGGTGCTGAACTTTTTTTCTTGCACTCTTTGAATTTATATTCTTTTTCGAAAAGGCAATATTTTAGGTAGGGGATGGGGTGACAGCATTTCATTCACTTTTCTGGCCGGGAAAGGTGTGTGACAGCAATAACTATATAAAATTCTCTATGTCAATGATATGTCAAATTTCTCTATGTCAATGATATGTCAAAATTCTCTACGTCAATGATATGTCAAATTCTTTAAACATCCTCTCTTTCTTATTACTTGCGGATGATAATGTGTTTTATCTGATTCTGATTCTGATCGATCATTGATACTTTAAACGGTGAATTAACGAAGTTACTTCATTGGATAAGAGCAAACAAACTGTCAATAAATTTGCAAAAAACTGCAAAAAAAAATGCATGCTGTTCAGTAATTCCCTGGAAAATTTACCGAGAAATGTATTCCTGGAAGACACGGTCATAGAAGAAGTCTCTTCCATCAAATTTCTAGGTTTATTCTGGATAATAATGAACTTACCTGAGGTTTGCATATTGATTCTGTATGTCGTGTTATTTCAAGGAATGTAGGTATTCTAAACGAAGTTAAATCTTGACAATGATATAAAAGAAGCTTTAAGTTTTAATACATTTTCTTTAAAGTTAAAGAATTATTTAAAAACTTCGTATGCAGCAAAGTTATTCTTTTTTTTAAACTTTTGATTTCCAAAATCGTTGTTGCGTCGGTAACCTCACTACTCTTTGTTTATCAGCGAGCCCGTGATTCTGTGCCTCCAGTGCCCTGGTTATGACCCACCGTTTCCCTCTCCTCTCCCCCCCCCCCCCCCCCCCCTCTTTCCACCTCGGACTTCCTACCTTCCTTACTATCTTTCTATCCTCTCATCAATCTTTCCTCATGAGAGAGCCGCTTTGTGTTTGTTAATGTGCGTTGGTATGTGTGCATATATGTGTGTATTACTCTGGCTGTCTTTTTTTTTACTACCGTTTAGGGAAATTCTTGTTGTTGTTTTTTGCAATTATATATATTTTTTCTGTATGAGGGGACTGCATTCTACAAGCCCTGCTTTTTAGCAGTCCCCTCCATTTCCAGCAATATTGTTTATGTATTCACCACAGTGACGTAACAGTAGATATTTGTATCTCTGTTGATAATTTACCTGTATCTTTTTTACAATGTTATTCTGTTCATCGCATTGTGCTACTGATTTCTTAACATCTGTGTAGCAAGTGTTTCATTGTATTTCTAATTATTTTGTTTGTTGGAAGTGAAATAAATCAACTTGAAAACTGAGAACGAATTTAGTATTTCTCTATAGTCTTACCCACTTTACGCTCCATGGAATGTGTATTACATTTTTTTGTATATATATTGTACTTGGGTGTGGGAGGGGTGTTTGAAAGTTTTGATGTCTTTTTTTCTCTGGAAATTTGATAATCATTGTTTTGTTATAAAAATCTTCTTAACATAACCCAATAAGTCATGAATATCGCTGCACAACGACAACGTAACCACAGTTTGTCTATTCCATGACTGTGAGTAATAATTTTCTTATTCTAATGTTTAACTTATCGATCTATATTGTATTATATTTGTGGTATAATTATGTTATGCATTCTTTACATTTATGAAGTTTATTCATATTTGAGTTGCACAAATAAAATTTAAACCAAGTTCAAAACTTAATATATCTTTTATCCCTGTAAAGCACATATTACGATTTTTTTCACAACTTGTACATAATTCACTTTCAGTTTTCCCCAGTCATGCCAGTGTACAATGTAAGACAGTCTAATATGTGATAACCTTGCTGTCATAATACACTGACTTAGCAGGGATCGTCACAGAAAACAATACTGTCCATAATTATTTATAGCAATCTGTAACTATCCGTAACCATCCGAAAATATCCGCAACTCTCCGCAAGTGTTCAGAACTATTATGTGCCAATTCGTAAGAATATCCGCAAGTGGACGCAAGTATTCGCATCTGGTCGTATTTGTCCGTATCGCCCGCATTTTTCCCGGTATATGTTTTGAATAAATTTTCTAGTGACGGCAAAGGATCCGCGGGAGTCCGCAGAAAAATGACTTTTTTGGACGTAACGCCGGACGCAGAGCATTATGTGACTGGGGCTTAAGACCAACATAACAAAATCATTGTCCGACGTATTATTCTTCGTTTGGTCATTATTATACAGACTTAAGTGATTACATTACACACACAAAAGAACATGACTATCACGGAAACCACGTGTACCTAGGCTAAATCAAATACCTAATACGGGATAGCTTCATAAGATCATTTGAAGCAATCGGTCAAGAAATTCTCATGTCACATCCAAAACAGAAATTAACCCTTGACAATTTTCATGTCTTCAATTTAGACGTCTTTTCGGAGGCAGAAATGATTGGCGGCTTCCTCTGTCGTGGGCCTCAATGTGCCGATTCTCCTCTGAATGATATGTAAAGAATGCATTCTATTAGTTCTCGGGAAGTGTGTCAGCGTATCAAAATAAGATGTGAAGTTACTGCCTAACGCTAATAATTATTCATTTTAAAAGCACAAAATGCCAGTCTCTGATCTCTTATACAGCCTTTATTTTAGTCATCAAGTCTATTATTTAGGCTAAGGCACAACAGAGCCTACTGACAGTCTTAACACGTTTGGTTTCACCTACTCATTCTCTTGCGCCCTAAATTGAGAACTTTTGTTTCATTGCATGTTTTAATTACTTCAGGGGACAATGTAAGAGACCCGATGATTGCACGGGCTTGCAATATCACGTCACCACGTCACAGTCCTCTCATATCATCCGTCTGTCCTATATACGCAAACAAAAGACGATGATTTAATAACATTACACAGTCTGACAGATCCAAGCTCCACCCACAGTCAGCAAATAGTTCGAGGTCCAGCGCAGTGATGCGACCATTTGTGGTGAATCCAGATCGATATTTAGCCAGAAACGGAGTTCGGAATCCTTTCATCAGCGTGTCGTCTTTACGCTCCAGACACAGCCTCACCGGTTTGCCAGTTCTTGTACCCAATAAATTAAAAGAAAGCAAAGAAGAATGTATTATATGTAAGGGTGGGGCCTTAACGTACAAACTCTTCAGAGCTCACGGCATTGCCTCTTGTTCAAGTTGTCATTCAATTAATGATCAATAAGACATTGAAGAGATGCCAAAATATAGCACGATTTACTAAAGATTAATGAATTTTTTAAATTTAACTGTTTAATTAATAATCATAACGTTAAGCATCATGTATCGTGTATTTGGACGCGATAGGGTCTGTTGACATACCATACCGGCAGAGACAAAAGAGAGATATAGTTTTTTTTAAGGCAGTTCGGGTTTTGATACCGAATGCCATCTACGGACACGTCCTTTCAAAACAAGGACGCGACAAGTCTCGAGCATTTGGTTCCATTAAACATCGGCTGACTACAGTGCCAACATTGGAATCACATGACCATGTATAGACGGCGCCCCAAAGATCCCGGATTTGGTAGATATCAACTATGAGTAGCTCTCTGTGCAATGTTCTCAACACATCATTTATACAAATCTCAACTAATATCATTGCCACTTAACGCTCTATCTACACTCAAAACCTTGACACTACGTATTTACAGTAAGGGAAAATATCAGCAGTGGTTGCCAATCAGATTGACGACCCTGATCAATGACAGTGCAAACGTTGAGGAAATCCAAAAATGAAAATAACTGCCAGTGGGATGCGTTGTATCCCATTTCCACGACAAAAACAAAAAACAAAAAAACAAACGCGCCAAATAAGCGCTATCAGCAGGTTGTCACTTACATGCCCTGGCTTTTGACTATAGATACATCGCACCTTCTTTTCTTCGATGAAAACCGACACAGAGATTATGAACTATGTTGGTCCATGTTTGGAAAATCTTTGACATAAATCACGAAAGAATACAAGTATACTCGATCAATAGCTAAGCCATCGATGAAACATTTACGATTTAGTTGGAAAATGCTCTAATCATAATATAAGCAAATTATGTACTTCTGCGCAGCAACTGCAGTCACGAGGGCATACTGTATTCTGTGGTCCTTCCCTCCAAATCCTCCACCAAGTCTGGGGGTGCGACATACGACTCGACTTGCTGGTACCCCAAGACAATGGGCTACATTCATCTGCAAACAACATGAAGGAATTTGTGGACATTCGTGGTATGAACTTCATAATCAATTTAGAAGTAAGCTGCAAATGAAAGGTTAGAATGTTGATAATAGATGGTCCGAGAAAAATATTCATGTCACAAAATGAAGAAATCGAATCAACTCCCGTTTGAAAATTGATGTTGACTTTTCGGATTTATTGGGAAAAAAACGCCTGTAGAACGTTAATGAGAAATTGTAGACCTTTAATTCGATAGTAATCCAGTCAGTAACAGAGGTATCGCGTATTGAGAACTTCGACAAGCAGCAAGCATGTGGTTCCGATTATATTTACCGTATAAGGTAAACATACCTGCACGTGGTGCAAATTCTGTGATGTGACCGTGATATCCATTCCATCGCGCTCCAAAGGCTTTGCGATGCACACTCGGGGCTCCATATAAACGTGGTCCTGGCCTCCGATATGGAACTCACCTTCGAGTATACTAGAGGCGTTTTGCATTCCGGCGTCGAGGTCTCCCCTCGTTAATACCCTGGGTTCTGCAGTCAGGTACGATTTGAATTTGATGGCGTCCTGAAATAATGAAAGAACCTAGTTACCAGCAGTATTTCATTGTTCACATCCCGTAATACCCCCATTCCACAGAGACTTTTTCCTCATCGGTCACTCATCGGAAGCAAGGTTTGTTGCTTCCGGCCACTGACCGAAATGTATCGGATAACAGCCCGATGAATCCGACTTGTGTTGGGCGACTATCAGGTTAGTGTCAGACTTGAATTGAAAGGGTATTTGATTGATTGATATCCACTGTAGTCCGCAGGCTGAATTGCAGACATTATACAGAAATAAGCACGATTGTTATAAAATATGTACAAGATTGTGCAGTATAAATACATAAGATGAGAGAGAGAGAAAAAAGGATATCAAACATATTCATGCACAATATTAACAACAGCAAAACAAACACATATTATACATTTCCGTTGAGAATATTAAACATATCAGTTGAGACGAAATCGTTCGATGAAGGAACTAAGCTCAAAGCTTAGTTCGTCATCGGATGCCTTTCCTGATCGAAAGTCGAATTAATGTCGGATGAGTGTCGAGTCAGTCTGTTGTGTGTCAGTTTTGTATTGCTCAGTTATTGAGCGTGTCTGGCCGACGTCCGGCAACAATCGGACACTCATCTGATTCAAATCTGCTTTCTACCCGACGTGTTCGAGAGCCGTCCAGCACAAAATTAATGTAACACTTATTGGAGGGTAGACGATATTCTGCACCGTCCGTTTACTATCCGTCAAGAGATCTATGGGTAAATAGCTCATCAACTCAACAGTCACCTGACACTCATCGTACACTCATCGTATAGACCTAGTGATACCCGCTGGCCAACGGTCTATAAACGGAGGGTGATCCGACGGTCAGCCATCACCGACTCCTTGACAGACAATAACCCTTTGCTACATCCTGATTGTGAAGATTGGGAGTCGATGACCAAGTACCCTTTTGCGTATTAAAGTGGAAATGTGGATTGTGTGAATGCTGGATAAGAGGACTACAGCATTTGTAAAGTCACGTTTTGAAAACGAAAACGAATTCCACAAAATTGAACTTTTTTTTCTGTGAAAAGTTCACATTCCCTCGACTTGGCACTGATGATAAGAGAAAATCCCCGCCCTTTCTGGGTGAGGTAAATAAAGTCTTATTGTTAGATGACAGCAAAGTGAAACAACTATATGTTATATTTTTTCTTATATTTTCCTGACGTCCTTTTCCATTTGGAGACTTCTCATCCTGCGATGGCACCACCGAAACTGTATGATTCATAACTTTTCAACGGATTGACCGTTTTTTTTCCCCTCAAAATTAGGTCACTAACGTGTTCTACTAACGTTACTGCATGTACTAGTACTTAATCCATGTGTACATTTCAATGTATTCTTCTTCAAGGGCCAGCAGACCCTAATGTGCTCCTATAAACCTAAAATGTCAGTGGACTATCGTACTTATGCAAATTTACGCCTATGTACGGTTCCCGAGGATTCAACGACAGAGGATACTGTTGAGACCCAGGGCTCCCTCATAATTAGAAAGTACAGTTGAGTTTACGGAAGTAAAATAAGAAGTAATGAAATAAGTATCTGTTTATGGTACGAGCATTGTTGTTTTGAATTGTTTTAGCTTCCTTCTTATCTAAAGACTTCAGGGATACATTAACTTAAAACTATCATCAGGAGGCGTACTGTTTGAAAGAGTCCGTTTGACCGCCTGCTTCCGAGTTTGGCGCAAATCAGCCCAATGTCTGGTCTGAGTCTGATTACTATGCGATTACTGACTGACTAGTCGGACTGGTGTCCTGCGATCGTCGGAAGTGTTGGGCCAGTGCCAGATCACCCTATAATCACAATCAGATGAACAGATGACAGATTTCCGGCGGCTACCAGGCTTCGATCCGATTATTCCGATCAACGTCAGATCTTTGTTGGATTAGCTAGAAATCAGGACCCCCAAATTCCGCTTGTCGGCTCAGATTTCATCGGAACTCATCGGAACGCCGAAGTTTTTGGTATTTCGGGGATCAGATGAGCCTCCGATGGCCAGTGGAATGGAGCGTTTACATACACGTTGATGACTTTTACGAACGTGTTTGGTTATGTCTACCAGCTAAAATCCGATGTATAGGTCGAAATACCCCAGAACACAGTGACACAGTGAGAAATTGATTCAAGCTGGGTTGTTTTAATTCTCTTTATGGTATTTGTTATTGTCACTCATATTGTACCACTTCGTGAGATGAAGTTTAGTGCATTATTGGACAAGAGTGCGTTTAGTGTGAAAGATTATTACCGAGGTGTATAGCTATATCTAAGGGCTCTCAATTCGCATTTTCTTTAAAATGAAGTGATCTTCTATGAACAAAGAGACACACAAATGTCACCTCAAGGGTCGTAATAACTTGATCCAGCTCTTGGTATTCGACTTGTACTAAGGTAGCTGCCCTCAGGGCGGTGTGACGATCCCGAGCTATCACTAGCCCTATAGTTTGCCCTACTGCATGGACCTGCAAATGACAACAAATAAACAATACTATAAGACTCCTGCAATAAAGCGGTGAAATGTCTCCAGGAATCAATGCATGACACTGAGGTAAAATACTTCCGACCCCTTCGTCTTTACTCGAGACACCCGTTCAACATTCAGTGTTCTTTACGTAATTTTTTTTTTCAAGTTATCAAAGTTTCTTATTTCTTAAGTCTCTTTGGCAAGCATATTGTTATCAAAGAAATATGAAACCGGGTGGCATACATCAAAGTCGGGTAAAATGCAATACGTTAAACGTCCAAAGTAAACTTGTCAGGAGTAATGCCAGAGGGAAAGATATATGTCAAAGATTAAATTTAAATTTAAATTAAACATTAGCAATCAGCTAAAATGTAACGAAATGCAACCACCAATATCTGCATGTCTTCACTGCCGTATTATCTTACAACCGTGGAAAAGCTAGGCTCAGTGCATTCTATTACATCCACAAACATTTTACCGGTACTTCTTTCTTACCTGGAAACATTTAAACAGTATTTGTCACTGTAATGGTTTTATATTGAGGGATAAAACTACATTTTAGTTTCGTAAATTTTTCGTTTTCCAGCATTACTACGACATGCGCAATAATCGATAATTAAAATGCATGTATTATTTGCATATTTTTGTTTGTTTGCATATGCATTTCTAATATTCGTCAATCTTTTTTAGTACCACATAAATTATGTTGATGCATATTTCAACCCTAACGCGATTAAAAAGTACATGGTCTTCATTAAACATTTTCATAAAAACGAAAACCTCTCTCCCCAAAACCTGTAGATGCATACCTCTGAAGACACGAAACATTCTTCCAGAGGATCTAGGATCTGACAATTAGAGGCTGGCACGTCTTTGTGAGATATGAAGTCTATCACTCCAGGAAGAGCCAAAGCATGAGCGGGGTCCACAGACCTAGCGGTCAAGCAAAACAAATCAGGTTCATAAAGAAGTACAATGAAGACAAATATCAAAGGGCAACAGAAAACATACAGCCACCACTGCTAAACAAATCATTAACAAGGGGAAAACATAAGCCCAACATCCAGGGCTATAACGCTGCACACACCTAGATCACTCGGGCACCATCAATATTGCCATTATAGTGTTCGGCCATAGTAATTGTTCTGATTCTCCTGCTTTTTCTGTGGAAACTTCCTGTATGACATCATTACTGATAACCCATTTGTTACCAGAGGCGGTTACATTTCTGTTGCAGGACAAATCTTTCTTTAAAATAGTCTATATTTACACTCAATACTTACACAAGTTTGGCATGTGGTCTGATGCTGAGCACGGGGGCAGCAGATAGTTCGCCTGAAAGAATATTGTAAAAGTGAACAGTGGCTGACTACATCAATACTGTATATAAGTTCATTATTATCACGAGGGCTTTTAAAGCAAGATGGTGAAAATTCGATCAATCAATTAAGCAAAGCAATTCTCGTCTTAATCATTTTTTCTCCTTTTTAGGCTGCTAACCGTGTATGTGTGATGAGACTGCATCAGTGAATATTTTCATGCTTCAGTAAATAAAAATGTGGGATGAAAAAGTAGTTTTGGGCTGTAAGCCAGCTCAATAGATATGGAGAAATGTAGGGGTTGATTATGACATGAATAAGGGAAATCGCAAAATATGTTATTCCTGTGTGAAGTATACCGTCTGAGAAGTGTTTGCTATCTCTCACGGGTATGGGAAACATGTGCAATATTGGTTTAAGCAGATACATGTACCCCCTTTTAAAAGGGATCTATGCCGCGGTTGTTTAGGGCTGGCGTCCACTAGAGCCCCGGCAAGATGAGGAGAGTTTGCTGAAGCAAATTATGTCATGTCGGCATTCTTTCCGAATCAGATGAGAAAAAAAAAAACTATGTGAATCATAGTTTCCTGGGACGTTACTATGAATCTGTGCTTACTGAATGCAGGCATACCTGAGGGTGTAGCAGGAATCAATAGGGAAAGATGCGAAATAACGCACTAACAAGGTAACGCCAGGAATGGGAATATCATGGACTAGAATGACTTTCCGACAATTATTTACATACGCGGACAACGAGGAAAAATGCAAAGTTATAAAGCCGCGCAAACTTTTTTTTCTCATAAGAATAATAGTGCCTGCTTGCCGTCATATCAGGCTCCTCTTCATCCTCTTCCTCCTCCTCGGCACTGCTACCACCCTCGGATGAATCAGGCATCGGGGCGTCTGCGATATTGGCCTTGGGCCCTTGGGTATGTTTACATTCACCACTTCATTACAAAAAGAAGATAGCTGTCGGATGGAATCCTTGACTCTCTTTTCCGACGTCTGAATAAAAAAAAAAAAATGAGGATAAACCCCGACGCGTTGCAACCTTTAACTCTCCCTGTCTCTACCGCGAATGTTCGCAGCGACTTTGCGCACTCGCTTATACAGATCCGCATCAGGTCTGCAATTTCCTGAAACATTCCGGATGAATACCGCATGTCTGAAGCTGCCCACACCGCGGAGGCTTTCAGGACGGGGAAAGAAATTTTGCCCACTCCCGAAGTTGCGGAAGCGTGAAAGGGTTTAGGAATGATAAAGACAGTGAACGGAATCTTCCAAAAAAGAATGAATGCGGATCCACTTAATTTGCGTTCCACGTCTTATCCAGGCCCTATCTTTTTTTTTTTCTTTTCTTTTTTATCTGCTCGATACAATTTGTTTCATTGTTACATATTTTGTAAAAAATCATCCTTGCAATCTACATTTGCATTCCCTACTGAGGGGCAGAAACCAGCAAAATTGACTCCGGAAGAGGCAATTCCGTGGATGTGACGGAGGCCTCTATGTAAGATTCGCCCGAGTTTGGCAAGTGCTCACGAGGAGGAAGAGGAGGAGGAGGAGGTATAGAAAACCCAGAAGTGACGACTAGCAGGCATATGACAAAGCTCAATGTTGTTCGCTTATCCAAATGGTTGCTGGAAAGTCAACCTGATTGTCCTAGTCCACGACTTTACCTTTCCTTGTGTGACCCGCGATGCACTGTCCTACTACGATCAACATTTCGCGTCCTTCCCTTTTGATTCCTAGGACACTCCCAGGTATATCTGTAGTCAATACGTACATAATCGGGGTAATGTCCCAGGAAACGATTGTTCACACACCTTTTCCGCGTCTGACGCAGAATTGATTTGATTTGATTTTGATTTGATTTATTTACTCAACGACCCTCATGGGGTATGGGAGTACAATGTCAATTGAAAATACACAAAATAGAAAAATTTCAAATAAGATTTAACATATATACATGCATAATGTAAATATATACAAGATTTCATCATAATTATCAAATACAATTTGCATAAAAGTATGTTATAAATAATTGTACAAATGTAAATCTATCACATATATTACGAACAATGCAGGCACTGCCTGATGCAAATAATCACACAAAGGATACATAGAATAAACTAAATAAAACGAAATAATAAAGTACAGTAACTAACGGAAAAAAAAGGACAGCATTACTTTACAAAACCTTGAGATATTTGACAAAGTCTTTTTCTTAGTGGAATTGAACAATTGATCATATTCAAATGTGGTAGGATATTTCCTATAATACTTCTCGAGAAATGTTTTACGTTCCGTCTTAAAGAAGGGACATACAAACAAATAATGGAATTCATCACCAATATCGTTTTTAGAACAATGAGTACACAGACGTTCAGTTCTTGGAATGTCTTTGTAACGCCCAGGCACTATTGGAAGCTTATGATTGAGGCAACGAAAACGTGTTAGAGATTTCCTATTATTTTCATTAAGACGAGTCAGGTACTTTTCAAAGCATAACCGCTGCTTAAAAGTTCTATAAACGGTGTATTGATTGTTTAGCTCAACATCACTGTGCCACTCCTGCTGACTCATATCTTTAATTTTTGTATCTACTATTCTTTTGAATGTAGATAAAGACAGGTTACTTGCTTGACTCTTCCACACATCAGAAAGGCCTAAGCTATCGAGAATATTCTTTCGAGAATATTCTATCGATAATATTCTTCACTTTGAGAATCCAACCCATCTGATTTTTCCCTTTCAAAAAGGAGAAAAATTCAAAGCTATAAATGATGCTTGATAATTTAGCTGATTTCCCATTTACGAGACAATACCAGAACATTAGCATTCGACTAGCGACAGTTTTTTTTTTTCTAGTTTGTAGCGCCCAAGTACATCGTGAGTCATACGATTGGGAGTTCTCTTGTTCAGACCAAGCAATTCTTTACAGAACTTCAAATTAAACGTTTCAATTTGAATCACGTTTTCAAAACCGCAAACCTCACACCCATATGACAGTATTGGCAATATCAATTGATTAAATAGCTCAAGTTGAATATCGACAGGTAGACAAAGAGATGCAATTTTGCTCTTCATGGAGTACATAGCTCTTTGTGCTTGAGTCACTTGTTTATTTGTAGCTCTTTTGAAGCTATTGTTGTAGTTGAAAGTTGTTCCTAAATACACGTACTCATCAATTACACTTAAAGGTTCATTGGCAAAATAAAACTTCGGAATATTTCTCACTTTTCCTCCAGAAAAAATAACAACCTTCGTCTTCGTGGTATCAACATTAAGATGCCACAATTGGCAATAATCAGAAGAGCGTTAAGAGCATCTTGTAAATCATTCGCACTTTCAGCAAGTACGATAGTATCGTCAGCGTACAAAAGAGTGAATAGATTTACATAAACATCAATTTCTTTCTCATAAAAGCAATCGTGAATTGATGTAGACAGAGAGCTCAGACCATTGTATCTCTCTTGTAAAAAAAGATTCACAATCAGTCAGGTACAGTGCAAATAAGATTGGAGACAAATTTTCACCTTGCCTTACTCCTACGTTACTTTGAAAAAAAAAAATCTGATTTCTTACCACCGTATGAAATGCAAGATTTAGCGTTGTCATAAATTTTGACTATTACACGCAACAATTTTCCATCAATTCCGTCCTTCAGTAATTCAATCCAAAGCGAACTTCGATCAACTAAATCAAAAGCCTTTTTTACAATCCACAAAAGCACGATACAATTTTTTCTTTTTTTGTAAATGCCAATCAACAATTGCGTGCAATGAAAAAATATGATCCATCGTAGAATAACCTGACCGGAAACCGGCTTGAACTTCACCAAGCAGATCGTAAGAGTCAATGAACGAATTAATGCGTTCATTTAGAATAGCAGTGAATAATTTACCAACGCGACTTAAGAGGGTGATACCCCTGCAGTTATCAGCAGCATCAGGTGAGCCTTTACCTTTGAACAAAGGTTTAATCAAGCCTAACACCCAGCTTGAGGGTATAATGCCTGTATCAAGCACTTACATTAAACAGTTTGGTAACAAGTTTCAAAAGAGATCTAGAACTATTCTTTAACAGTTCGTTTAAAATGATATCATCCCCAGGAGCCTTGTTATTTTTAAGACGATTAAGTTGCTACATCACTTCGGACTCATCAATTCTTCGATTCATTCAATTCATAATTCATACCGATGCCATAATCAAGGTCTAGGACATCAGTATTCGAAGCTTGATTGTTTAAGCTTTTAAAGTGATCAAAGAAATCTTCTATTGAAATATTTGAAGACTCTGTAGTTCCTTTTTTGTTTCTACTTATAATATTCCAGTAGTCTTTCAAACTCCTTATGTTAGTATGTAAGTCAGCAAAGTACTTTCTTCTCTTTGATCGTACACTGTCGTACAAAGTTTTTATAACTCTTGCCGATTGCTCTCTTCTCATCCATATAATCTGATCTATTTTCTCGACATTTGTCTTTCATTTGCATGATTTTTTCCCTATATTCTTTGCACTCTTTATCAAACCATGGCTGTGATCTAGAAAGAGTCATTTTACTAATGTGCGATTTACTCTTCATTTCGTGCAGCTTTCCAGATGAAGAAGCCGCATTAACATATACATCTTGCAATAGATTGGTCGCTCTGTCGATGTCCTCTTGACCAACATCATCAACATTCATGGACTCGATAAAGGAATCTAATTCGGATATAGCAAAAGCGTTCAAAGTGTTATTATTGTTATCATCCTTCTCGGAACTATTGTCAATACTTTTCAAAAAAGGAACAGTTGATGACGATTTTACATGGATACTTAAGACGATCGGGCAATGTTTGTCAGACAAGAGTTCATCAAACATATCCACATAAAAGTTACTGAAGTTCATAAACAGGTCAGATGAGGCTATTGCGTAGTCAATGGTGCTAACATCTGCACGTGTATCGCTACCTTTACCTTTATCATCACCAACTCTACCGTTGACAATATATATAGATCTAAACATTTACACAGTTCTATCAATTTAAACCCATTGATATTGGTTATGTGATCCATATTGTATCTGTCGGTGCAAATACCAAGAGATTCAAGCTCATTTCTTGCATTGAAAATCGAATCATTCATAAAATGCAAACCGGTTTCATTTTGGATTTGATCCTCAATAGTAACAAAATCTTGGAGACAAGCCGTCCTAGAATTAAAGTCACCAACCAACAGCAAAGGAATATCATACTTGGCTTGGATATTGATGCAGTCATTTATAATAGTATCAAATACATCGCTTTCAAAATATTTTGAACCTTCATACGGAATATAAACTGCCCCTATTAGAGCTGAAAAACCAGGTAAAACAAGTTTTATCCATAAAACTGAATCTGAATTTGTTTCATCCAATATGTCATAGTTACTTCTATATTTATCTAAAATGATTATTGCGAGGCCATGAACACCACCAAGAGTATGAGAACTGTTCAAATTCTCTTTCTTTTCTAATACAATGGAATGAATGTCGAAGTGGCATGATTCACACCTGCAACCTTTCCTACTCTTGTCGGCGCTCTAGTGGACGCCAAGCCTAGTCGGAAGCTATTATACTACCTGCTAGCACGTTTGATTCTGTTATTGAAATTATGTGGACTTAGCTTTTATGAATGATTGTGTTAATTGTCAATGTTCATTCCACTTTCAATGAGATACAAATCCCTATTGGATGCAATCGAAAGTTGACTTTTGCCTGGTTTGGATATGTCTACAAACCACAAATTCTGTAACAGTAACTGTATTTAGAGCGCTCATGAAGCGCTCTCAAAAAAATGGCGTGAAAACTTTTTCAAACCCGAGTGAACGTAGAGTTGCGTATATCGATGCTTCCCTATGCTACGTCGAGCATGGATTGCCAGACCCTGTGCCTACGCTGGCCTATACGTGGCAATACGGGGAGGGACTAAAAAGGGTACCCGAGATAGGCGCAATAAAACAAATGTATTAGTATGTTTACTCTTTTCGCATACTTTTCGCATACTCTTTTCGCAAAGATCATGCTATTGATAACGATACAAGACGTACATATAGTATTTCGGACCTTTTACAGCTGAACCCTTACAATGTTTACTCAACTAAACCTTCTTGTAAGTGCCTTAGGATTAATGAAGTGACATGGCAACGAATAACAGCACTACAGATTAACAGAGTGAAAAAGACTCACACAGGTAAAAGAGTAGTAAGACAAAATAGGGATCAAACTGTGAAGTTGTTACACGAAAGAAAATTTGTGAATTCTGATATTTCATGTATGAATTTGAAATTTGTTATGTTAAATGCAAGATCGCGGAAGAACAAAACCGCTGAATTTGTAGATTATATTCTTGATCATGAATTAGACATTGTTGCCATTTGTGAAACATGGCTTACGCCTATCGATGCTGCTCCGATTGGTCAATTGACACCTCATGGCTTCACATTTAAACACATTCCCAGAGTTAGCAAACGAGGAGGAGGAAGAGCTGTGTTGTTTAAAAGTCAATTAGATGTCAGAATTGTAGATTCCCCAAATGTTACATCATTTGAAATGATCCAGATGACTCTGAATTATATGCAGAAATCGTTGCATTTCATCAATGTATACCGTCCACCTAGTTCAGTACAGTTTCAGATTTTCTTGGATGAGTTTTCTAATGTTCTCGACAAACAGCTTCTCTGCTCGTCTGACTTTTAGATTGCAGGTGATTTCAATATACCTATGGACTCATGAACTTCGAATTCGAAGTTGTTCTCTGAATTATTGTCAGCTTTTGATATGATTCAACATATTAATGAGCCAACTCATAATCGAGGCCATGTATTAGATCTGCTTGTAACTCATAAACGTAACACTGTACAACTTTGTAATACCGGTGTTGTTGAAGGTATATCAGATCATTCAGCAATAATGTGTGAATTGAACCCTCCTAAACGTTGTATCAAAAAAAAATTGTTGTTACACGGAATTTGAAATCTGTAAACCCACAAGAGTTTGTTGCTGATACTCATGTCAAGTCTCTTTTATCAGCTGAATCTCAAGTTAATAATGTTGATGATGAAGTGAATTTGTATAACACCTTACTCACTGCCACCCTTGATAAGTTGGCACCTGAGAAACGAATCAAGGTCACAATACACCCCAATACGGAATGGTATACCCCAGAAATAGCTCAAGCAAAACAGCTTCGTAGACAGTTAGAAAGGAAGTCAAGGTCCACAAAACTGGAGATTTACAAGCAGATGTATCATGCACAAAGGCGATGTGTAAATGCCTTGATTAAAGATGCTAAGTTACAATATCATTCAAAAAAGGTTACGGATTGTGGGAAAGACACAAAGAAGTTGTACAAAGTTGCTAATGCTTTACTCTACCGAAAACAGCGATCTCCTTTACCAGAACATCTCACTCATGGTGATCAAGTTGATTTAGCCAATTGTTTTAATCAATATTTCATTGATAAAATTGTGGCAATCCAACGGAGTTTCCCAACTCGTTGTGAACAGCCAAATGACATTGTATGTGAAGTCAAGTCAGAATTGAATGAGTTTCAGTCTGTCACTGTTAATGAGATAGAAAAGCTTATTAAGAACTCACCTAACAAATCATGTGAACTTGATCCGATCCCAACAGATTTGGTTAAGAAGTGTGGCAGAGTTTTAGCACCCGTTATCACAAGAATCATAAATGCTAGCCTGAGATTAGGTGTAGTTCCACAGGTGTGTAAAAAAGCAGTTATTCATCCAACTTTGAAAAAAGCAGGCTTAGATCAGGAGTGTCTAAAAAATTACCGCCCAATTTTAAATTTAACATATTTAAGTAAATTGCTTGAGAAGGTTGTTTTCTCACAACTGACAATGTATCTGCAAGATAATGAATTGTTTGATTCATTTCAATCTGCGTACAAGCCTGGTCATAGTGTAGAAACACTGTTAGTCAACTTATCAGATATTGTGTTCAGAGAATTAGATAGTGGTAACATCACTGCTCTTATCATGCTTGATATGAGCTCAGCTTTTGACACAGTCGATCATGCTATTCTGATTCAACGATTGAGATATTCGGGCATCAAAGGAACTGTTCTTGATTGGTTTATATCCTGCTTACGTGATCGATCTCATTATGTCAGAATTGGTGATTCTGCCTCTTGTAAAACTATGACAAAGTTTGGTGTACCTCAAGGTTCTGTTGGAGGCCCGCTGCTTTTTTCTCTGCATATGCAACCAATTAGTGAAGTATTTCGCAAGCATTGTATTAGTTATCAGTGTTATGCGGATGATATACAACTTTATTTGTCTTTTAAACCCACTGTGTCTTCATTGTCATCCGCCATTGCAAAACTCGAAGCATGTTTGCAAGACCTGAAAATCTTTCTTACATCCAATGGCCTTAAACTAAATGATGATAAACCTGAGTTTCTGCTATTGGGATCAAAGCATATGTTAAGCAAAGTTGATTATCAGTCATGTCATGTCAACATCGGTAGCACTTGCAATACTCCGTCGAAAACAGCCCGTAATTTAGGTGTCATATTTGATAAGGAAATGTCATTTCGAAGTCATGTAAATCATATTCAGCGGAATGTTCGATATCAGTTGCGTAATTTAAGTTTCATAAGGGAATATTTGTCTAAATCTGCAGCTGAGATACTTATTCATGCTTTGATTTCTTCTCGGTTGGATTTTTCGAATTCATTGTTGTGTAATCTTCCAAAAAAAGATGTCACAAAACTTCAACGGTTGCAAAATTCTGCTGCCCGATTGTTAACTTTTACTAATAAGTTTGATTCCATGTCACCAGTTCTCCGTTCCTTACATTGGTTACCTGTAGAAAAAAAAGGATTATTTTCAAGATTCTGTTATTAGTACATCATTCAGTTCATTCTTTTTCCCCCATATACATAAGTAATTCTGTTCAAAAATTCAATCCGACACGAAGGCTACGTTCATCATCAGATGCATTCTTACTTCAAACACCCAGAGTAAAACATGGGTATGGTGATCGTGCTTTTTCCGTTATGGGACCAAAGTTGTGGAATCAGTTACCTCTTCAGTTAAGGGAACTGTCATCTACAGAGTCATTCAAATCCAAACTTAAAACTTATCTGTTCCTTTCATACTGAGGACTGTAATTGCTGACGTCATTAATATTGGATCAATATTGTATTTTTAATTGGTATATGTTGTATTCTTTATTTGGTATATATTTGTTTTTGTTTACCATTTTCTTCTTTGTTGAAATGTTTGAATATGTATATACATGTAAATGTATGATATCTTTTCATTTTTGAAGCGCCATGAGCACTGAAAAGTGGACCTGTGCGCTATACAAGTAGCCACTATTATTATTGTTATTATTACTTTCGGTGTAGAGCACTTTAACGCAGAAAGTAGGCAGGTTTTACGCCGGTCGTACGCAACACTACGTTACCGTACGCCATCATACGCCAGCCTATGCATGACCTACGCTGGGACTACGCTAGCCGACGTAACAATACGCCAAGCGACGCAAAGGGGTACGCGAGACGGACGCAAAAAAAAATGAAAAAATAAATAAGCATGTTTAATTTCAATAAGTGTTTGGCATATAATAACAGTTGATGAGCGTCACGCAGTGGGCTGTGCCTTGTTTAGTTACAGCTGGCTCGTAAGCCGGGGCAGGACACGGCTCCAACCCATTGGCGTCTAGTCGAACCACGACGGTGAACACGTGACCCCACCTTTCCAAGGACGACGACGCAGGGTATTAAAACGAGAAGCAAACTGATCTTCACGCGGTGATGTGTTTCTTGCCACGAGCTTTAAGTTGTATTGTGAGCCAGTTGTAATTCAAATTTCCTCAAAATCAGTCAGTGTTTTAGCGCCAATGTATAAGTGCGGTTGCTACCTATTGCGACATGAGTTGTGCATTTTACGGTTGTCATTTTAGTGTAGTAAGTGATGAGTCGTAAAAGGGGGTCGTGAACAGCGAGGCATCGGGTGTTCAGCCGGACTAGGTTGAGGATAGGAGCCCGCGGTGCAGGTCGTCTTCAAAATCATTGGGATGCCGAAATTGTTGATTGGAATACTAGTCGCGCCTTGCACAGAGGCGGGGCAGGGTCCCACATGGTGTGAGACAACGAGGTGCCGTAGTCGGCGAGAGTATAGCAATTGCATTTCGTGTATGGGTTTTGCAAATATTTCGAGCATTTTTTATGTAGTATTATCTTTCCCCTCCTTTTCTGTTGTTATTTTTTGTTTTTGTTTTTGCATCAGACGATGCAGTTATTATTTGTATCCAGTCAGTGTCGTGTCTATACTAGGCTGAAAAACACATACACAAACAAACAAGCCCTTACACCACCCTTACCATCGACCGGAGGAATATCGTCAACATACATAGCTTCTCCAGTACACTGTTCGAAAGCGGACATATGCAATAAGGGGCGTCCCACAGGGTTCATGTCCGGTTGATCTAGAGGAGCTGGCTGCAGACAAAGTGATATAATGACAAGTGTATTTTTGCACTGGTTAATTTGCTTTATGTTTACTCATTTTGTTTTGTATAAATGTATTGTACATGTGTAGTAATGTACCTTAAGTGAGAGGACAGCATTATACAAGTACACTTTTTAGCAGTCCCTTAATTTTCATTACCATCGTTAGAGAAACAAGATGCGTTTCTATGTTATACATGTTTATTTTGACGTTTGTGATATACATGTTGATTGTTTGGAAAGGAAATGTGAATGATAATAATTGTAATAATGATGATAATAATAATGATAATAATAATAATAATAATAATAATAATAATAACAATAATAATAACAATAACTATGACTAACATGGAATATTGCGCCAAATCTACTCTGTAGAGTGTTCAAGGGTCATACATACTATTATTACCCCGGTCACCATAAGGAATGAATGAATGAATACAGAGAAGGAAATATAGCAACAAAGCAAACTAAAAACAGATACATCCCGTCGTGCTACATCTGACTGCGTGCTCTGAAAATCAGAGCATTGGTTGAAGATTCCATGTATCAATGTGTGAAATGTTCCGGGGTCTTAAAAGTAAGGTAAAGAAATAAATTATACCTTCTCGTATTAGTTTTGACTATTCATAAGGGCATCATTGTAATCAATATTGTTTACCAGCGTGCTTACTCAGTATCAAAAATAAGCTGTAGTTTTTGTTTTACTGCTATGGTTACAACAGAAGATTGATAATGATATTTTTACTCCGAATGTGATCGCTTCATTTCACGAGATTCTGTTTAAAGCAAAGCCCGTTTCTCGATAAACATAACTATGGTATATTTTCCAAATAAAAGTAAAAGCTTGATGATTGTCGTTTCGTGTGTTGTTACGCTATGCCAAAGGAAAAAGAAAAGACGCAATACTCCATAAAAAACACACAATGTTGTTGACAAAATTCATGAACCTTGCATGTCTCCAATGTCATTGTCCATTTTGGGTTAAGTGCCACGTCTAACAATAAGATAAATGTACAGACACAGACACGAACACTCACACACACACACACACACACACACACACATACACACATACCGCTGGTGGTTCAGAAAACTACTTCATGTTGTTCAAGAATGTTTCGTTTCACCTGAAATAACTGCGTACTTGAAAGCGTGGACTTCGTCAAATCTGAAGTTAAGCTGTCGTCACTGAGGTAAGAGCCAAAGGGAGCATCGGTTGGGATTCCCTGTGTAAAACAGAGTGGCAAGTAGGGAGTAGATTGAGAAAACAAACAAAGAAACAAACCGTTATTAAGTAAGATGGACAGTGTTTATTCCAGATCGTTGTATGAACACAGTGAAAAGTTGCAATGATCTATGTTGCTTGCTAAATTAGTGGCGTAGAGAGATAATCAAATGTGCCAATGATCATTTACCTTAGACACACTGTGTCAGTCCCCAACAACCTCCAAGCATCCGACTTTATTACTGATACACCACGTTTCGTCTCTAACACCAACTTCAAAGAGAATATTGTCTTCTAAATGGACAGAAGACACACTTGTTACCATCATGATAAAGATTCAAACTTTATTAATTTTAAAATTCTGTTATTAAGGAGATGAGAAAAAGCTACAGCAGGTGTGACGATTCCTAGGGAGATCAGAAATTTTTAACGTAACAAATCGGAATTCAAATCTAAACACTTAAGTTCATGTAAGGATCGCAAATAGTTCCAAAACCAGCCAGTCACCGCACTCGTTAGTCAAAATGATGTCATCTGTAGTCATGTAAAGAGGCAAGAATGAAGATCAAATTAAATTTCTTTTCTTCCTCTCGTTTCATGAGGAGGGAATCTGGCTTTGAGTAGTCAAAGAGGTCATATCGGCGTCGAGAAGATGGTTTACAATTATTGGCGAGATTTGAATAGTGCGCACCCATATAGAAGGGTACACTCGAATTGCGCGATATTCTAGACGGCATATCTGTATATCCCACGACATCGTATTTTTACCTCCCAAAATGAATATCAAGAAAGTGTATATTAGCTTTTGTTCATTTAAAATTCGAACGTCCGACAGCCAATTCAACCTGTTTGCTTTACATTGTATGTCCATCGATACGTCAGGCTTTGCTCGTATCTTAGTGTACAATGATTCAAATCCTTTCACCTCGCCTATGTTCGAGTATCATTTCAGTCCTTCCTACTTTATTGATGCCCTTCTCGTACCTTAATTTATTGTATGTATTGTCCTGTGAATTCATTGTTATCAACTCTCCATTGTGCGATGGTTTCGATTCTTTCACTTTATCAGTACTATATTACAGCTACGGTTTTTCATCATTCGCCAGTGAGTAGGACTTTTCCCCTTATTCTCATAAGCTTATAATAGCCAAAAGTAGACTTGATGAGATTGCTTAGATGACAATAGACCTGGGGGTCTCGCACTGACTTGACAACTGCAAGTTTACCGTCCACACGTTCTTGCAGTCTATTTACCCAAGAAGAACAAAGCAAACTTGTAAAGCTATGGGGACCTCCACGAGGGCATGGTATCCATTTGTACACTCTATTCTATCACAATTGCAATGATACCTGTCAAGTTTGTTGGAAATTTGAGCATGCCTTTTCAAAAAGAAGACTGAAATGTGAAAATGGCCACGAATTGGTCCAGCAATGCTACATCTGCCTCAAAGAAGCTTAAAACTCAGTAATAACATTGCATTTACTCAGAGTATTTAAGGTTTTTTGACAGATTTTTGTTTTAGAATTTCTCTAGTTCATGGGTTCTGGGACTGCTGGGAGGTAAAATTATTTATTATTTGGTAAAAAATATGTATTTTATCATTCTAGTGAAAATACCTGTCCACACTGAATGAAAATTTCACCATGCACTTTAAAGAAGATGAAATATGAAAATTGGGAAACAACCCCCCCCCCCCCTTCCTCCTTTCCGAGTCCTGAGGAGAGCACCCCAGATCCGCCAGAAACAAACTTGAAAATACAGTCACCAATGTACTTAACTTATAGCACTAACTAAGCTCTATCCCTTCTGGTTCATAAGAAGAATATTTTCAAAGATTCATTAATTTGGGGGCTTGGGGTGCCCATTTGAACTAATTGAGATCCTATATCACCCTAAGAATGCTACCTGCCAGTTTTATGAAAATTCGTCTGTTTGTTATAGAAGCTGAAAATATAAACAGTTTACACATGACGCACAAGGCATGACGCACGAAGAACGCCGGTACGATAAATAAACGCAATAGCTCACCTCAGTGAGCTAAAAATCGGAGTATATGAATTGCGCATTAATAGAAAGTGGTTCAAATCATGTGCGTGATGTCACATTACTGAACGGTAACAATGAATAAGATTTTTTTTTTAAATTATCAACTTGGACTTGTTCATTTTGTGTGTACCTTGATGTTGTGTGTGTTTTTACACAGAGTCACAAGACTTCTGAAGAGACACGTGCTCATAAGTGAACTCTTGAATTCAACGCTGTTCAGGTCACTATCAGGAGGATGTACTTCTTGTGTCACTCTGCTTGACAGTGTAGCCAACGCCTCGCCAAGGAAGTTTTGATCAAGAGACCTGTAAGCAAAAGCACAGTTTAGTGCAACAAGTGTCAGGTCTCACTGTGTAGTGCGTGGATACCATGACAGTGTTAGAATCAACATTTTATGACAAGTATCACATAAGTAATAACATTCGAGTTAAAAGCTGATACGCAAGATAGCTGAGGAAGGAAGGCAGGAAAAAATTAGGTCAATAATATGCGGACAAAATAATAAATGGAAGGAATAACCAATTATACATTTTGTCTTCTTTTATGAAAATAAGTGGCCAAAAAAAAATTGTTTTAAAAATGTATTGTCAGGCTGTACCTTTCTTTGAATTCTAGTGGACCGAGTGAGTTTTCCCCTCCGAAAAGTACGGTAATTTTCCTGATTTTGGTGTTGTCTGCGGTATCCATGACAACGAAGCATCCAGAGTTGACGGTTGCCAAGCAATGTCTTCGTCTCTGACTGATTTTGTGTGCATAGCAAAATTCGTTCTGCATCCGAAAGACCCGAAAAATCAAATATTGTATCATCACGTTATCATATCAGTAGTTTTGGATTACAAGATGAATGACGTATATAGTACAGGAAAGTTTATTACCTCTGAGGCCCTATTTCCGTTCATTCGATGAGTCCACTGCAGACAGCTTCGCAACACGTCACCCGTCAGCTGTCTGCATTAAGTAATCTCTCGATTCGACAACATGCATACTCCTCATTGTGGAAAAAACAACAGCAACGAAAAAACTTTCTCATTTTGAAGGTAAAAACTTTTGCGTTGTGAAGACACTATATTGAAGAAAAAAATGCAACTGATTATGGCTTTCTATGGTCAACTCGTTAGAAAAAATGTACCCTACTAATTTTCCTTTTTCTCAAGCTTCGTTATCTATCTTCTACAACATCTCCAAACTACGCTACCCTGATCACTTCTCGGCCTTTTGGCTATAAGGTCATGTGTTTCTACCCCATAGAAGAATATGCACGAAATAATTTCTACTGGCCTTCAAATAAATTATTCACGTTTTTCTGAACACTTTATTTGTACATTATCAAAAACGAAGCATAATTTTCATCTTTTTCTTCTTTTTTTGGACAATAACGAACCTCCTTGGTAAAGGGAACAAAAATTTCCTTGATCATTTCCGTGTCCTTCATAATGATCCCCGTTTCAGTTTTGCACATCTCGTCAAGCTGTAGTATCCTTTCACCTGCAAACACGTAAAAGAAAAATGAAAGACATTATTTTCTCCGCAGTTCATCGTTAATTGTGCTTAACGACATACTTGTTATGCCAGTCTTGGAGGAATTCTAGTGCATTTCAAAGTTAATCTAAAAGAAGGAGTGAAATTTTCTTAGCACAACAATGACAATTTGATCAAAATTGGATGAAAAATAAGGAAGCCAGGACATTTTGAAGTTTTTGCTAATTTTTCAGGTAACAGTTATTGAACAGTCATCATGACTATGCAAATAGTGCAGTGTTGATGTCATCCCCTCACAACTCGCCATACAGTTTGTACATAAAATTGTTACATTTGCTGCTTTTTATTGAAACACAATTACACCCCAATATGAAATGATGACACATGTAGCTGAAGTTATTCTGAAGTTATTCAACAAGGAATAACATTGTCTTAACACTTCAATAACATAAACACTGAATTTTCGCCATTTTGTTGGGTTTTTTACACGGTAATTGTGAGGTGATGACATCATCAGCTCACATGTGCATATCTATATTAACTGTACAAGAACTGTTCCGCAGAAATTAGTGAAACTTCACAATTTCATAACTTTCCTATCATTTATCCGATTTTGATCAAATTTTCACTGTTGTGCTAATAAGATTTACTTTTTCATATCAGAATAACTTATAACTGGGCTGAAATTTCTATTTCAAGGACATGTTGCACAACAATTAATAAAATGGTGCTCGGAGAGAAGGTAGGCAACCGACACATCTTTCCACCTTTGTCTTGGTGAGAAAAAATATATATAGTTCTGAAACACCGAGGTAGCAGCATCGCGGCAAAATATTCTAGAGAAATGGGTTGGCCAAAGTCATGTGGCAACGTTTTCCAGCGAATCTCATGTGTGTGTGTGTGTGTGTGTGTGCGCGCGCGCGTGTGTGTGTTTTCTTTTATGCTTGCTTGCTTGAAATCTTTTAGAGAGCCATCACAGCACAAATGAGATGCTCAGTACATACAAATAAACAAGCTGAAGCACTCTGATATTCAGTCACTAGTTCATCTTCAGAATATATTACCTCCTACTTCTGCTAGCGTCACTGTCGTTCCACAAAGCCTTAGTACAGGCACATGATCTGCACATTTGGAGAAGCCGGCAATCGTTCCGCCTAGCGTCTGAAAGATTAGATCAAACAAAAACAAAAACAAAATCCCGAGAGTACAAGAGCAAAAACATTTTTTGTTGAAAAAAAAATAGAACAGTGAATGTATGAAACAGGACGGTATATCCACTGATGTCGTGCGGCACGATAAAATACCAGTTTAATGCAGATTTCATGTTAAACTACATTTCTATTTCCTCTCAATGTTTTTTTACAAATCAGACAGTGTATCCTATGACGTTTAGTATAATTTATACGTGACCGCGCATCACAAAATCAACAAAAAGTCGCTCGCCCCGTTTTTATCAGGTGAAATGGATCAGTCAAACCAATCTTTACTTGTTTATAACTTCTGAAAGAGTAATTCTTCTTCTACATAATGCCTAAAAATGTAGGGTCATAGAATGGCAACTGTGTTTTTGCAGTTTTTCTACAACACATTTTTTTTTTGTTTTTTGGTAGAACATTTTAGCTGTGTCTCACAGGACCCCTTCAACTGTAATAACTTTGATAGGAGGGTGCTGCTGTTTTAAATTTAGTATAAGTCATTAATATGTTTATATGTATTAAGTATGCAAAATTTCAGCTTAATCTGATAATCCATCATTGTGTTTGCTGTGGACTTTTACCTCGTGTATGTTTGTTTGTTTGTTGTTGTTGTTTTTTTTGGGGGGGGTGGTCCCCTTGATTCATTGTACATAAAACAGCTTTGTAACTCGCTTGAATAGACCCTTACCTTCAAAGCCTCTTTTCCCAGTAAACAATCTTTCAGAGTGTGCTTTCTTTCTGTTGTTGAGATAGGTTTGGAAAGTCCATTTGTACTGAGTTACTGTATACATCATTATAAAACTACTCTTTCAGAATATGGCCTTAACTAAAATACTAAAAACCCATGTCGGGCGACGTTTTGGTGGTTTTGTGTGCAGGGTCACAAATGCATCGCATAGCCATGATATATACATATTTGTATTGCTTCTCGTGCCTCTACACTCGGTTTACAATGGTGGCCTTTGTGTGTGTGTGTGTGTGTGTGTGTGTGTGTGTGTGTGTGTGTGTGTGTGTCTGTGTGTGTGTGTGTGTGAATGAATCGCTCTCATATTCACGAAACATGTTGATTAATTTAATGTTTGCAAGTACCTTTCCAAAGTTTTGTACCTTCAGTCTCGTTCCCTTTTCCGGGTGGATATAATGTATTATAAGCGAATAAAGACAAAACTTTATTTTTACTCACCGCCACATTTCTGATTTGTTGATTCGAATGTTGTTGCGACATTTTCTTCAGTGCCGATAATGTCCTTGTTTGGTGCTCTTAAATGCAATAAACATTACATTCTTAATATAACATTTTCTTTTGTATTTTGTAGTTACTCTTTAATATCTATCTTGAAATATTGATGGAGTGCATCAATTCAAAATTTGGGCAAGTGACATCACTTCCGCATATTCAATTAAGAAGAAATTGATTTCAGCTTCACCATAATGCTGCTAATATCAAACGACGGTAAAAAGTGTACAAAAGTAAGGTATATCTAACTTGTGATTATCCTTGTATACATTCTACAAAATAATTTGAACTTATCACGTTACATATCTGTTGACACTGATGATCTTTCAAAGTATGCTTTTGTTGTCAGCTTTGTGCATCAACTTTTGACAATACACATTTGTTTGTTTTTTATTGTTCCATATTCCACATTTCAACAAATACATAAAACATAAACATCACAATACAAAAGCCTGGATGAATTGTCAAGTACAGCTTATAAGACAATAAAACATGTGAAATATGAGGAATCTACATAGAAGCATTGCTTGTAGGGTGTAGATTCCCAGATACGGATGTGAGATTATTTCTTACTTGGTTATGTAATTAAAGGAATGACAATTTGTGAATTGGAGAAATATAAACGCCAAAAAGTAAAAAAGAAAAAGAAAAAACAAAGAAAACAATGTCCGCGGCACAGACTTCTTGAGAGTTGCGTGATCACCCGAGCGAGGTACAAGTCAGATGCAGTGTACAATAGCAGAGATACCAAATGTGTACAAAGGAAGTTCAGGAGATAATACAGAAATCACGAGCGAGGCACATGTTACATAATCGATAATGTCAGTAATGTGAAGTATGAACAGAGAATATCGAGAAGGATTGAAGAATAGCTATAGATATGAATTCAGAAAAACTAGTTTAAGTTTATGCTGAAATGAATAAAGAGACTGAGATTGGATTATTTCTCTATCCAACTCATTCCAAAATTTAGGTCCTGTAGTGGTTATTGTTTTTAAAGCAGATACGGTTCGTACAGGAGAAAGATGAAAAGAATCTTTTTGTCTAGTAGGGTAAGAATGAACTTCAGTATTTTTGACAAACATCGAGGAAAACACATCAGGGAGACCACCTGAATTTAATTGATACATAAATGACCCGATATTAAAATGATATAAATCCTGGATCTTAAGTGTTCTACTGGAAAAGAATAAGACATTAGTGTGTTCGAAAAATGTGGCGAAGTTAATTATCCGTATAGCTCTTTTCTGTATCAATAATAAAGAATTAAGTCTAGTTGTACAGCAGTTTCCCCATGCCAGGATTCCATAACCTATATAAGGCAAAAATAGAGTAGAATACAATGAATGCAGAACATGTTTAGGAAAAAACTGTTTTAACTTATACATAACACCTACATTTTTTGATAATAATTTACGCAAAGAATCAACATGAACTTTCCATGTCAACTTACAATCAATATAAAGACCAAGGAATTTTATATATTCCACCTGGTTCAATTCTACGTCGTTTACAACCAACTTACCCGGTAAGATATTGATTATATTGCTAAAAACCATAAATTTTGTCTTGGTCAAATTCAATGACAATTTATTAGCCTGAATCCACTTAGATACTGATTTTAATTCAGTATTTATGGTATTCAGTAAAACATGAGGGTTTCGATTTGAATAAAAAATACTGGTGTCATCGGCAAAAAGTAGAAAATAGAGCAGAGAGGACGAACTGCGAAAGTCATTCATATAAAGAATAAACAATAAAGGACCTAAAAGGGATCCTTGCGGTACCCCACAAGTTATAGGCTGTGAGCTTGACACATGGCCATTCAAACTAACAAATTGAGTTCTTCCAGTAAGGTAACTTCTAAACCACTCCAAGGCCCTCCCACGAATCCCATAGTGTTGTAATTTGTATAATAATATTTCATGGTTGATTGTGTCAAAGGCCTTGGAGTAGTCAAGAAAGATACCTACTGTGTGACACTTGGCATCGATCGCTTTGATAATTTTCTCTATCATGAGTAAAATAGCATTCGGCCACATCTGTTGCTATTGATGGTTTTGAAATTCTCGTATCTTTCTCTTTCTTGGGTCCATAATAATTATAATCATTGATCACAAGACCAGTGCAGTTTCAGTAATGGTAATAATAATAATCATCATTATAAAACTATTGTCAGTCCAATACCTGGTAGCTCCTCGATCAGCCTGTCGAGCTCGCTTTCCAATTGTGTCATTGTCACCCCACTTCCAAATGTGACTCCCGTTTCTGAAGACGTTACGTGAGTAAGCTCAGTGACTAACGGGCCGAGTGACAGCATTATCGAGTCCTTAGTGTCGTCTCTGCTTCTCTGGATACCTAAAGAATTTGATCATTACTTCAGATTTCACTTTAAATTGTTGCAGAATACATGTGAATGACGCAGTCCGTAAAACCTGCAAACCTATGAAAAAAGGCACGATATGTAGTGCAGAGGGTATTACAAGCACACAAGAGGGTTTTACGCTCATTTAAGCTTCAGAGCATGCAAAGGGTTAAAAACTAAACGAGAACGGCGCCACAAACGATTATGTATATAGACTATTGGATACATAATTATGTATATATATATATATATATATATATATATATACAGGTGTGTGTATATATATATATATATAATGATGAATTGTCAGAAATGTCAGAATTGTCATTGTCCACCCTGAGGAAGACGAATGTATTCGTCGAAAATTTGGTCTGAATAAATAGCACTGTTGGAGTGTCAAAATGCATTACCACTCTACTTCGTCATCTTCTATAATAAAAATGCAAAATTATTCAGGAGAAGCCAAAAAGCTGCTGTAGCAGTGACTTCTTTCGCAAAACATTATCCCAATTCACCGCTACGTGAATCTCATTAGAAGATCCAGCTGAGGCACGCGACTGGTTGTTATTCTTAACTCTCTGCCCCAAAAATGCGCATAAAGAGTTGAAAGGTTGGTCCGTCGGGTATTCGAGCTTGGGTCTGCCTGAACCGCTATGACGTCTCCGTAGCCGAGCGGTTAAGGCGTTGGCGTTCCATGCCAAAGACCGGGGTTCGATTCCCGGCGGAAACCAATTTTTCAACTCTTGCGCTTTCCCGAAAAGGAGGAACAGTAAGAGGAATAATGATGTCAAAGCTACGCACCGATTTCTCCTTCCTTTCTCATATCTCATATATATACATGTATTTATATATATATATATATAATGAGATATGAGAAAGGAAGGATGTATATATATATATATATATATATATATATACTGACATCAAAGGACTTAACCACAACATGGCGGGGCGGTGCAAGGACAGTAAATCTATTGACAGCAAATCTTGCACATATAGACGTGGCTGGTGTTGGGTAGCACCCCTTTAGTCATCAAGCTTTCGGGCGAAGTGCCCTTCTTCAGGATCTACACAGTCAATGACAACAACGTATAGGCAAAATCAACCTAGGTGTAAAATCATACTAAACTTAACTAACCTTATATATCATACATTTCAAATTATACTCAACATAAAACAAACCTTAATTCAGCGCATTTTATAACAAAAAACAAACAAACATACTGTTACTTAATACAATCTCAAAACAAAACTTACTGTGTTGGTGCTGAGTGTGGTCTTGTAATGTTGTCTGTGTGAAAGTTATGATCGGGTGTATCTTATATGTGTTTGTGTATATGGGGGGGGGGGCGTTTCTACTGAGGCTCGTTCTCATTTAATCGATCATAAACTACCAATACTCAATTTTTTCACCATCCAACAATATAAAAAAAAAAAACTTCCAAATTACAATTACAATTTCTACATATTAATGCACTTCTTATAATACATACGAACACACACATCCGCATACATATAAAGTAATCTGAGTGTAGTCTTGTAATGTTGTCTGTGTGAAAGTTATGGTCGGGTGTATCTTATATGTGTTTGTGTATATGGGGGGGGGGGGTAATGTAATAATGATATATGTATTTTTGGAAAGGGTGAAATGTTGTTAAAGAAATGTGGGCGTAGGTATGTAAGTATTTGGATAAATAGAGTTATGTGTATGAATTACTTATGTATGCGGATGTGTATAATTGTATGTATTATAAGAAGTGTATTAACTATGTAGAAATTGTAATTGTGATTTGGAAGTTTGTTTATATTGTTGGATGGTGAAAAAATTGAGTATTGGTAGTTTATGATTGATTAAATGAGAACGAGCCTCAGTACAGAAACGCCTCCCCCCCCCCCTCATATACACAAACACATATAAGATACACCCGATCATAACTTTCACACAGACAACATTACAAGACCACATTCAGCACCAACACAGTAATTTTTGTTTTGAGATTGTATTCAGTAACAGTATGTTGGTTTTTTTTTTGTTATAAAATGCGCTGAATTGAGGTATGTTTTATGTTGAGTATAATTTGAAATGTATGATATATAAGGTTAGTTAAGTTTAATATGATTTTACACCTAGGTTGATTTTGCCTATACGTTGTTGTCATTGACTGTGTAGATCCTGAAGAAGGGCACTTCGCCCGAAAGCTTGATGATTAAAGGGGTGCTACCCAACACCGGCCACGTCTATATGTGCAAGATTTGCTGTCAATATATACACACGTATATATATATATATATATATATATATATATATATATACATGTATATATATATATATATATATATATATTTATTTATTTATATATATATATTATATATATATATATATATATATATATATATATACATGTATATATTATTTTGACTTGCAGAAGAAATATGACAGGACACTCACCTCGTAAAGTGTTACCAAATATGATTTGGGCAGATGGGAACTGTTCCTTGTGCTGAAGAAGTTCCTGCAGCGAAGAGGTGACGACCCATCTGACACGACCCTTTCCAAATCTCATTGCCCTTGTACGCTCGCTGTTCTGCATCTGAAACGTGCGCGGCAACGTTTGGTAAGTAATGTAATCCACACTTTTTGTAACGAAACTGCATAACATTCCATGATAGAAAATTTCACGGTTTCAAACTAACATGAAAATTCTTTTGTAATCACGTCAGTAATATGCGTTTCTACCCATTCTAAATGAGTGACTTTCCTCAAAACACATATCCCATAACTACATGTCATGGTCTTGTCAATCTAACGAGCAAAATTAATATGGATACTTACGGATTTGCATAAACCTTGGCTGAACAAGCCCCACCTCCTCAATATCGTATTGTAAGGGTCAGACCACTAAGAATACAAATTCATTCAGAATCGAGCAAACCTGATGTAAAAACGTCTTCAGCACCAAGCCTGACCAATCGCAATTTGAAAATATGCGTTGGACATGAAACGTGGTTCTTACAAACGCGTCATAAAAGAGTTATGTTGCCAATCTGAAAGGATTCCTTTTCCCCTACATTATCAACTCTTTCCATCCCCCATGAAGGGCTTATTTTGGGTTACAGTTCGTGATTTCGAAGGTTTGTTATTCCGAAGGTTCGTTTACCCCAAAATGAATTAAGATTCGTTATTCCAAAGGTTCGTTAATCCGAAAATTGGAAAAAAAAAGGTTCGTTATACTCGCATTTCGAAGGATCGTTAATCCGAAAACGAAATGGGTTCGTAATTCAGAAGGTTCGTACTACGCACATCCTTTTCATTTTCGAATCAACGAATCTTATTAATGGAGTCCATTCATTGATCGTGTTGATACGCAGTTTGCATGTCAAGTCTAAAGGTTGAGTCTGATTTTAAGAAGTTGATTGTTTCTTGTAATCTCGAAAGTTTTGATTTATACATCTAGTCTCTGTGGCAAAGTCATAATTTCACAAATTGGAGTGTATATGAGACTGGTTCCAGGAGATGACACTTTAGATAAAACTAGAGACTGACGAGATTTTAGATCCACATACTGTTCCTCGCACTTTGTTTCAAGAATCTGCAATAGATATTTGACAGTGATACAAAGTGCATATGTTACACAACACAAGCAGGATTATAATTACTTTATTATAGAGTGACTGAAAATAAAATTTATCCATCGATCCATTATGCATAACTATGACTCTCCAGCTATATAGAGAAAAAATGTGATAATAGCTATGAAATACACGAATACATACTACCAAACAATTTCCGGTTTATCTTAACACAAGATTGCAATTACACAAGTGTTCATGATAGAAATACATGATTGTACGATTTATACGGACAAAAACAACTAAGCATAATTATAATAACGACAGACTACGATCGGCGTCTTAAATGATCCCAATTTTGATGGAGCACTTGACGAATAGCTGATCAACATTAAGCAAGAAAAAATTGTGTATCAGCTGTAATTGCAATGTATACGTGGTAAGCATAGAGGTACATGTACATCGTTTGTAGCTCCATGGTATACTGGGTAAGCCATTTCGTAATTAGCTTGCGCATATTTCGGAAAATGACTTTTCTTTTTTCTCAGTTGGTTAGGCACTTTACTCGTTTAAAAAAAGACATAATGAAAAAGGTTGTCCGACGTAACAATTTACGGAATTAATGTTCAAACGAAGAATGAATTTACGTAGACCAGGTGACCAGAAAAGCCTCTCCAATCAACAATGGGGGAAGCACCATTTCATAATTAGGCATTGTATACAATAACAAACTACATGTATTTCTAATTATCATTGCTAAGTACAAGGCTTAATGAACACTTTGTTATTGTCAGGCGGATGTGCTGACAAGCACGATTATTAAAGGATCACATGACTATTACACCACAGATTCTTATCTCAACTGATATAAACCAACATGCCTGTTATGGTAAATTACCCTTTTTTTTCTGCTCATGCGCAAAGCCGAACTACGAAATGGCTAATTAGACAGTGTTTAAAGCCCATTTTACAATTGGTCTCTTACCAGTTTGCGACTGCCTGCAACAGTTTTTCGGGGTGTTGCACGACCAATTGCTTGGGGTCATGCGAGTACTCGTATTCGTCGCAGGAGGTCGCACGAGCCTGAGGCAGTCGTGACTGCTTGCATCTGAAATCTGCACGTGCTCAAAACCCGGAGGCGACCAGATGCTATTGATTCACTTGCATTCAGTCGTATGTCCAGTCGTGCGATTGTCTTACGAGCGTTGCACAACGTTTCATGACTTCATGCGAGAGTTCGCACCACTCACTGGTCGCATTTGGTCGGCTGGAGGTCGTGCAACACTCGTATGAGCGCTGGTGGCCTAAAGGCCACCAGCGAAGGGAGTGAAGACGAGGCCCAGTGACTTCGACGAAATTGGTGGAAAGTTTTGGCGGAGGATAGGGAGGAGAGTAAGGCACCGCACACTACACGATCAGACTGGTCTCAAAGTCTTAAGGCCACCGCACACTACAAGATCCGACTGGTCTTAAAGTCTTAAGCCAAGCTGAGTCTTAAGACCAGTCGTACGACCGGACACCGCACACTATACGACCAAACCTTACGAGTAGGCTTACGACTGTAAAGCGCGCGCAGTGCGCACTGCGTGCGCTAGCATTTTGTTGCATTGTGAATGGCTGAAAGCTCACGATTGGTCGTAGAAATTCAACATGTCAAATCTCTACGACTGGCGCTAAGACCCAGTCGTACGACTAGAAAATGGCAAGACTGTGACGTCACACGTCTGGTCTTAAGGTCTTAAGACCGGTGAATCGGGGCAAAATCGTGTAGTGTGCGGCGGGCTTTAAGCCAAGATGGGTCTTAAGCCCGCTGCACACTACACTGTAAAGCGCACTGCGCGCGCTTTACAGTCGTAAGCTTACTCGGTCGTATAGTGTGCGGTGTCCGGTCGTACGACTGGTCTAAAAGACCCAGACTGGCTTAAGACTTTAAGACCAGTCTGATCGTGTAGTGTGCGGTGGCCTTTAAGACCAGTCGTACGACGGGACACCGCACACTATACGACCAAACCTTACGAGTAGGCTGACGACTGTAAAGCGCGCGCAGTGCGCACTGCGTGCGCATGCATTTTACTGCATTGTGAATGGCTGAAAGCCTACGACCGGTCGTAGAAATTCAATATGTCAAATCTCTACGACTGGCGCCAAGACCCAGTCGTAAGACTGGAAACTGGCAAGTCTGTGACGTCACACTTCTAGTTTTAAGGTCTTATAACGGCCACCGCACACTACACGATCAGACTGGTCTTAAAGTCTTAAGCCAAGCTGGGTCTTAAGACCAGTCGTACGACCGGACACCGCACACTATACGACCCGACTGTAAAGCGCGCGCAGTGCGCACTGCGTGCGCTTGCATTTTACTGCATTGTGAATGGCTGTAAGCCTACGACCAGTCGTAGAAATTCAACATGTCAAATCTCTACGACTGGCGGTAAGACCCAGTCGTACGACTAGAAAATGGCAAGACTGTGACGTCACACTTCTAGTCTTAAGGTCTTAAGACCGGTGAATCGGGGCAAAATCGTGTAGTGTGCGGCGGGCTTAAGACCGGTGAATTGGGGCAAAATCGTGTAGTGTGGTGCGGGCTTATATTGACCAGTCTTACGAGTGAATGAGATTGTTCCTAAACCATGAGACTATTGCACGACCGATTGCAACACATCGTGAACGACTGTTTGACTGTATAGGTGACTATATTCCTTGTGGGTGGTCTAAGGGGATTATGGAGATGAGCTTCAGAACGTTCTCAGCCTTGCAGGAAGAGAGATGGATGCTGTTGCTAATCATGAAAAAAAAAAGATATTAGGATTTTGACAGGACCTAAGTTTCATTCAGCTATTAAGAGGAGAAAAGCAATACAAATTGTGTGTATCATTTTGAGTTCTTTCCTAAACTGTTCTGAGCAAATCATAGCATTTCATTCAGAAAATTACGTTGAAATACAGCTTGCAATTTAATGATTTATGATTTCAAAGAGTAAAGGTATGTTAGACATCTACTTTATTGTAATGCTTCAGAAACCAGTCGTGTGTTTGAATGGATTCCGAAGAGTGGCCACTTTATCAACTCTATATAAACACCTCCTTTTTATACCTCCACGCTACTCGCACGACCACTCGCACCGGTTTCATTCAATCGCACGAGTGATCGCATTGTCTCATAGGTGTCAAGCCATTCGCAATCACTCGTTCACCACTCGAATGTGAATGCACGACCATTTGCACGCGCATATGCTAGCAAATGTTATACTTACTCGTGCAACGGTCTCTCCTAGTCACTTTTGTTGATTGTTGCATTTGTGAAAGCCTGTTTTTTGCGACGTGATAAGACAGATAGCGATGGAAGTCTGTTGCAAGCTGTTGTGCGACCAAATGTTCGCAAACGGTTATACGCCAATTGTGAAAGAAGCTTAAACATTTATACACACCATAAGAGTGTATCTTTGTTTGCTTGTTTTTACCTTATGACGCAAGATCAACGCTTTCAAGCGTACACAAAAATGAGTGACGTACCAGCAACTCTGGAGGAAAGATGGGTTCCTGTGTCTGGTCGTACAGAATATGGTTTGGACTGTCATGCAATGTATTCTGCAAAAATATAATTCGAGAAGGGAAAACACTAGAACTCAAAGTTATATCTTACTGGTCATGCTTGAATAAGGTGTTACTTCAAATTATAAAGTTTTCCTTTTGTTCCATGAGTTAGCGAAAGTGAATATTGTTTTTTTCCTTAAAGTAATCGAGGAAGTTTTTACAGAGGACAGTGTTCGCAGGAACATGTACTCGACGGAAGAATCATAACGCCATAAAGATGAGAACGTGCCTATCACTGCTTACAAAAATAAAGATGAAATAGAAAGAGGATGTATTCTTCTCATACCTGCTGAATGGTTTTAGAATTGCTGCATGACCCTCTGGCTTGTCCTGCACAGCAGCAGTTTTCCTGCAAATAGCAAACAATTATTGTCTGATAGAAAATGCCTATAATAGAATAAATATGATAAAATAGCAACACATTATTTCATTCCATCGCTGTACTGTTACCTTTGTTTCGATGACTTCGCTCATTACATGGAAGTGGAGTCTCAGTATTTGCTCACAAGAGAACATTGTTGTGTTTTATGCCGTGAAGTTTTTGTGTTGACAGGCATTCATGATCTGTCTGTTTGTTGGTCTCACCAAGGAGGTTTAAGAGTTGGAGTTCCAACTGGCTGTAATTATATAAACAGTTGTCAGATTTCTATTGATGTACAAAAGAATTTCACAGGTGCATTTGTGCCTTTGATGATCGATGTTCGAAGCCGCCGTCTTGCTGAGCAATCTGAAGATCCATTTTGAACGTTAACATAATATTGGCCATATTTTGCTTATATATTCATTTATGAAGTGAAATTTCACTAAATGATAAAGCATGTAAAACAAAAGTCAATCCCGTGCAGAAATTTGTGCAAAAGTGTAAATCAGAGCCGTATCATGTGAAAATGCTTAAAACTGTACCATCCTGGAAAGCCGGTTTTATCATTTTTCCGCTTAATTCCGGCAAATAAAACTAACATGGAATAATCTTCAAATATAATTCTTTATTGATAGATGTATCAGATTGGTGCCCGGGTATGCCCAGTCGAGTAATTTTCATCTTTATTTCAGCATTTTTGGGGCAATTTCTATTGGCACATCCTCGTGTCTGTACCACCTATCTTTTATAAGAAGGGATAGCGGAAAGTAATTACCATCACAAAGACATATCTTCCTTAGAAAGTGTCTGGTGATTATGCATTGAGACACGAGTCATATTGTCTTCCTATCTGCGTGGCAGATCCTGTTTGGCACATGCTTCAAATATTTTTGAGCGGCGGCATCGAACATCTAGCAAAGGAAATAAGACAGTTGTGACTCCATTCTCTTGAACCTCCTTGGTCTCACTAGGCGTTTTCACATCAGCCCGATGTTTCGAAATAGCGCGCTATTTCCTGACTTGGGAAATTAAAAAATATCTCGAGCTTGGATTTTTATCGGGCTGATCTGAAAACGCCTAAAGACTTTCCTCTCAGGTTGGGATCACGCATTCCGCATTTTCTTCTTCTTGCAATGAGTGAGGGATGCTGCAGATAAAGATTTTGGTGCATTATACAAAATCTCTGAGAACTTCAAGATGATGTTGAAGGAGCACTAGTCAGAAGAATCTTCGTGACAAGTTTATCCTTTCGCGTTTTCAGTTTACTTGGCTCTCCGAATGAATTGACAGGATATCCTCATTTTGACTTGATCATTGCTTGGCATTGACACACAAGAGGGCATGAAATTTAGGTTTGGTAGATACTTGAAGCGGATACTTGAAGCGTTGCGTTAATTAACAAGGACAACAAGTACATAGAGAGTAACATGACCTACACAGTTGTAATGGAAGAAGCTTTGTGTGCCACGAGAAGGTGACTTGTTGAAACTTGTCTAAACTTGACAACTTTTCAAATATCAAAATTAGTCATGTTCTCTCCGTATCGTCAAGAACACGGTCCTATGTGAGTTTCAGCAAGTCACCTTCTCTTAGCACGTGTATGTTTACGTATGTACATTAGTGACAGGTGATCATGTATAGTTGCTTTTTAATGAGTCGTGTGCCGTGAGCATTGTGAGACGTTCCCTGAAAAAAAAAAAAGTTTTAATTGGACCGCAAGGGAGGTGTATGAACTTGAAAGTGGTCAACTGCGCAGCTAAGTGTAATCCGCAGAACCTTTTTTTCCCTTGTATTTCAACAGGCATGTTGCCATATGCGATGACGCCCACTTTCCAAGGTGAGTAAGTGTGTACATGTGTGTGCGTGTGTGTGTGATACACTCACCTCACAGAAAATCTTAAACGAGTCCAGAATAGGTCTGTAGCCCGTGCAGCGGCAGAGATTTCCCTCCAGCGCCTTAAGAACCTCATCTATGCACGGCTTGGGATTGGTTCGGAGAAGAGAATACATTGACATAACCATACCAGGACTGCAAAAGCCGCACTGGGTACCATGGTTCTTAGCAAGAGATTCCTGTTGCATTAAGCAGAACATATATGCATACCAAACGTTATCGAAAGTTACGAACAAATATTTATGCACAAACCAAAAAGCGTTGATCTTTTTTTAGATCATACGGATATACTTGAATTATAAAGAGTGGACCCACTGAGATAGGCAACCGACCCAAAGAAGACGTGCGCCTCTTCCGAAGGGTTTCGTGTGCACACAAATGATTATACCTCATGAATGAACTTTGATATATAATGGTGAAAAAGGTAATATAAAATAAAGCAACTTGTAGCATTTGTATTGCATTCAAAGAGCGTCAAGGAATCTCAGTAATGTAATCCTAATAAAAAACATTTATGGAATACTGAGTGCCTGTAGAGTTAAATAGTCTATAGGCTGTTAGACAGCTGCGTTCGTTCGTATGCCTATTAATTTGACTCTACACCTCCTTGCGCAACGATTACTCCGATTCGTTTTTTTTTTTTCTCAGAACTGTTCGGGTAGTCAGTTTTCAAAGCTAAATTTCAGATTTATTGGCGATTTTTATGTATAATTATTGTCATATTCAAATCTTCGTCAAAAACTCTTGTGAATTATGTTACATTTGAATTTTAGCCTGTTTGATTGCAGATTTTCAAGGTAGCTGAGCGCGAAAGCGATCGCCAGCTTTCTGTATGATATAATGTGCAGCCCCTGACACTCTATGGTAATCCAACCTTCTCCCCACATCTTAAATGATGATGTCATCCATCTCTTCTTTGCAAGGTATTCGAGAGCAGCAATTAGTATACGAATAATTTATGAGTTGTGAGTGCATAGGGCACGAATATCGCACGAGGCGCGAGATGAGCCACTGGTCTATTCAACAAGGCGCGTAGCGCCGCGTTGAATAGACCAGTGGCGAATCTCGCGCCGAGTGCGGTATTACGTGCCCCAATGCACGAACAAAATCATAAATTATTCGTTTTATACAACACCTTGTCCACAATCACAATACAAAATTAGTGACCGCCAACTCAGGAAGGCCCAAAAATAAATGTAACAATTAGGCAGAGAATTGTAAACCACCCTGTGTACTGCTTTCAAACACTCGTCATGATTCGACCACACAGTCACAGGAATCACGAACTCCGCAGGGTCTATACCCATTCTACGCTAACGTTAGATCGAGTTAGGCCTGACTGTTAGGCAGTGGCGTATCTAGGGAAAACGGCGCCCGGGGCAAGCGCGAAAATTGCGTCCCTAATTTCTGAAAAAGTGTTCAACCCCAACCTCATCCCGGTAGGGACTTTAAACAAAGTCCACATGATATGCTTTTTCAAGCACTTAAAATGGGTCTTTTGAGGGTGATATAAATGTAATGAATTTTGATAAATATTGGCGAGCGAGCGCAGCGAGCAAGCCGAAAATTTTTATGTTTCAGCTTACAAAACATGGAATTCTCGTCATTTTTTGCTCATCAAATCTTACAATTCTAATCAAGATATAGTGACGGCCTTATAGATAAATGTATATCAACAAACTGAGGACTTAAAAAGATACTCTAAATTAGTACGCGCGAGTGAGCCGAAATTTGTATATTTCCGCGTCATCATCACGTTTTTTTCTTATCTTCTTCTTTTTTTGATAAATTTTGGCGAGCGAGCGCAGCGAGCGAGCCGAAAATTTTTGTATTTCAGCTTACAAAACATGGAATTCTTGTCATTTTTTGCTTATTAAATCTTACAATTCTAATCAAGATATAGTGACGACCTTATAGATAACGATTTATACCAACAAACTGAGGACTTATAATACCATGGTACTTTAAATTAGTACGAGCGAGTGAGCCGAAATTTGTATATTTCCGCATCATCATTACGTTTTGTTCTTATCTTTTTTGATTTGTTTTTTTTTGCGCCCCCCCCCCCCCGTATGTTCGAATCCGTTGGCGTCCTCTTTTGATCAAATTGGCGATCGCTTCAGAACGAATGAAATTGCAGCTGCTGCTCCGTGTAACAATTTTCCTGCTGAATATAAAATGACATGTGTGAACACAATAGACATTGTCATTTTGTCCGCGTCATCGTCACGTTTTGTTCTTATCTTCTTCTCTTTTTTTGGGGGGGGGATAAATTTTGGCGAGTGTTTGGCGAGCGAGCGCAGCGAGCGAGCCGAAAATTTTTGTACTTCAGCTTACAAAACATGGAATTCTTGTCATTTTTTGCTTATTAAATCTCACAATTCTAATCAAGATATATTGACGGCCTTATTTATAGATAACGATTTATACCAACAAACTGTAGACTTTAAAAAAATACTCTAAATTGTACGAGCGAGTGAGCTGAAATTTGTATATTTCCGCGTCATCATTACGTTTTGTTCTTATCTTGCTTGATTTTTTCTGCCCCCCCCCCGTATGTTCGAAACCGTTGGCGCCTTCTTTTGATCCAATTTGCGATAGCTTCAAAAGGAAAGAAATTGCAGCCGCTGCTCCGTGAAACATATTACCTGCAAGGTATAAAATGACATGTGTGAACACAATAGACATTGTCATTTTACCGCGTCATCATCACGTTTTGTTCTTACCTTCTTTTTTATATAAAGTTTGGCGAGCGAACGCAGCGAGCGAGCCGAAAATTTTTGTATTTCAGCTGACAGAACATGGAATTCTTGTGTGAACACAATAAACATTGTCATAATGTCCGTGTCATCATCATGTTGTGTTTTTATATTGTTTGATTTGGTTTTCTGCCCCCCCCCCTCCCCCCCCCCCCCCGGCGAGTTTTTTTTTTTCTTCTTCTTCTTCTTCTTCTTTTCTTTTTCCCGTTTTTTTTCTTCTTCTCTTTTTTCTTTCTTTTTTTTCTTCTTCTTCTTCGTTTTTTTTTTCCGTTTTTGCGCCCCCAAGGAGTGGCGCCCGGGGCACGTGCCCCCCTTGCCCCCCCCCCCTAGATACGCCACTGCTGTTAGGTCGATCTGAGAATGAGATGTCGGTAGATCTAGTAGTAGGTCTAGACTTTGTCTATTTCCGAAAATGATTTTGTATAAAAACACAGAAAAATAATCAAATTACGGTTTCTCAACTTGAAATGAAGTCTTGATGTTGGGATCACTGTGGTCCACGTAGCAGATCAGAGTCAAAAGTAAAAACACAGCAGTACCGCTAGGTGTATACAGGCCGCGATACATGCAACTAGCTAGGTAAAGTAACTGCGCGTACACGTTAACGTTGCAGTACTCCGCCGCGCCTGGTCTGTGAGACTTACCGGCAGCGCAGCGCAGCCGGGCAGCGCAGCGCAGCCGGCCAGCACGTACACTGTACAATGTAGTTTGCTGGCGCTTTGCTACGGGTGTGAGCCACAGAACTCTGTGAGCGGCCATGCATTAGTAGCCCCCCGCGAAGCCGTGCTATAGTACCTTCGAGCCGTGCTATAGGCCCATGCCAGGGGCCTATTGTATGGCTGTCACTCTCAATGAGTTTGATAGGTATTTTCTATTGAATGTCATGTGACATGTTCTTGGCCAATCACAATTCGACATCATTCTGAGGTGTTGTATAATGTACGATAGAAACATTTTTATCTGAACATCGCATTCCAGTTCCTGCCTAATTAACTGCATAAACAAAATCATTTGGCTGCCCCTGTATCGAATATTCGCTCATACATTTGGATTGATCCTTCTTTTAACGTTTCAGCTGCAGTTGATGTTTCATGACTGGCCAAGCTTACATTTGAAAGTAATAGAGTATATCGTATAACTGCACAGCGAGAGTTCATAGACAGGGATATTACTCTATTCAGTGCATCTTCGCTTCAGGTAGCATACCTCTTCAAAGTATCAACGAAATCTTTTCCCGATTAGAAATAAACGCAAACAAAAGATGCAGTGCCTATCGCACCCTGTAATGTGTGAGTAGAGGCAAGATATAAAATGGTCTTAAGGAATGGAGAGAGAAAAACTAGTAGGCTACATAAATCATAGAGCATGTGTGATTAACTTATAATAACGGGGTCGTATATTTCCATATACGTTTTCATACTGCTCACCTGCAAGACGTGTAACCTAGATCGCACATTTCCGATTCCCTCGATGGTTGTCACTGCCTTCCCATCGATCCGGCAGAGGGGAAACAAACACGCCATAACGGCTAGGTGACTATGGAACGGAATCAAAGTACAATATTTATTGGGATTAGAAAAAACAAACAAACGAACAAGTGATCAGCGCCTACTCTATATTCTGTACGTAAATAAGAGTGCCATTCCAGAATATAGAGCTACGTCTAGCCAAGGAGGTTCAAGAGATAGGAGTCGCATATTATAGTCTTATTCCCTTTGATACCATATTCGATGCAGCCACTAAATATATATTATTAATATATATATGCATTACGTGCCAAACTGGATCTGCCTCACAGGTAGGAAGACAATAGATTGCATAATAACCAGCCACTTTCAAAGGGTGTTTTGTTTTATGATGGTAACTATTTTCATCATCCCTACTTACGAAAGATGCAAAAGTACTTGACTTTGACATGTCTGGTTATACTTATGTGCTTATAGATTTACTCTTTTGCACATATTATTTTTTTTGAACGGGATAGACTTTTGTTGTAAATGCATTATGATTAAGTGAAGTTTCATCTAATCTAATGAATAAAAACAAGCAAAATGCACCCGATGTTAGCGTTTAAATGAATTTGTTCAGAATGATGGCCAAACCCGATTATCAGAGGCAATAATGCACCCGTTGCATGCATTTGTGGATCCACAGAAAATTAACAGCTGTTTAAATTACTCCAGTTCTTGTACCTTATTGGTACACATGGAGGTTCATTAGATATAGTCACAACAGTCTTATTGCCTCTGATCCCATATTTGATGCTACCACTCACAAACATTTGCATGTGCCATACTGGATCAGATAGGAAGACAGTGGACTCACTTCTCATTGCAGAATGACGTAACATGGGGTACCCTATATACTGAATCACGCATTCGTAACAAGCGCCGCGCACAGTCATGTATCATTTTGTACATTTTCAGTTTGAAACATGGGTCAGGTGGAAAAATCTCAATTTTAGAGAGGCTTACGGCAGTCTCTGCAGCTGTATAGTATTGTCAGTTCTTGTAACAACTTGCATATGACTCACTTTAGCATACTTGCACGTTACAATTATCGATGTGTTAATAAATCGCCTTATTGGACTGTTCGTTTCTATATTTCTGATTGCAAAAAGTAAATCACAAGAATAGTAAACAAATAGAAAAATATATCAAACAACAACTCCACAAGAAAAACACCTTATATAAACCATCACAATACATAATGCAAAATCACCATCCTCACACCCGATTAGTACGTACATTGCATACCATTTACATGAATTAAACGCCGCTCGAAAGGTATGTTCAATCTGACAATGGAAGAAAATTCATGGAGAACTAAGATTGAAAGGTTTTCGGGCAACACGGAAAGCTGTCGCTACCACAAAAACATTATGCAAGTGAGATGACGTGATGCATCGCACTCTCCCATTCGTTTGAACCAAAAAACCTAAATGAAATTCCTTTCTTCGTTCAGTGATTTTTTTAATACTATAATCTCCTACTTTAAAGTGAAGAAAGAATGAAACAATCCAAGAGAAAACTGGGCAATCTATCTCCCGATACCAGAATGCATTTGACACTCTGACAGATAGGGCTTCAACATTTAAACAATAATGTTGTAGAATAAACATAAACAACGTTGCGGAAACTCGCTAGGCCATCGCATGCGGAAACCTTGTGCGTAGATGCCAAATGCAACCATCTATCAAGGAAAACATATACTGTGTTGATTTGTTCTGTTTTGATCATCAGTTTGCTTACTTAATGACTTTTGTCTTGGGATGAACAGAAGACACCATCACTGTGCATGCACCGCAGCCGCCCTCTCCGCACCCGGCGTGGGATCCCGTTAGTCGTACTGTTAAGAAAGCCCGGTGCAGTCGCCGTTGTTATGGAAATTCTTTATGTTTCCTTGTTTTTATTCAAAGAATATGATATAGACCTTAAGTGTATCAAGTGGCTATTCTTGCATGTTGTGCAAATTCCTAACGGCACAACATCTTACTTAGCCCAGGACTGCAAACATAATGGACTTTTGGGATAGTTATTGCAAAACAGGACGATCAATGCAAAATAAACAAACTAAATGAAAAGGCTATTTTTGATGTCATCATTGTTTAATTGCTTCCAAGAATGACTTCTACAAATTTGCTATTTTGAATGACTGAACGCACTGTGGGTCATTTTCTTTTTCGTTTCATTTTATTTTCCTATTTCTTGAATGAAGATATAATTATCAAGATAGCAAATACGATATGCACATCTGAGGAAGTTTAGTGGCCCGTGATCAACGTTTAGTGGCCCCACATAGATAAGATATCCGATATACATATAGGCTTACATACATTAAGATAAAAGCAAGCTTGTTTGATTGCAAGCCTCACGAAACCAATGGTCTTTTGAGATGATGAGATCGGGCAGCAAGTCATTATTTGAACAAAAAAAAAATGATGAAGCTGTAGAATAAACATTAAAAATGTGATAGCACACTATCGTCGGAGAAGTGATATTTCCGGTATATCAAGGTATAAGCGTAAAATTTCAATGATCTCGATCGTTCTATTTAATGTGCTACGTGTTCTCCCTTGATGCATGATCCTCAGCATTTTCACCCTGACTTTTTACCATGACATTTGTACCCCTGACAATTTTACCTTTGATATTATTTGTGTGTGACATTTTCCCCTTTACACTTTATCCGCTGTCATTTTAACCTGTGACATTTTCCCCGATATTTTTACCTTTGAACTTTCTACCGGCCACATTTTGTACACTTGACATTTCCCCTGATATAACCCCTGACAGTTCCATCCTTGACCTTTTTACCCATGGCATTTATACCCATGACATTTTTATACCACAAACAGCACTGACCCGAACTTTAACAGTAGCACATTCACAGCATGGGAGCGACGTTGTCAAGATCTCTCTTGATGTTATCTTAAACCAATAACTAGATTTCTCTTTCAGGCGAAAGTAAGTTGGCTCAATAAAATGACAGTGCGGGATCATGTGTATTTATATGTTGTCATGTCATGTTGTATCATAATCATATTCATATCAAATTAGATTGCGTGGACGATCGAAATAAAGATTGCAAAGTTCAAAGTAACAATTAGGTTAATTGACAATTGCGTCTATTGTGCGCTTACTGATGACATATAAGCAATTTTACGGGCAGAGTATTGGAGAGTCGTAGAGGGAAATAGAGGACCGAGTAGGAAAACTGTGGCTATATGAAATGCACAGTGCACGTATTTACTCAAGAATTCAAAAGGATACGTTTTGTTCGAAGATACGTCAGCAATGACATTTCCGGGTCGACGCTTTCCTCAGTAATCTGAAGGTGCACAAGAATATTTATATGAATGATAATGATTTATACATATAAAGTATTTATTTCTTTTGTACATAATGAGCACAAGTCGGTACTGCCACCATTAATGATATCTATTGAATAATTATGAGATACAGGATTTCCTAATATTACTTCTTTCCAGTTTTATCAAGAATATCGTTGATATAATGTGTCTCCGATCGTACTTTGACTATACCACTATATCTTTACCTAAAATCAAGTAATAAAAAAATATGTAGTACTTACTTGCTGAATGACAGAAATATGAATTTAGTTAGCATATCTTTTAGGTTTAATAGATTATGATTTGTAGAGAAAGGTATTCGCATTTTTAGCCAAATCTTATCTTTTTTTTTCGGGGGGGGGGGGGGCGGGGGAGGAAGCCTCAGCAGCGAATTTCTTTTTATTCTAAAAGTTAGAGGGCTCGTTTTACCCAACTTCTCCTCCACCTATACTCAATCTTCCACAAAGCGTGAGTTTAATTAATCTAAAATAACGGAAAAAAGGTGAAAAACTTGTTCCTTCGATAACAGCATGGTACAGTCCGGTTTGCACGAATGCACTACTATCATCAGCACTGGTGGACACCCAATACGAAAAATGTTCCCCTCCTGACAACACACGTCTACGTGTGATGTCTATTATGTGACTTTATATGTGTAGGCTACTTATATGACCTGACCTACAGTAATCGTAACTCGGTACTCCCAATATTTCTATACACCATTTCCCTCTCAACGCCGCTGCATTTCGGTCCTATATAATAGCATACCTACCACACCGAAAATTCATTCAAAGGAGACAAATCAGCGCATCGTGTAACGCTGGGTGACCCTCAAATAATGGAGATATAAATCCGGGTATTCACAAATCGGGCAATCTTTATGCTTTGGTCTACCAAAATACTATGGTAACAACCCCCATCATCCCCCCCCCCCCCCAAGAAATGAAATATATATATATATATATATATATATATATATATATATATATATATATTATATAATATATATAACCAGTTCGACTGTTGGGCAAGGAGTTTGTAGCTATTTTTGCCCGCACTCCAGGAACTCCCTACCCGACCTATAAACCTGCAACAACCCCCCCCCCCCAAAAAAAAAGACCCTCTACAACATAGTGTAGAGGTTATTGGTTTCTTGATTATCATTGTATATACATGTACATGCATATATGCATACGTTGTTCGTGCCATACATATACATAAACATATTAAGTTGCTAAAGTATTTTTTTTTCTACTTTGCCTTTACACAATGTACAGCAAAACGTATCAGCAATACAACAATGAATAATACAGAAGCTTACCTTTATACCGTTGCAGAAAAATACCAAGGAGCCGGAGCTTGCCATGATGACAGTCTGCAGTAGACCACAGCTTGAAATAGATCAGCAGTGAATATTGAGGAAGCAGATGATTTCTCTAGTGGCTAGTAAAGTCGGGACCTGGCGCATGGATAGCATAAATGAAGATCAGAATTATGTGTGCTATAAGCGCAGTTTGTAGTGGGCCGTATATGCGTTTATTTGATACTCAAATTGATTTTACAGCAAAATAAACATTATCCAGATACACACATGGCGAAATTATCAGTCAAAGCAATCCGTCTTTGTTGTATATGTCTATCATCTACATGTCGATGAAACGCGATAAACAACTGTTTTTCTACGCCGTTCTCAGGACTTCTGCAATTTGCTTGAAAACGAAAATTGGCGATATCGGATTAGCGATGTACTTGGGGGCCTTGGGCAATATCGAACCCCGAGCCTCGCTCTAGTTACTAGCATTATTTACACTTCATAATGACGTGACCTGACCTGATGGGGAAAGCGGAATAACGATCTCCCAAAATCGGGAAATTACATTTGTGCAATCGCATATAAAGCAGAATTATGTTATATAAAATTGAATTGCAGATTTGTCCGAATATACATGTATCCGTCAACTTTGCGTGATATACCGAGATGTTTTCGTAACTGGGTATGCCCTGGAGCTGGCTAGCATTATGATGAGTGTTGTTGATAACGTTGGTCTAGCTAGCATCCGTTTGCATTTTTGTGATGTTGTGCAGTTCCATTTAATTCCGGTTATATGATAACTGGCATTAGCAAAAATTTGATCTCACATTAATACATTTATGTTATATGCCCCTTGAAATTTGTCGAAATATAGTCCTACAGATAAAAAATAAAACAAAACAAGGAATGTCTCGCCAACTTCAGTTTCAACTTTCTGCCGCATTCTACAATATTCATGATGGGTATAGCAATTTCATCAATTTTTAAAGCCGATTCGTAAGCTATGTTCCAATTTTTGAAAAGCTAAGATAAATTACTAAGAAGATTGTAACATTCCATGTGCAAATTGATGAAAAGATCATTAAGGATACAAACATTTTTTTTTATTCCTCGCGCAGGTATAGGCCTTATTTTAAAGAAAACCAAAGCGCAAATATAATGTGGAATGGGTGAAAGCAGCAATAAAAGATAGAACACAATGAGGGAATGTTTGAGAAAAAACATTCGGTTTAAAAGTTATGAACTTTAAAAGTTATGAAGTTTCGGTGCCGTCATCGTTGAATAAGGAGACTGCAGTACTACACTTCATGACGTCATTACGGGCAACAATATATAATAATATCAATAATAATAATAATAATAATAATAATAATAATAATAATCATAATCATAATAATCATAATAATATTAATAATGATAATAATAGTAGTGGCTACTTGTATAGCGCCCAGGTCCACTTTTCAGTGCTCATGGCGCTTCAAAAATGAAAAGATATATATACATGCATAGTACATGTTCAACCATGTCAACAAAGAAGAAAATGGCAAACAAAAAACAAATATATACCAAATAAAGAATACAACATATACCAATTAAAAATACAATATTGTTCCGAACATTAATGACATACAGCAATTACAGTCCTCAGTATGAGAGGAACAGATAAGTTTTAAGTTTGGATTTGTATGTCTCTGTAAATGACAGTTCCCTTAACTGAATAGGTAACTGATTCCACAATTTTGGTCCCATAACGGAGAAAGCACGATCACCCCATCCATGTTTTACTCTGCGTTTGGAGTAACAATGCATCTGATGATGAACGTAGACTTCGTGTCGGATATATATATATACAGGGCTCCACACTTACTTTTATTTTTGGTGGCCCGATCGGGCCACCAAAATCATTGATTTTTATTTTTTGGTGGCCCGAGAGTAAAATCTGGTGGCCCGAAGAAAAAAATCAAGAAAAACATAAGAAAAACTTAACGGTCCTACTAAACGTAGAAAATAAATATTAAGTATTGCTGCAGTGATACAGGTACCATGTCTAAAATGAATTAATAGAAAATTCAATCATATTACCATTATTCTGAGTTCTAAGATTTAGCAAATATAGGCTTATAGATTATTATAAAAGTTGATGCCTATTTAGGCGGTCAAAAACTTATGTTTGAAATGATAAAGTGGGAGCATTTGTGGACATTTGTAAACATCCGACAAATTGTTTTGGCATTATAAAGATCTGAAAGTTACCGTTATTCATTTCTGATTGTAAAAGCAATCTTCCAACACTTACTAGCATTTTAACACCTTACGGAGCCTAATGTTACTGTTAATCATTTTCAAATGTAAAGCAAACAACTGACATTCATTTTAGCATCTTACGGTGCTGAATGTTATCCGTTTTCATTTCCGAACGTGAAAGCAAACATCTGCTATTTATTCTAGCATCTAACTGACCGGATTGATACCGTTAATCACTTCCAAATGTAAAAGCAACAATCTGTTATTTATTTCAGCATCGTACGGAGCCGAATGTTACTGTTTTTCATTTTTGAACGTCAAGGCAGACATCCGACATTACTTTACCATCAAACGCAGCTGAATGTTGCTGTTATTCATTTCGAAATGTAATAGCAAATATCCGACATTTATTTTAGCATCTGCCGGAGCTGAATGTTATTGCTATTTTCTTTCGAAAGTAAAGCAAACATCCGACATTTATTTAATCATCGTACGGAGTTGAATATTATTCGTATTCATTTCAGAACATCAAAGGGATCATTACGAAAATCATTTTGATAGCATCTACCGGAGCTGAATGTTATTGCTATTTACTTTCGAACGTGAAAGCAAACATCCGGCATTTATTTTATCATCGTACGGAGTTGAATATTATTCGTATTCATTTCCGAACATCAAAGGGATCATTCGAAAATCATTTTAGCATCTTCCGGAGCTGAATGTTATTGCTATTTACTTTCGAACGTGAAAGCAGACATCCGACATTTATTTTATCATCGTACGGAGTTGAATATTTTTGTTATTCATTTCAGAACGTCAAAGCAAATATCCGACATTTAATCTAGCATCTTCCGGAGCTGAATGTTGTGGTTATTTACATTCGAACATAAAAGAAAACATCAGACATTTATTTTATCATCGTACGGATCTGAATATTACTTTTATTCATTTCCAAACGTCAAAGGGATCATTCGACATTTACTTTAGCATCTTCCGGAGCTGAATGTTAAAAACTATTTACTTTCGAACCTAAAAAAAGCAAACATCCGACATTTATTTTATCATCATGCTGAATAAATTTGAAATGTCTTACTATGTGATATTGTGGTATGTTATTGTCCGCTCAAACATTCTTTTCAACGCGCTGCTGCAGATTGCGCAATCTCGACCTTGCCGTTAGGGTCACCAGTTCCGTACTCTCCATGTACCTCGTCTCTTCCCCCCCCCCCCCCCCCCCTCTCTCTCTCTCTCTCTCTCTCTCTCTCTCTCTCATTTTCTACACAGAGTTGCCGCCTGGCACCAAATGGCTCGATACAATCATAGCTGTAGGCCTACATGTCACTTGTTGTGTTTTGCTGAATATAACCTTGTGATAGATTTTGATTACATAATAGGCATACCCCGCTTCTATATCCCGCTATTATTTGGTACTATCAAATCGCCTCGGGTCTAAACTTCTATCCGTTCTTCGTTTCTTTTTCAAAAAAACATTAATTACTCGGGGCTGACAGCCAAACAAGCATGCTTTCATGTAGGTCTCGTCATACTTCTCTTTGTACAACCCCATTTCGATTTCGGCCCGTTATCATCAAACGCAGCTGAATGTTACTGTTATTCATTTCCAAATGTAATAGCAAATATCTGACATTCATTTTAGCATCGTATGAGCAAAATATTACTGCTATTCACTTCCATACGTAAAAACAATCATCTGACATTTATTTTAGCATCTTTCGGAGCCGATTGTTATTGCTATTATCTTTCGAAAGTAAAAGCAAACATCCGACATTTATTTAACAATCGTACGGAGTTGAATATTATTGTTATTCATTTCCGAACGTCAAAGCAAATATCTGACATTAATATTATTCTATAGCATCTTCCGGAGCTAAATGTTGTTGTTATTTACATTCGAACATAAAAGAAAACATCAAACATTTTATTTTATCATCGTACGGAGCCAATGGTGGCCGCTGTCCATTTCTAAAAGTAAAGGCAAACATCCATTTTTTTGGTGGCCCGATGGGGCCACCAAAATCTTCATTTCTGAAATTTTGGTGGCCCGACTTGCGTTTTTGGTGGCCCCGGGCCACCGGGCCACTGTTAGTGTCGAGCCCTGATATATATATATATATATATATATATAAAATTCAACATATTTTCACTTTTCTAACGTTATGAAAGAGCATTGAGTTGCCTCTTTCGGAAAGCAGAGGGAATAATATTACCCTGCATTGTCAGTAACAAGTCGATGGAATGTGTACTTTTCATGAAAAGTTACATTTCTTGGAATTGTCCATTTATTTTCTTTATATTGTTGTCCATAATTGACGTCATAAAGCGTACTGGTCTCCTTATCCCTTTTGAATAACTTTTGAATCGATTGCCCGATTTTCCTCGAACTTTGTAGCTTTCTTTGTAAACTTGTAGCTTTCACTCAATTCATAATCATTTCTATTTGGGCTTTGGTGTCCTTTGTTGTAGAATAAACATCTTTGTATGAGAAAAGTGTGAAATAGCGCTGTTATAATATGAATTCACTTGGATAACACCGAAAATGCCAAGTGTTAGCCAAAAGGTACTCCGACAGTATTGCACTCTGAGTATACATCCGACCGTGTTTTTTACAATCGATTATCAATAAACGACAAATCAAAACGGAATAGCATAACACCGGCCATCGATCTTCCATGGTTAAGAGAAATGTAAATGAAAATGGGATACTGATCTGACAAATCTGATAACATAATACCAGAAACGTGAAATGATTAACATTGCAAAATATATTATCAATGACAGTTGCTGAATGACTGCTTACTCGCGTAGGTTTGGTTATTACGTGTAAAAAAGATGTAGACATCATAACAAGAAAAGACTGAGCAGCAAGGGCGTACCGAGGGGGGGTGTTTTGGGTGTTCAAACACCCCCCTTTGCCAAAAGGGGGGTGTTTAAGGTGTTCAAACACCCCCCTTGGGCAAAAGGGAGGTGTTTGAGCTATTCAACACCCCTCTTCAGCAATGCTTAGATGTTGACAAATGAAACAAAAGCTGTCTTTACCGCTTTTATTTCCGTTTTTAATTCCGCCTTTCCTTTCTTTTGCGTTCATTCTCTCTCTCTCTTTCTCTTCCTTGAATGTTTGTGTGGATGATGATACATTATGGAGTTACATAATATCATACGCACTAAAGAACTCGTGTACAGTACGTGTTCATACTACGTTACTGCACCGCGCGCGAAGTTGACGCGCAAACAGTAGACATGCCCGATCCCTGCTTTGCTTTCTGACCGAATCGCGAAGATACATTGCGCATAATGTTCACCGTTTACCGGTATTATACCGTACGCGGTACCGTAAATTGTGTATGATGTGTGTACAATGCATGCTGCGCTGCAGCCTATTATAGGCACATTGCATGCTAAGTCAGTAGTATCACTACCAACAGTGGCGTATCTGGGGGGGCAAGGGGGCACGTGAAAAAAAAGAGAAAAAAGAAGAAGAAGAAGAAGAAGAAGAAAAAAAAAAAAAAAAAACTCGCCCGGACGGGGGAAGGAGAATGGGGGGGGGGGGGGGGGGGCAGAAAACCAAATCAAACAAGATAAAAACAAAACATGAATTCCATGAATTCCATGTTTTGTAACGCTGAAATAGAAAAATTTTCGGCTCGCTCGCTGCGCCCGCTCGCCAAAATTTATCAAAAAAAAAAAAAATAAGAAGAACAAAACGTAATGATGACGTGGAAATATAACAATTTCGGCTCACTCACTCGTAGAAAGTTAGAGTATTTTTCCAAGTCCTTAGTTTGTTGGCATAAATCGTTATCTATGAAGCCGTCACTATATCTTGATTAGAATTGTAAGATTTAATAACCAAAAAGTGACAAGAATTCCATGTTTTGTAAGGTGAAATACAAAAATTGTCGGCTCGCTCGCCAAAATTTATCAAAATTTATCAGATTTTATATCACCCTCAAAAAAAAAACCCTTTTAAGTGCTCGAAAAAGCATATCAAGTGGACTTTTTTAAAGTCCCTACCGGGATGGGATTGGGATTGAACACTGTTGGTATAAATCGTTAACTATAAGACCGTCACTATATCTTGATTAGAATTGTCATTCGAAGATTTAATAACCAAAAATGACAAGAATTCCATGTTTTGTAAGCTGAAATACAAAAATTTTCGACTCGCTCGCTGCACTCGCTCGCCAAAATTCTTCAATATCTATTACATTTAAAACACCCTCAAAAGACCCCTTCTATAAGTGCTTGAAAAAGCACATCATGTGGACTTTTTAAGTCCCTACCGGGATGGGGTTGGACACTGTTGGTACAAATCGTTATCTATAAGGCCGTCACTATGATTAGAATTGTAATTCGAAGATTTAATAACCAAAAATAACAAGAATTCCGTGTTATGTATAAAGCTGAAATATAAAAATTTTCGGCTCGCTTGCTGCGCTCACTCGCCAAAATATATCAAAATTTAGGGTTGCCTATTACATTTAAATCACCCTCAAAAGACCCCTCTTAAGTGCTTCAAAAAGCATATCATGAGGACTTTTTTTAAGTCCCTACCGGGATGGGGTTGGGGTTGAACACTTTTTCAGAAATTAGGGGCGCAATTTTCGCGCTTGCCACGGGCGCCGTTTTCCCTAGATACGCCACTGACTACCAAGTACAGTCAGTATAGTAGCCTACTGGAAGCAGCAAGCTCTGGAAGCTCTGGGAGTAGCAAGTTACTTGCTACTCAATGTAATTAGTAATAGGTCATGGACTTGGTAATCTTTAGTAATAGTAGATATGAATTTTTTCAATGACTGATAGTTAAAACTGAAAGATAACTGAGTGTGAGTCTACAAATTGTGGTTGGATGACTTTATTGCGCCTAAAATTCATTAGATATCTAGGTCTAGGAACAGTGGCGTAACTACGGGGGCATGGGGGGGGGGGGCACGTGCCCCCCCCCCCCCCCATCCGCTCGTTAAAAAAAAAGAAAAAAAAAGAAAAAAGAAAGAAAAAAAAGGAAATGGTAATTCAAGGGTTAGTAAACTGCTTTTGAAATCGACATGAAAGGATGATCAAGAAAAAAAGATATTTTTCTATAAGATTTCTTTTAACCATATAATTAAAGAGGTACACTGTATAACATTGTTTAAAAAGCCCGGAGACGACAAAAGATTGTGATTCAGCGTGATTCCTGGTTGGCATTTTGAATACAAGCAGGATGTGCGCAGCGTACTCAGAATATCGGAATGGCAAAAAGCTTGATCATTGATTTTGCAGTGTTGCTTTACATACTAGTCTATATTAAAATGCCTTGCATTGCCAATAATAAGACTTGACCTTGGCTATTTCCTAACTTTTCCATCTGTATGAAACACACACACTCACAAACACAAACAAATTAGGGGATGCTCTATATAAAGTGCAGATTTTGGACATCCTTCTCCCGCTTGGTCACTTCGACGCCCCGTCGCTGGTCATACCTCCCCCAATCATAAACATAAACCGACACCCTTGACTACCAGTGGCGGATCCAGGGGGCGCACCGGGCGCCCCCTCCCTCCAATGCGAAAAAATATACATGTAGCTACAAACGACAGTTTTTGGACGGTAAAATGTCAAAATTTTCAAGCTCGCTCGCTTCGCTCGCTCGCATTTAACCGTTATATGCCATTCTCCTGATGTTACTGCCAGTAATTGCCAGCAGTTGCGCCCGGTGCGCCCCCCCCCCCGAATTTCTAAAGCGAAAAAAATATAGCTTCAAACGGCAGTTTGGGGACTGTAAAATGTCAAAATTTTCAAGCTCGCTCGCTTCGCTCGCTCGCATTCAATCGTTATGCACTTCTCCTGATGTTGCTGTCAGTAATTGCCAGCAGTTGCGCCCGGTGCGCCCCCTCCCCATAATTTCTAAAGCGAAAAAATATAGCTACAAACGGCAGTTTGAGGACTGTAAAATGTCAAAAATTTCAAGCTCGCTCGCTTCGCTCGCTCGCATTTAATCGTTATGCAATTATCGTGATGTTGCTGTCAGTAAATGCCAGCACTTGCGCCCGGTGCGCCCCCTCCCCTTAATTTCTAAAGCGAAAAAATATAGCTACAAACGACAGTTTTTGGACGGTAAAATGTCAAAATTTTCAAGCTCGCTCGCTTCGCTCGCTCGCATTTAACCGTTATATGCCATTCTCCTGATGTTACTGCCAGTAATTGCCAGCAGTTGCGCCCGGTGCGCCCCCCCCCCCCCCCCCGAATTTCTAAAGCGAAAAAAATATAGCTTCAAACGGCAGTTTGGGGACTGTAAAATGTCAAAATTTTCAAGCTCGCTCGCTTCGCTCGCTCGCATTCAATCGTTATGCACTTCTCCTGATGTTGCTGTCAGTAATTGCCGGCAGTTGCGCCCGGTGCGCCCCCTCCCCATAATTTCTAAAGCGAAAAAATATAGCTACAAACGGCAGTTTGGTGACTGTAAAATGTCAAAATTTTCAAGCTCGCTCGCTTCGCTCGCTCGCATTTAATCGTTATGCAATTATCCTGATGTTGCTGTCAGTAAATGCCAGCAGTTGCGCCCGGTGCGCCCCCTCCCCTTAATTTCTAAAGCGAAAAAATATAGCTACAAACGGCAGTTTGGGGACTGTAAAATGTCAAAATTTTCAAGCTCGTTCGCTTCGCTCGCTCGCATTTTATCGTTATGCACTTCTCCTGATGTTGCTGTCAGTAATTGCCAGCAGTTGCGCCCGGTGCGCCCCCTCCCTTTAATTTCTAAGGCGAAAAAAATATAGCTACAAACGGCAGTTTGGTGACTGTAAAATGTCAAAATTTTCAAGCTCGCTCGCTTCGCTCGCTCGCATTTAATCGTTATGCCATTCTCCTGATGTTGCTGTCAGTAATTACCAGCAGTTGCGCCCGGTGCGCCCCCTCCCCTTAATTTCTAAAGCGAAAAAATATAGCTGCCAACGGCATTTTGGGGACTTAAAATGTCAAAATTTTCAAGCTCGCTCGCTTCGCTCGCTCGCATTTAATCGTTATGCCATTCTCCTGATGTTACTGCCAGCAACTGCCAGCAGTTGAACCCGGTGCAACCCCCTTAAAGGGGAAGGCTAGTAACTGATCAGTGGGAATCAGTGGAAATGCTGGGAGATGATTGTTCCAATCCTTATGGGATTCATTCAAGAGTTCATTGTATATCTATTGTTGTGTGAAAATGATTTGCTTCAGAATGGTCTCATATTCAAGTAATGTGCAGATTAATGCTCCGTCACTGACCAGGGACGCTAACCTGGAAGCATTAAACTGCACATTACTTGAATATGAGACCATTCTGAAGCAAATCATTTTCACACAACAATAGATATACAGTGAACTCTTGAATGAATCCCATAAGGATTGGAACAATCATCTCCCAGCATTTCCACTGATTCCCACTGATCAGTTACTAGCCTTCCCCTTTAATTTCCAAAGCAAATATATATATATATATATATATATATATATATATATATATACATATATTATTATATAGCTACAAACGGCAGTTTAGGGACTGTAAAATGTCAAAATTTTCAAGCTCGCTCGCTCCACTCGCTCGCATTTAATTGTACAGTTATGCAATTCTGATGTTGCTTCCATGAGGTGCGCCCCCCCCCCAATGTCTTGACCCACGGTACGCCACTGAACACCCCCCTCTAAAAAATCCTGGGTACGCCTATGCTGAGCAGTATTTGTGTTTTGAAACGTAGGTAAGTCAACATTAACATCTCCTATTATATAGCAATCCTTACATTTATTGGATTAAGTAGCAAAGATTGTAAGTAATCAAAAAAAAATCTTGGGTATTTGAATTAGGAGGTCTATACCTTATCAACACAATTATAATTTTATAATGGGGGCCTTAGTTTCTATCAAAAGTGATTCAACAACTCCATTCATACAATTTAATCCACTAGTATGAATAACGTAATCAAGGTTTGCTTGACGTATAAAGCAACTCCCATTCTGTTATCTCTACTGTTATCTAAAAAATCATATCCTGGGAGTGAGTATGTAGATATAGAACGCTGGGTAACTCACGTTTCACTAAGACCTATAATAGAAAAGGATGAATCATGAGTGTTATGAAAAAAAAAAAACACGACAACAATCAAAATTGCAATTCAAACTTGTATTTAAATGCAATTATGAAAACTTACCATTAATTCCAGTCAACAATTTAGATTGATTTTGTGTGTATATGTGTATATGTGTGTGTGTGTGTGTGTGTGTGTGTGTGTGTGTGTGTAACAATTTCAACTTGGGTATTGTTCATCGTTCGTTTCTAATAGCAATGGGCCGTATGCATAAAAACTAGCAATTGCTTGTGCTATATAGCCTTTTGCTAGAATCCGTTGCTTGGGAGAAAAAGCTTTTACCATGGCCGGCGGAACCGGTGGGAGGGAGAGGTGCTCGCCCCTCACGTTTATTAGATATTTTTTGGACCTTTGCTTCTTCTTGCTAGCAATTGCTTATTTCCAAGCTCTAAAATGAGCTTTCGCTTGTAAGCATCATTTTTATTTTCATAAATTAATTTTATTGTTATTGTGAAAAGCGTCACAATAACATTTTAAATCTCACCGTGAATCACCGACAGCAAGCCTGGAGTGAAATCAAGACAGCGCTTTGAGAAATCTAAAAACTACATGCGCAGAAGATAATAACTCTCTTAAATCAAGAAAAATGCACGTGCAGTTGTAGTATAAATTGGGAAATCATAGCTCAGTTAATTTCATTTGCGAAATGCACCAGCAAATATTTCGGCAGGTTGGTTGTAATTTGTAATCCAATTTTCCCCATTTTTCGCACATTGTTTCAGAGTAAACATGGACAGTAAAGGTAAATGACATGTATGTCTTACCATTAAGCAACGTTATATGCGCGTCCACAAGCGTCCACTTCAGTAATTACCAATTTTGTGACATGAAATTTGTCTTGATTTGAGGTTTGCTGCTCCCCGTCATTGTCGATTTTACAAAGGCAATTAAGTCTGAAAAGGCACGTCAGCGAAATAAAACGAAATGAGGAAAATGGTTCACATATAACAGGTCACATATAAACACAGATCCTCAAGGATCTGCACGGTGATCCGGGGAGATCTGGGGAGATCCGGGGAGGTACGGGGAGATCCGGGGAGGTCCAGAACAGTTTCGACCTCGATGGAGTGTCGACGAGCGATGGCAAAGCCCCTGTCACATAGAAACACGGATCCTCAAGGATCTGCATGATGATCCGGGGAGTTCCGGGATAGTTTCGACGTCGATGTAGCGTCGACGAGCGTTGATATGACTGTACACACGGCATCAGCACGGCAGCTAAACGGATAAGGCCGGAAGAGCGCGGCGTCCGTACACGGACCAACACGGCATCTACACGGATCAACATGGCAGCTACACGGCAGCCACACGGACCTTCCCGGAATGTTCTGCCAACACGGCAGTCCCCGGATGAGGTCGGATGTTTTTGACCTCCAAAAGTTGCCGTGTTGGCCTTCCGGCGTCAACACGGATCTCTCCCCGGATCACCCCGCATCAGATCCGGGGTGGTCCGGGATGTCTATGTGACAGGGGCATAATATGACTATACACACGGTCTCAACACGGCAGCTACACGGATAAGGCCGGAAGAGCGCGGCGTCTACACGGACAAATACGGCATCTATACGGATCAACACGGCATCTATACGGATCAACACGGCACCTACACGGCAGCCACACGGACCATCCCGGATTGCTCTGCCAACACGGCAATCCCGGATGACGCCGGATGTTTTTGACCTCCAAAAGTTGCCGCGTTGGTCTCCAGGATGTCCCCGTATCTACACAGACATACACGGATGTCCAAGGATGTCCAGGGCGTCAACACAGATCTCTCCCCGGATAATCCCGGGTCAGATCCGGGGTGGTCCGGGTGATCCGGGATGTCTATGTGACTGGGGCATTACAGTACCTGGATCTGCCATCTGCAGATCGCGCGTGGAGAGAGGTCTCCGTGCTCTCCACAAATGTCAGACATTCCAATTTCTCAAGAGTCCAAATATAATCCATTTCATCAATAATATCGATAGATTATGAGTGCCCCTTTTGAAGTTTCAAGTTTATAAACAACAACAACATGTAAATGAGTAAATGAGTACATGAATACATGAATACATGAATGGATACAAAAGTTCAATACATTACCGCAGCTAGACAAATACACATGCGTAAACATTAGAACTAAAGTGGTTTTCATTTGCAAGAACATATTACATGTATAGAACACAAATATAAAATACAAAAAATAAGAAAAAGAAAAGAAGAAGAAAAGAGAAGAGAATAAAAAATAATACAATGTATATTACAGGATGTAGTTGTCAAAAGGATCAAAGATAGCACAAATGCTAGTAAGGACTGATCCCTTGTACTTATTGTCTGTATCACATACTATACTTGTATCGTCTTACAACCATACATACTTCTTACACAGTGTAATTTATATTTCAAACAAAATAATCCATAAACTATTTTCGAAATTACTTTCCATTTTTAATGATCTGTAAATGTTTAGGCAATGAATTCCACAATTTTGCACCTATAAAGAAAATGCAAATTGTCTAAAAGTTTTGCATTTTGGTAATTGAATCATGGGCGTAAATCCCGGGGCGGGGGTGGGGGTGGGGGGATATATCCCCCCTGAAATGGAGGAGGGGGGATGGCCTATACAATCATTCCCCCCCCCCCCTTAAATTTGAGAAAAAAATGGAGGAAGCAGAAATGTGATTGTATCAATCTTGGCATATTGCATGACGTTCGTACGCCCGCCTTCAGACAGGTAAGAGAGCTGAACAGTATTCTCTCTTGTAGGATAATGTGTTCATAATTTTCTCAAGCGCTCGCTAGTAAAAAGTAATATCGACATAAGGTATGGTCCAGACGTTAACAACGTCAAATAGCATATAGGCTTACATGTAAACATGCTATGGCGCGAGCAACTCGGGACCATCTGCAAATTATGTACGAAAACAAACAAACAATAACAAAAACTATACCGCCATAATTGAACCCCCCCCCCTACATTTCTTGAATCATTCCTGAAACGATGAAGACTCTGATACATCTATGGGCATACCCAGGGATGATCAGGGGCGTCAAATCTATCTCGGGGGAACCTACGGAACCTACCTACCTACCTACCTACCTTATATACCTACGGAAATGTTGGGGGCAGACAAATCATTTGTCCCCAAGCAATTCCCGAGACGAGGACAAATCTCGAACTTTCTTTATGGAAAATTGTCCAACTACCGCCAGAACTATGCACCGGATCGTTGAATTGCAATCACAAATATGCAAACGCTCCGCTACTGGGTCCCTTTCTACAGACTTTGTACACTTGAGATTGACGTATTTCCTATATATTTTATCAAAGAGTGTGCAGCAGATCTTTCACTTACAAAAGCTCCCTTATATGCAGAGGCGTCGATGGAGGAGGAGGGGGATGGTTCCCCCATAAAAGTATTGGGGACAAACATAGTGCTCCTCCTCGTAACTCCCGAGATGTGGAAATGTTTTTTTTTTCTTTTTTGATAGAAAACTGTCTAAATATTTCACCCAAAGATGGCTGAATTTCAGTTCTGAAAATGTAAAATCTCCCTCGGGTAAGAGGGGGATAGGCCTAACCCCTTCCATACCCTCCCCTTTCAGTCCTTTCTACTTAATACACTTTAGATTGACAGATTTTAAAATGTTTCATTTAAAGTGTGCACCATGTTCCGTGGGTGGGAGGAGATATCTAGATACTTTAATAAACGGAGGATTAACCCCCCCCCCCAAAAAAAAAAAAAAAATAAATAAATAAAAAAAAATAGAAAAATAAATAAATAAAATGAAATATATAAATAAATAAATAAATAAATAAATAAATAAATAAATAAATAAATAAAAATAGTATACACTTCTGGGATTGAAATTTTCCCAGATTACATCATAAATGTGTTTACGAGATATTTACATATGAATTCTAAAAATGAAAAAGCACCCTCGTATCATACATACATATCATTATGATCCCCAATGATTCCCAAAATGAGGAAAATTTGCTTGCGTTTTTTTGATAGAAAACTGGAAGGGTGGTGTTAGCACTCGCCCACGCCTTCTCCCTGCTCGCCCGTCCCCTTCCCCCTCCCCTATATGCATACAAGTAGACTGTGGTTACACTTTGAACATAGACAGTTTTCCAAATATGCCACAAAATGTGTGCACCAAAACGTTTAAATGCAATAAAAAATACAGAATCTCCCTCGTGTAGGAAGGGGAAATAGGGAAAAGGGCTTATCCCCTCCCACCTTCTCTGATTGACAAATTTCCAGATATTCCAACAAAAGTGTGCACTAGATTGTGGAATTTCAGTTCTAAAACTGAAAAAAAGCTCCCTCGAATATGGGAGACGTATCTTGCCACCCTCCCATTGCTTGGTCCCCTCTATAGACTTAGTATACCTAGGGGAATGACAATCTCCGAATTTTCCACAAAAAAGTGTGCCTTAGATCGCTTTATTTCAATTCTAATAACGCAAAAGCTCCGTCTTGTGTTCCCCCTCCCACACCCTCCCCCTAAGCTCTACCTCACTAGACTTTGTACAACACAAAGATGGCGCACACTCGGAATAAGAGCTAAATTACATGATTTTAACACTTAAGTGATAAAGCCCTATTTATGGGGGGGGGGGGCCGCTGGAAAAATTCCAAGTATTGCACCAAAAGTTTGCACCAGATCGCTGAATTTCAGGTCTGAAAATGCAAAATCACCTTCATGTGGGGAGGAGAAATGCCCCCTATCTACACCCTCGTGTGCTTGCTTTTTCTGTTTGAATTGCTTAACAGACAGCGTTCATGATAATTATTCATCGTAAAAATTAATACAATGAGTTTATTCAAATAATACCATTTTATAGCCAAATTGTTCATTGTAATGTACATCAAAATATTCTGCTACCTTAAACAAGTGGGACTGTTTAAAGTCGATAAAACACCAAAACATGCATAAAATTGCACCATTTACAACATCAAAATGCAAAAAGTTCTCACCGTGGGAGGGGGGACACTCCCCTCCCACACCCTCCTCCCGCCGCTCGCTCCGCTCGCTTGAGCTCGGTCGCGTTCATGACAATCAGTGGAAGAATTGATACAAGAATTTTATTTAAATGTTACCATTTAAGGCAAGTTGTTCAATAATAATCGACATCAAAATATTCTGTTACCATAAACAAGTGGGACTGTTTCAAGTCGATAAAACACGTAAAAACATAGATACATCAAATTGCACCATTTACAACATCAAAATGCAAAAAGTTCTCACCGTGGGAGGGGGAACATCTCAATCCCACACCCTCACCCTCCTCCCCCCCCCCCCCCACCTCGCTCGCTCCGCTCGCTCGGGTTCGGTCCCGTTCATGATAGTGTAAGAATTAATACAAGAAGTTAATTTAAATGACACCATTTTATAGCCAGATTGTTTTAAATAATCGACATTAAAATATATTGCTACCTTAAACAAGTGAAACTGTTTCAAGTCGACAAAACGCGCAAAAAATGCATCAAATTGCACCACGTACAACATCAAAATGCAAAAAGTTCTCACCGTGGGAGGGGGACACCCTCCTCCCATCCCCCCCCCCCCCCCCCTCGCTCGCTCCGCTCGCTCGGGCTCGGTCGCGTTCATGGTCTTCAGTGTATGAATTAATGCAAGAAGTTTATTTAAATGATACCATTTTATAGACAAAATTGTTCAATAATAATCTACATAAAATGTACTGCCACCTTAAACATGTGGGACTGTTTCAAGTCGATAAAACACGCAAAAAATGCATCAAGTTGCACCATTTACAACATCAATATGCAAAAAGTTCGGAGGGGGAAACCCCCGTCCCACACTCTCCCCCCTTGCTCGCTTCGCTCGCTCGCATCTAACCGCTCCCCCTAAGATCAAATCCTGGCTATGCCGGTGATAGGCCCCACTATTTGATAGGCCTTCGCAGTGATGTCGCACAGGGGAGCAAGAGCTGAATTACCACGATGTAGTCATTCAATTATCTATGAATATTTCTTTTTCTTACTTGTTTTTTGATGAGAAAAAAAATCCCCAATTTCACCAAAAGTGTGCACCAGATCGCTGAATTTCGGGTCTGAAAATGCAAAATCTTCCTCATGTGGGAGGGGGGCCCCGCTAGCGGTCGCTCCGCTCCCTCGCACAGATATTCCAACTCCAAGTCCCTCCCTCACCCACCATCATTAAAACGGAACGATGCCCCTGGGATGATTGCTTTATAGACTTAAATCAAGAAAATTGAAGAATACAATTAATAGCTGCAGGAAAATATCTACTAAGTTATTATCACATACAAAGAAATGGATATCCATATTACCATTTTATTGAATTCATTTGGGCATTATTCAGGGCTGTGTTGCGAAATTGAAAGGGGGGGATGTCAAAATCACCTGTCAGTCAAGAAGAATGAACATCAAAAGACAAGAGAAAAAACAACAAAAACGCTTCATACTTTTAAGGTCTGATTTCCGCCGACATTCGATCCCCATAAAGTGTGTGTGTGTGTGTGGGGGGGGGGAACCAAGCTTCTCTCCCCCCCCCCCCCCCCCCCCCCCCCCACACCCACAAGGGCTGCGCCGGTCCGGTTATGGGCTTGTAATCGTGGTGATGGTGACTATCGCCGATCATCCCCCCACTCCCCAGTACGGATTTACGCCGTTGAATTGAATAGGCACCTGTTCTTTTCCTCTTGTTGAATGATTGTGTTGCGAAATCTCACAATATTCACTATGAGGTAAATTCTCTTTAATCAAGTCATACATTAGTACATTTTTATTAAACATGTATGCATCTGAAAGATAGTCTGTGTCTTTAAACTTTCACACAATGGTTTTGAGCTACTTGTCATTGGGATACATGTACACTAACTGCACGAAGAGTAAGTAGTATTTCCCCATACTTCTATCCCATACATTATGTGGGGTTGGTCCAATAAAAATAAAACATGCCGAGGAAAAATTGTCGTAATTTAAACAGGAGGCCAACTTTTTTACGAATACATTTATTTAAATGCGTCATTTCCAAGTATGGTGCTTATCAATAATTAATACCCCAACTAAAGATGCTTACTTTACTTCCTTAAAGGCATAATTTACCATTTGCAGAAGAAACAAAAACCCAGCAATGGTGCTTGAAATATTTCTAAAATGTGAGTTAGAGATAGAAACAACCTCTGTAAAAATTTGAATCCGTATAATCGATGTTAAGTATTGTTAAATACACAAAATGTGAACAATAGTTATAATAAAAATGTTTCCAGACTAAACCGTCTACAGTATATGGTCTAATGAGAAAAATACTGATATCTCCTTATATTTTAGGCTTTATTGCAAAAATTGTATATGGTAGGATGTTTTGTGATACAACAGACCTACACATATGCATTGAATGTGATGTCTTGAAAAAAAAAATTAAACCCCTGCTCCCAAAGGTAAACGGGACCTTTAATGTCTGTTTGTCCTGTATTTTTATACTCGCATAAACGGATTACCAAATTTTGTATCTGGGGTAAAACAAAACCTTGACTGCACAATGTCCAAAGATGATTGACTTCCACAATCAAAACACAGATGTCCAGATCTCATCCTCAGAGTGGGCAAAACATGCATCGATCGTGTCCTTTAAAAAATGTTGAAATACACGTAACTTATAATCCGGAGTATACCTCCGAGGCCTATGTAAGATATATTTGATATCTATTTCCTCAAAATTACATAAACTTACTAAATATAATGTTGATGTCTCAATTTCTTCCTTTATCAATATTTCATATTTAAGTTTTTACGTTATGCCCTTTATCGCATTAAATGTTCTACTCTGCAAATATAATTAATTTAATTGGGTAAAATCCATATTCAGTTCTCTTTTTACTGTCCCCTTCTATGATAATCGTAAAGCTGAAAATATTTCATACATTTTTCGAATTGTTCCTTCAGTAAATCCCATTCTCGTATACTCTATTAGAATTGAACTTAAATCACTATTAGCATTAACCAACTTATGTATTTTATATGCAGCCTAAGAAATGATATATATCAACATACTGTGTTACCATCAGTCCTTTAGAATCAATTTCTTACATCAATTATTTCCGATATATGATGAAATATTGGTATAGTTCAGTAACTTACAAAGAAATCAACATACCTCTCACATATTTAGTGAAAATATCTTCACGCTTCACGTTATGATCCCCTAATATCAAACGCGTCATCTGCACATAAGTTTCTGTGCTTTGACAAACACTAGAAACTCCATGAGTTTTTATCTCTCCCTATCATAATCTGAATATAAAATATTCCTTTTTATTTTGTCACTTCCTCTACGGATGAAAATCAGTTACTGCATTGGCAGGTATTGGCAGGTATTATCAGGTATTGTCAAGTATTGTCGTAACACATCAGGTTTCTTCTTGTATACAATGATCTGCACTGTTTGCTCATAGTGTTGTTAATCAATCCAATCTTTACAGCTATTTTGTAGGCCTCTTTGGCATGATCAAAATGATAACACCTTTGAGCGGATTTTGTTTTCTCTTTGAAAAGCCGCAAAATCCAAACCTATCACTCTATTCTTCTGACAAACTATCGAAGGTCTTTAATCCAAAATTCAATTATTTTAACTCTTGGGTAACCAACTCCAGCAGACATATTGGAGATGATGGGATACAGATATGCCAGTAATGATGTACCCTGTAAGACTCCAACATATGTAGTTTGATAATTGCAAATTATCATTCCCTATGTTTGTCCGAGATGGCAACTTACGGAATTCACAGTGATTCATGTCAAGACAAAGAATGAACTTGCGTAGTCCCGGGTGACCAGAACGATCCCTCAATTGACACTTGGGCAAGCTCCCACCATTATTTTACGTTGAATGCATGAACAAACTCTTTATTTTTCTGTCTCTGCTACGAAGTGTGGCCGGAGGCATTATGTTTTTTTGGATTGTCCGTACGCCCTACCATCCGTTCGTAATCAATATTGTGGACAGCGCCAGTTACAAACCGTTTGAGGTATATCTTAATGAAACTTGGCGTATCTTTTTGATGCATGTATGAGCGGACGAAGTTGTGCCTATCAATTTTTGGGTGCAAAAAGTCAAGGTCAAATCATTACAAGGTCAAGCTGTTATATTCATATTTGTTGGAAATAAATGTCATTGAACCTGAACCTGAACCTGAACAATTTCACGATTTCCCCATAGATATACGCAATGCCTAAAGGTTTTTTCTTTCTTTCTTGAAACATACATGTAAGCCTTGATAAAGATTCCCGAGGAAAGTTTTGCGGCCAGGTCAATGTATTCTATATTTTCACTGTTTTCCTTTATATTTTGAAAATGACGCAAGGTATAATCTTCATGAAAATTAGTTCATATGCATGTAATGCCTGACAATGATTCTCTCGGAAATTTTGGGTCATAGGTCAGAGGTCAGGTTAGAGTGCTAAAATTATATTATTCAATGCTGAAATAACATTTTTTTTCATACCTTGGAGATTACCCAATGTTTACACATACACTATCATATAATATATATATACATATATATATATATATATATATATATATATATATATACATATATATATATATATATATATATATGCATTTAATACTTGCCATGGGCCAATGGTCAAGTGAAAATGTTGAAATGTCACAATTTTCACATATTTTGAAAATAGCTTAAAGTATTGTCATGAAAATGGATGTTACCATTCAGTGATTATTTTGGAAATATTGTGGGCAATGGGTTCATGAGCCAAGGGTCAAAGCTCTAGTGAAAATGATCAAATGCCATGATACTTGCTCTCTTTAACAATACATTGTATTAGCCATCAATCCAAATGGAACTATAGTTCAAGGAAAGTATATATCCAACACATTCGTGGCAACAAAACATGTCAATTCATTTTCTTCTCTCTTTTTTTGCCAATTATGTGGAACTGTTTTCGTACATAATCAAAGCGTACTCTAGACCGATTGGGAGAATCCTGCAATATGGCAGAGTCATACCAGTTGCCCTAACGACATTTCTTGAGTCTTATTGCCAAATACCAGGCTTACTGTCAGGCGAATGTACTGGCAAGCATCATTCACAGGAATTCCATGAATAATCATTACATTTATATTGCTAAATAGACTTACTGTCAGGTGAATGTGCTGGCAAGCATCATTTACAAACATTACATGAATAATGATTACGTTTATATTGCCAAATACTAGGCTTATACAGTCAGGTGAATGTGCTGCAAGCACCATTTTCGTCACAACTGCCTATTTCAGTGAATCTGAAAACCAACATGCCTGTTGGTACGAATTACTTTTTTTCTGCTCGTACGCAAAGTGGAACTCCTAACTGGCTAAAAGCCGAAATACAATAATGGGAGAAATAACGTTATTGTACTTGGGTTTACTCACTTTGTGAAATGATTATATCATTTTAGAGTATCATATCAAGGCTGCATGGTCACCATACAGTTGTAATTAGGTGAACAAAGGATAGTTGCAAATGTACGGAGAAGCCTGCTGTTGGATAATTCTGATCGTTTGCGACGTGCATCTTTACTGCCTCTGTGTCACAGGCTGCAAAGGGATAGCACTAAAAAAAAAAAAATCCTTGCATGGCTGTCATAACAATGACGCGTTTTGCCACAGAAGGAAAGTGAGAACACGTAGTTGCTGTTCAAGGCTGGGGAAATTGTTTTCTAAACTACTTGTTCCGAGTTATTCTCTGCTGATATTATTGTCTGTGGAATAGCATTTCAGAAGAGTTAGTCCCTATTCTGATGCTTTTAAGAATTACCAATAAGGCATTTGAGAAAGGATTGCATTTGATATAAACAATCCCTTGACCCCCTGCCACACTTTCTTGGGGAAAAGTAAAGAAGCTTGAGGTTTCGATATCCGAGCAGACTGTTCAAATGTATCAGTAAACTCAATTAAGGGGAAATAATGTTAGTAAATAACATGTGGCTGGAGCATAGTAAGGCATCATTACCTTAACAGCCAGAAACTCTTCGAAGATTCAAGCACCAGACAGTACTAGCGTAGAAGAACAAAAACATATTATTCATGCTCAAACGTCGCCGATAGATCCATATTCTGTCTAGTCTTCAATATCGCATACTTCTCGAGGGAAATACCACGAACATTAACTTAAATAATCAGATTGCGTAATTGCCACCCATTCACGGAGGCATTCAGAATTTTATATGTTACAGGCAAAGTTAACTCACGTTACTGCAAGTGTATGATCCACTCATAGTACAAGTCCTTTGGGAATGTCAGTCAAAATTGAATGACATCGCGACCTCATCACACGGTGACTGTCAGTCACTTCGTTTGTAAGACGATTCTAAACAGTGGATTTTGATTACTCTGATGACGACAAGAATAAGGAGAACATGATAGAAAGAGAATAAGAACTGTCTCTCTATAACGTATGCTCATGGACGCTTGATTGACACTTCTAGATAAAGATAGAGAGACGGCGTGGAATGTGTAGATCGTACAAACAATGTCATAAAAGTCTGCATAGGATAGGGCAAATTCTCAAAAGGAGAAGCTGCCTTTTATGATTGACACCACCAAGGTTACCATGGTTATAGGGACAAGTTTGTAAGAACTTCCGAGTCTCAGAGACAAGCAAAAGCAAAGAGGGACGTAGAAGAGACGCATTTTGTTCAAATGTTTACCTACCTCAAACGATATAGCGGATAAGAGATGAATGACGATTTTGTTTAAATGCTTGTTTGGAGCGAGTACGAAGACAGATACTGCGCTTTGCGTCAGAATTCAGGGGATTCCAGATTAAACAAGTTTGCATCTAACCCTTAGACTCGCTGGATATTGCAAACAAAGTCGCTTTAGTACGCAAATTCCTTAAATGAATCTCTACAACTGAAATGGTAACAACCTCAGACCCTTCGACTTGCAAGTAAATATATGAAAATGCATAAAAAGAACTTTTCGTAATTCTTTGAACAGCTGTGTTTGGTTTAAAATGACGCAAGATCAATCCAATACACGCACATGCACATATAATATATATATAACAGCAGGGAGCTCACACTTATAATAGCGGGGATGATGTCTATAGCTTTATGTGGTGACAAGAGGTTTATAGATATGACGCCAATGGACGTCGTTTGTATTTACCCGATGAGAATAACTTGTATATAGTCCGTTGGCTAACAAAACAGAAAAAAAGTGTATCTTGCTCTCACATGTTAAGGATGAAACACTGCCAAGATCCTCTGACTTCAACTTAAGAGCTACAGGCTGAGTCCGCGCACTAAAGGGAATCGTAGGTTACCCCTATGCATATAAAACGGCTTGTATTATACAAAGTGTCGTAACCTGCACTGCAGTAAGTATATGTATATGCGGCATTCAGTTGCACGAAGTTGAATATAAAGAATGTTCTTTCTACCTTTTGTTTGGGTCTGTGCGTGCGTGTGTTTTTCTCTCCTGAATTGTGCTCATTTTGGGTGCCCCAACCCTTTCCTCTCTCCCTCTCATCTCTCTCCCTCTTTATTTGTCAGACAGTATTGTGGCATACCAGCATAGCTTTTCACTTGAAAGAACAAATTGAAAGGAAAACAACGTTCATGACCCTTGATTTATGTTGACTGAAACAATCATATGAGGGCAAAGAATGTCATCAATTTTTATGTTTCGTCGTAGGGGCCTGTTATTTGATATATCACTGATGAGTGAAATCATTTTTCATCTTTAAAAACAGTCAGTTGTCACGGCTTGCGAATCTCGCACAGAGCGCGGAGGACGTATGCACGCTCGGAGCGGTCATGAATACATAATTAGCTGTGCAGTGTTCTTTTTAAACTATCGTTGTGCAGCCCCAGCATAACATATACTGAGTAGCTCATTTTTAAATTAAATGAAAGAAGAAAGCTCAAGGTCTAATCTAATGACAATGATTTGATAATACTGGAAAGGGAATTAGGGTAAAAATACGAGTAATTTCACGCGTTGAAAATATAACATTTAAACCCGAAAGAAGTGGGTCAAATACGTTCTTAACCACCTTGCATCTCTTTCAAACTAAATAAGTAGGATACTTGATTATCTTATTTTCAAAATATGGAAAAATCAAGTCACTCTATCTTTTATACCTCATGGGATCCAGCAAATTACAACAGTATGTTACATCGCTCTTTGTTCGAAATCGTCCATTAGCGCATTCGTACAATGCTGGATCGTGATTGGTCAGAAACGACGGTCGCATGATGTCATCACATCGTCTGCTACTGTGGTTTTTTTACTTCCTGTGTCGGGTCTCGAAGACTGAAACTCGGCCTAAACGTGTATATAATAGGTTTATTCTGTCATGTTCTGTCAAAATTTCATAGATAATTATCTAAGGATTCGTTATCGCCACTTTGTGTTCGTATGGATTTGTCGTTTGTTTGACTACTTGCAAATACGAGCACGTCAGCAATTTCACACGTTGTAAAAGAAAAAAAAAACACTTGGGTTTAGTCCCGTATACTAATATTTGTGTTACTATGTTTCTCATGCCTTTTCTTTTCTGAAATGTTCCATTGTGATTTTCTTTTCATGTTTAGTTTTACATCAAGTTGTCTTGCAAGTTACGGTTTAATAAATAAAATAACCTTGTGTCTGGTTTTTTCCTTGGACATTCTCACTCCTTCAAATTAGGTTTCTGGTTTTGATGATATGTCCGCTAGATTATGATTTATCCATTTATTTTTTTATTTTAATTGGTTTTTTTTAACTGGAACTTGGAAGCTGCAGCTGGGGACTATTATACTGGTGATTTGCATGAATGTTAATCTTAAATAATCTGATGAACTACTAATCATGCCACATGTTTTTATTATTGTTATTATATCATTATTATTATTATTATTATTATCATTATTATTATTATCATCATTATTCTAGAGCTTGAAGGCCTGGATTCATGAAATACTTTCAAGGACACGCCAAGCTTCGCGCCATATGTAGGAAAAATCTTGACTTCGGCGATCGCAACTTCCGGTGCAAGTCTCTTTTTAGTCAGTTTTTGAACGAATTTTTAAGTAACTTACAGATATTGCATCTTTTCGATTTTTAAAGCAAGTATCGGTACATCCTTCTTCTGCCGAATTAAAAAAATTAGAGTATGAAAAGTTTTATACCAGCCAGGATCCAGCAAAATAGAGGTTTATGTTTCGAATACATCAAAACTACGAGCAAAATATAAGGTAAATTTAACGAGGGATTAAACATTGAAAATATTTTTGAAGTATGGACAAATCTTATATTAAAATGAAGAGTACGAAACGGGTAATTGGACTCAACCCACCATGTCGAAATCGTATACACTAGCGCTAACTGCATGGCAACTGTATTGGAGCTTGTACAGAGTCTCGCAAAATCCCGTGAAACCTCAAATTCGCGAGACGGTCATGTGCATCGAGTAAACACTGGCACACGGAACCTCATTATGCCTAATTTGCATACGGCGTGACGACTGACTGAAAAGCTGCAACTTAGTTTTCTGTGCCCTGACGTAATGGAATCTTGATAAAACATTTTATCCGTATTCATAAAATACTAAGGATCGAATGTAAGCGTATACAAGTCGACCATGTATATTATGTAGCTAGTATTAGTATATAGTAATATTTTATAGTATATTATGGCTCTGCTTAAAGAACGAAAATCTAGGGAGGATGAAGTCTGTCACTGAAATGAGACAATATACCGTACGTATATCCCCCCCAAAAAAAAAAAATGCAACGGGACCCTCGTCAATGATGACTTTAGAAATAGTGAATCAATCCACATACAATTTCAGGATATGAAACTATAACTCATTGCCCACATCTTACAGAAAACCCCATTCAATTTGCTTCAATTGCCAAAGAGAAGTGAGGAATTTTGTAGAGCATGTCAGGAATCTCTTCCCTCCAAGTTCTGTCCATTGTGTTCACACATTAATATGCAGTTCCATGAACATCCAAGTGCTAAACTTGGAAGAATCAGACTCATTACATGCTTTACAGCAATCTACATTTCTTTCTGACCGCTTAACCAAATTGAATGAGGTTTTCTGCAAAATAGAGCTAAGATGTTAGCATCCTAAGACCATGGAAGTAGCATTTAAACAGTTTAATCATATTGGGAGTTATCAATACAAAAATCCGATTGTAATTTTTTGGGGGACATACTGAACTCACCGGTTTTAGGTCACTGCATTATTCCTCTTCTTCACACGATACATGCACGTGGCATGACATTTTACCTCAGTCAGGGCGCAAGCTTGCAGATACCTCAATCCAAGGAGCATGCGCAACACAAATCGTTATTCTTTTATGACAACCCCCCCCCCCATTTTTAAGACAAATTACCCTGGTAGATTCTCTTTGAACCACAAAGAATTACTGGCCTTTGTTGCTGCACCTCCAGCAAACTGACTAAAGAAATACCGTAAGGTGTAGTAATTTTACTTCCAAGGCATTAAAAAATAGTAAGAACCGGTATTAGTTTCAATCTGACTGCATATCACACTTTGCATAGAAACATTCCCTGCATGCGTATATTTAACACTATGAAAATCTCCATCCAATTCTCGTATGCAGACAACTATTGTAATTTGCCAAACGTCCAGGTAATTTCCAGCACAAATGATTCCTGTTGGTGAATGTTCACCTAAATTTACCTGAAAGAGTGACTTTCAAACCTCCACATGATTTGAAATAAGGCTGTGTGTAATTTCAACTTAGATAAATATATGAGCTTACAATTTGTTTGTTTGTTTATTTTCCATCTGAGAAGATGGTTGGATAGCCCATATTCGGCTATGCTAAGCAGGTCTTCCATGGGGTCCAGTTGGATCTGAGGCGGGACCACTTCACCGGGTTAAACACCCTGCTCTTTGCGATGAGTGAATGAAGCGGAATCTTTTACGTGCATGAGTTGTGACTCCCTCACACACGGGACCTACATTATGTCCTATCCGAGGGACAGAGTGTTTTGCCTCTTGCTTAAGGGGACGATAAGATTACACACAACTTTGTTCAGTCCAGACTCGGGTTCGAACCCGGGTCACTTGGGTCGGAGGCAGACGCGCTACCGACTGACCAACTCACTATCCTGTTCTTTCCTTGGAGCACCGTATAGTCATTGCCAACACATTTTGTCACAATATATGTCACTGAGAGGTTGTGCCACAAAACCACACATACTAATTTACTTATCAGTATGTTCAACACCCAGAAACTTACTACGTGCACAAACCATTCCAATTTGTGTGTCTTGGCCCACCAACCAACACACTGTTATACATTCATTCCTGACTCATCTTTACATTTAACCTTTCACTATGTTGACTGAAGTCATGAAACTCGTCAAGCATGACAAAATAAGGGCATGACAAATAAGGCAATGTCCCAGAATAAATCAAATTTCTTTTGTTATGCACTGTACATTTCCGGTTTGTTTTTTGTGTGATATAATAACCTGAAATTTTCACTTCACTTAGACCCCGTTTACAGTGCAGGGCTGGGCCGAGCCCGGGCTGAGCCCAGGCTGAGTCCGGCCTCAATTGCGGTACTCGGCCCCGCAATTCTGTCCGTTTACAGTGGAGAGCTTTTAATTCAAACCTTTCAATATTTTGTCGTTGCGGCGCTCTGCTTGTAAACAAAGCAGTGCCGTATGAAACAAACTATCATTACTGGGAGCGCGACGGTCGCAATTTGGTACCGCATTTGGCCCAGTTTGCGTTTACAGTAAGAAAAGGCCGGGCCGTGCCCGGGCCGAGTCGAGCCGCGGCTGAGACAACCTCCAGAGCTTTGCCAAATGCGCGGCCGATTTTTGTGCCGCATTTGGCCTTTTGCGCGTTTACAGTGAAATGAAGGCCGAGCCCGGCCCTTTCACTCACTGTAAACGGGGTCCAACACACTGTGCCAAACTGTTGATTGCATAGCCGTTTAATTTGGGAAATACTTCTCTCTCTCTCTCTCTCTCTCTCTCTCTCTCACTCTCTCCTTCCTCTCTCTGAAAATAACCTGTTTGAATCATGTTACAAACAAATATTACATCATAATTTTGTTGTTTTTACAGTTTATATTAATTATATAAAGATATATTAATAGGTTGAATGTTTGAAAACTGATGAAGATATGTTATACGATATTTTTTTCCTGTTTTATAATGTTGGCAAAAAGATGTCTCTCTCATGTCTTATATGTCATTTGAATGCTGTTTATGTAATTGTATTGTATTTTTTCAGTTTTGTGAAAAGCACCAAAACAAATGTGTAGTTTCTTTTTTCTTTTTTTTTCTTCTTTTTTCCTTCCCAATTTGATTTCATGTCAGTTGAGATTGGTTCGTTTAATTTTGTTTTACATCGTTTTATTCGATGTCTTATGTATTTTCTGAGGGTCCCGTATCGTACAAGTTTTGCTTCTTGGTGGGACCCACCATTTCCATCCCCATCCTTAAGTAACTTGTACTATATGCATATGTATAAACACTAAATCTTTTAAAAAAATGCACTTGAGTTATCTTCATCTGTTACTCATTTTCACATGTACTTTGTTAAATCACGTGTTTTGCAATTATGCTTCTGCTTATACATTGTATATAATTTCTCTGTTCATTTGATGGCTGAAAATAAATTTGAATCTTGAATCCTGAATCTTGAATCTTCAATCTTCAATCTTGAAATATCCATGATATGGACAATAAATGACTGAAATGAAATGAAATGAAAATGAAAATGAATAATAAAAAAGGTACATTTAGAGAGTATCATTGTTTACATCTACAGACAACTCAAACGTGTATAGTCAAGGCGCAGGGACCCAGAAAAAATGACTTCGTTCAACCCACCCCGCAGAAAAGGTTTGACTGCATGGGGTGGTCGGTTGGACCCTCTGGAACACCCCTAGGTAGTATGTGGTTCGAAATTGTGGTATCAATAAAATTTTACAGGCCACTTTAGTTGCGACAAGACCTTATTGTTCGAAAAAGAGTCTGCACTCGCCAAGACTACTACACGCACCACTAGCACTGCTACAGGCGCCATTGCCAGTGGTGCGTGTAGTAGTCTTAGCGCACGCAGACTTTTTCTTCGACAAACAAGGGTTTTTGCATGCAAACTAACTTTTCATGCCAAGCTGGGGTCGGCGTAGTATAGTTTCTAGCCGTTTTTATTTTGTCTTTATTTCTCCAAGTTGCAGCAAGCCGAGTGAGAGCGCATACCCAGTGATTGCAACGCCCAAACCGTTTTTTTGTTTGTTTGTTTTTTTTTTTTGTCGCAAGCACTGGGTATGCGCCCTCACTCGGCTTAGCGCAATACAGCGGGCTTTTTTACATACACAAGCTGCAACTCGGAGAAATAAAGACGAAATAAAAACGGCTAGAAATTAGACTAGGGTCGGTCACGCTTGTCGCTATTGGGGCACTGAAAATGATAAAATAATCACAGTTTTTGCATTTATTTCATGAAGAATTCATCAAAACTCATTAAAACCATATATGTACATGTTGCTAGAGATGTCAGCAATACAATGGGATACATGGTAAGGTATAATATTGTGCATGGTTACCATGGTAACCAGATGCCTACAGGTGATTGGTAACCCCCAAAATGCCTCCTACTTACTGCAAACTTTGGTATTTTTTTCATTTTTTGTAGATAGATGCGATTAAAAGAAAACATTTTTATTGATTATCGTGACAAAAGTTTTCTCCTGTTGCCATGGCAACCAGTATTATCCAGTCAGGATTCAGCTGTCAATAACTTAAAAACTAAAGCCCATAATTGCAAAAAAAAAAAAAAGCTTATTAAGCATGTCCTTCTCCATAAGTGTACCACTGGGAAGAAAATATTGAAGCATTCTCAAGCTACAGCAAAATTTGTAAACAAAGGCATATAAAAAAACATTTTGAGAAAACGGCCATTGAAAGGAAGATATCATTTTCGAATAGTAAAATGCATGAAAAAGTTGCATCCGTCGTACTTTCAACACAAATTTAACTTCAAAGTACAGGCAAATGTAGTTTTTAGCAATGTATGGACACAAATATATGTGAATACAAAGAGCAAAGCCAATGATATTCTAATGTTAGCTCTTTTGAGTATTTACAGAGCGATGGTTATTCGAAACAGCCTTGGAAAAGAGCAGAGAAAAGCAATTGATTGTTCATGTTCTTAAAGGACGTTTATTCAAGAATGCAGATAAATTCCTTTCTAAAGAAGGAATATACACGTACGCTGTATTATCCATCAAAGATAAAAGCGTACTTTTGTGTTCGTAAGCTATTGTAAAAAAAAAATAATAGAATAAGAAAAATCATGATATGTAAATTTGTATCAAAATGTGCAGTAATTAATTAATGCTAAGGAGAGAATGAGGGACAAATCTTGGGCGTCCTTTTCCTTTTATCCAGGCTAATTTTATAGTGTTGAGGTAGGTAGTTTAAGATCCGATCTACAATGGGTGATGCGCACGAAAGGCAAAAAACAAACAAATAAACAAACCTTTCTAGATTCCAGATATTTTTTTCATTTTATCCTACTTTGCTGTGGCAAAATTATAAACGACTATTGTAAAATAGAAAGTTGTCTGACCCCAAAATTATTGTAAAAGTAACATCATCATTTATGCTTGTACACCAATAGAGTAACATTCAAGAAAAACAAAAAGGGAAGGGGACCCTCAACATGATTTTCATTAGTATATTATTGTTCGAATGCGTATGAACACAAATGAATAGACAGCAAAACTATTTTTTTAAATGGCAGTGTTATCAAATTATAGGTTGAGAAATAACTTTTACGTAACACATTAACGACAACTTTGATAAATGGCTACTATCTTGAATTTTTGTGCGGATGTTATTTTTGTCTTAAACAATGACACATTGGAAAATTATGGATGCCAAATTTCAAGCTTTCATCTCTTTTTAAAAGATACTTTCTGTTCAATCTTCCCGCATCTGCTTCTTAATGATAGCGACCAGCGTCACCTACCACTTGGCATGAAAAGGAAAGGCCGTAATATCACACATTTCCGGGCAAGCCTTGCGTGCGACTTGCGAAAAACAATAAGGTTTTATTTTTGCTACACGGAGGTCTCCGCAGATAACCCGCACATGACAGTACCTGGTATGAATCTCGCCCGTAGTTACCCGGAGTTGCGCACGCAAATCCTATTTACCCGCAGTCAAGTTTAGGCCCTGTCACACCTTTCCGAGCAAGCTACGCGGGCTTGTTACGTGTTTTTTTTTTTTTTTTGGTTTTTTTTTTTTGGTTTTTTTTTTGCGGGCGGACAAGTCTTTGGGCGAGTTTCAGGTGCGTCCTACATGCTGGACCCGTATGCTACTTACGTTCGTCTTAAGTGCATTCCATGTGACCTGCGTGTCAGGCGCATGCCTGGGTGGCGAATGAGGGCTGACAACTTGGTGAAGAAATTCGATTTGCATAGATCCACGTCAACTTACGTACTTCAAGCGTGTCAACTGCTTGCGACTTGCGGCAGCTACAGGCCTCCTACTGGTGTTCTGCGTTGACCTCTGCAGGCAATTTCCGCGACTCACTCGGAAAATGTTTTGGTCATGCTCAAAACTTGGCTGCGGGTAAATGTATCGGACTAGCGTCCGCACCTCCGGGCAACTACGGGCGAGATACCAGATAAGTACTGCCGGGTGCGGGCCAACTGCGGGGAGCTCCGGGTAGCTATTTTTTCCCCCGCAAATCAACCCGCAAGGCTTCCCCAGGCACGGTTTCACAAGGCCTTGAGCATGCTCAAAACTTGTTCCGGGTGAGTCGCGGGGGTTTGCCCGCAGAGGTACACGCAGAACACAAGTAAGAGGCCCTTAGTGGCAGACCTCGCAGGCGACTCCCACGCAGCTACTTCGCAGTCCCCGTATGTCGCTCGTAACTGAAAACGGGTCGGTTTCGTAAGCTTTCACGCAGGTCACACGGAATACACGCAAGTAACAGGTAAGTAGCTCGCGTCTAGCAGGTAAGACGCAAGTACGGAACACGCCAACATCCTTGTCCGCCCGCAGAAAATTCTCCTGCGTGCTGGAAAATCCCTACTCGTTACAAGCCGGCGTAGCTTACCCGGAAAGGTGTGACAGCTCCGTTAGTTTGCAGGCACAAACCCTTTTTTGGTCGAAAAAAGTCTGCGTCAAGACTACTACACGCGCCACTGGCACTGTACGTCCCATAGAGCCTTCCTGCAAGTGCCAGTGGTGCGTGTAGTAGTCTTGGCGTGCACAGACTTTTTTACGTTTTTTCCGACAAATAATGATGAAAAGTGGCCTGTAAAATTTTATTGATACCACAATTTGGAATCACATACTACCTGGTGGTGTTCATGGAGGTCCCATCTACCACCCTGTGTGGTCAAACCTTTTCTGCGGGGTGGGTTGAACGAACTCCTTTTAAGCCCCTTACAGGAATTAGCGCCTTGACTAGTATAACATCCTGAGTCCAGACGGCGGTATGATTGCATAATAATCAATACTCCGTGATGAATATGTGCAACAAAATACCATTCAAAATTCGCCTAAAGACGGTTTGCAGACATGTCATCTGGTGAACAGTTCAAGTTCAAGTTCAAGTTCAAATTTATTTCATATTAACACTTGTCTTTCTAAATGATGAGATTACTAAATGATTGACAGTAAAACAAGAATATAAAATATATACAATCATGTCTTTTGATTGAAGAAGAAAAACAAAACAAAACATACTTGACACAAATGTATATGGTCATAATCATCTGAGGATGTCACAAGTAAATATCAGAAATATGACGGGGCCTACATAAAAGCTATAACGCTTGTAAAGCTGCAGGTTCCCAACTTCATAGGCATACGGAGAACGAATATATGTTTATCTTGACCAACTAAAATCATACCAGTACAAAATCAATATAAAGAATGAACTAATGAACCACATGAATATCGCTCAAACCAGACTGTACGGATCTCGCCGTGTTTGAAAAGGAATGCTATATGTTTAATATACCGGTACTATTAAAGGTTGATGATGCAGAAGTATCGGACAACGCAAGTATTGCTGAAGCATTCAACAATTTTTTCATATCTAATGTTACTAAAATTACAAAAGATCTGCAGAGGAATACTTATCAAATGATATTAGATGAGGACAAAGGCTTTGTTCCATCTCATTCTCAATTTAACTTAAGTATGATAACGAGAGATTTTGTATTGAGACAGATCGAGCTTCTTGGCATAGATAAAGCAACCGGAGAAGATCATATCGGCTGCAAACTTTTAAAGATGACAAAGAATGTTATTGCAGAATCTCTTTGCGATATTATTAACAAATCCCTGTCTACGGGAGTTGTTCCACGTGAATGGAAAAAGGCTCGGGTAGTACCAATATTTAAAGCAGGAGATATTTCTTCGTTGAATAACTACCGCCCCATCTCAATCTTACCAACCGTGAGTAAAATTATCGAAAGGACCGTACATCAACAACTGAGCGAATTCATGAATGCGAATGGTTTACTACACCCTAATCAATCTGGTTTTAGACCATTTCATTCCACATCAACTGCTCTTGCAAAACTTGTGAATCAGTGGTCTTTGAATATAGATAATAGTCAAATTTCTGGAGTTGCCTTCATAGATCTTCGGCAAGCATTTGGCACTGTAGATCATGACCTACTTTTACATAAATTAAAGTGTATAGGGTGTAGCAAGATGACTGTAGATTGGTTCAAATCCTATTTAAGTGACAGACAGCAAGTGACGCAATTCAAAGGAGCCAAGTCCCACCCTTCAACTATTAAATTAGGTGTACCTCAAGGGTCAATTCTGGTCCCCTTTTATTTTCAATTTATGTCAACAGTCTATCCGGGTGTACTTCAGAAGGGGTTATAGATATGTGCGCTGACGATACGACCCTCACTGTCAGTGCTAATGACGCAGCAGTTTTAGAAGAAAAGATAACTGTTGCACTAAACAAAGTAATAGGGTGGATTAAGAAAAATCGTCTCGTCCTTAACACTGACAAAACTTCTGTCATGATTATTGGCTCCCGTGCTAATCTCGGGAAAATTGAAAATTTCAGTATTTCATTAGATGGTAGTCTGATTAAAAGAGTTCAGTTCACTAAATGTTTAGGTGTTTTAATAGATGAAGAACTGAAATGGTCTAAACAAATCGAAAATGTATGTAAACGTACCCAAAAAAGTGTCTGCATGATAAAGAGAGCGAAGGCCTTTTTGCCTCAACAATCCCTAAAATTACTTTACAATAGTCTAGTGTTACCACAATTTGATTACTGTTGTGTTGTTTGGTCAAACAGATTTCAATCCCATACAACTAAGCTAGAAAAATTCAAAAGAGGGCAGCACGAATAATTTTGGACAAAACATATGACACACCGTCGGCTGATTTATTCAAAAGTCTTAAATGGATGACACCAGACAAACGTTTTGATTTCAGTCGCGTTATGATGATATATAAATGCATCCATAACTTAGCACCTTCGTACCTTCAGGTGCACTTAGTTAAGCCTAGTGATGTACATGAACATCATACAAGGCTAATAGACAGTGGAAATCTACTTGTGCCAAGATTTCGCTCTGATTGTCACAAGTGCAGCTCAATCGTATCCTCTGTACTTGAATGGAACAGGCTAGATCATTCAATTAGATCAGCTTCTTCCATATATTCATTTAAGAGATTGTTTAAGCAAAGTTGTTATTTGTAAGTAACACACCAAATTTATTCTGGGCTAGCTTATCATTCCTGTATAATAGCGTTTTAATTGTTATTTCGGCATTCTGGTGAACTCTTGCTGTGGCATGTACTTTTTATGTTACCTTGCAATGTACAGTATGCTGGTATGTATCTACACTGTATATGTCATCTTCTTTATACGTTTTGCTATTTAATGTACATATGTTCATCAATATTATTCAGGGCTCCATGGAAGACCACTATTTATTGGTGAATGGGCTACCCTGACAAAAGATTAGAAATAAATGAATAAATAAATAAAAGACAAAAGACTGGGAGTATATTAAAAAAAAAAGTTGCTAAGAGCCTGGTAGAGTGTATCCACTAAGTTAGTAATAGCTGTTTTAATTTGCGTTTGAAAGTGAATAGGGATAAATAAGTAGTATTATATCCCTCATGTAAAGCTTCTTGCCATAGGATTGTACAGAGCACGAACATGGTGTAGTTTTACTAGCTAGCTACGAGCAGCTGGATGCGGTGCAATTGGTTACTAGCCAGCGTGATATAGTACTTTTGGGAATCCACGATTTGCACCCATCGTGATCGTGTGATCGATATCTACATTTCTCACTTAAGAATGTACGCAGTGCGCGTAGTAGCGATACTTTTGAGCGACAGTCCTGTGGCTTGTAGCTAGCTAGCTAGCGCTAAGAGAGCGCGCGGTGTGATGTGCGACAGCATTACAGAAATCTGTGTGGTGCGATGGCGTGGCCGGTCGGTGTGTAACGTGTGGACGTGTGATACGTGATCAATGCATTCAGCTCAATTGACAAAGTGACTGCTTCCAGTAACGGAAGAATGATCGCAGGAGGACACCATATCAGGTACGAATTAGGAATAAACTAAAACCGATTTTGAAGATGATCTGGGTAACGAAGCCGCTTTAGGCCTACTTCTAACGTAGTCCTGGACCTCGATCTTTCGGAGTTTTGCACGCTGTAGTGTAGCTCGTGTGTAGGAATCAACAACAGCGCAGCGGTGTCGTTCGCTACGCGCTGCACGCACTGCTGCTGCACTGCTACAGCCTAACGTTAGATTTATCGTTCACGAAACCTGCACACTTTTCCAAAAGGGAACCGTCATTACTCTAGTAAAATGCTCGAGAGGGATATAAAACAAATATCGACTGCTTTCTTTCGGGCCATGGTAAAACTATTTGACCTCGGTGATGTCTCAACAGTGCCATGTCCCTCGACTTCGTCTCGGGACATAGCACTGTTGAGACATCACCTCGGTGCAAATAGTTTTACCATCTCCCTCTGCAGCAGTCGATATTTGTATATTATCATCTATATAGGACGTTTTAGTGGCGCATTAAAAACGCGTATTGTAGTCCGCTCAATTTTTACCGTTCAATATCAGAGCTTATTGAACGAATCGCATAGACCAACGTATTAATTCCCCATAGGCTACCGTTGTTACTTGCCGTTCAAGATCACACGATATTCAATTCTGTCTCGTTTATTGCGTGAGCGCTTGCTGAATGCGCAAACGCTTGCTACTATAAAAATACCAATATTTACGTATTTCGGCGGGGGCAAAAAGGAGGCGTGGCCTATTTCACGGTCAGAGAGTTGTTTATACTCAAAACTAATTGTGGGAATCGATTCTGCACCCCCAGAAACCCCTAATTAGACATCTCACACGCTTATATTGGAAAAAATATATATTTTTCCATTTTTGCCCCGCCCCCCTCCGGGTGCTCGATTTTGATTGGCTCCCCAGAATTTTCCACAAGGATTTGAGTCGGAACTAATTGAGACGTGTTAGTAGACACCTTAGTGAACACATTGATGAAGAAAGCTATTGGTAAGCAATTTTTTTCACAGATGGTCCAGAAATTCTCTAAAATGCCATAACTACCTGACAGTAGCGCGTATATCTCGCCCGTAGTTGGCTGGAGGTGCGCACACAAGTCCAAGTTTTCAAGTAATATGAAGAAAATGTGAAGGGAATTCCACAAAAATTCATTTTTCATGAAAATTACACATTCCATCAACTTGACACTGACATAATGTTAAGGGTAGCAATTCCCCCGCTTTCTGAAAACGGTTAGTCAAGTGCTCTTTCATCATGTTAGAAAAGTGATTTTTTTGTGGAATTCCCTTTATATTTTCTTTTATATTGTTGTCCACAAATGACGTCATAACCTCTAGTCTAGTCTCCCCATCCAACGGTTCCAATACCAAAACTTGAAAATTTCATAACTTTTGCATTGATTGTCCGGTATTCCTCAAACTTTCACTGATGTGTTCTACTAATGTTGCTGCTTTCACTCAATCCACATTTCTTTTGGGATTTTGGTTTCCTTTAATGCAACAGCCTGTTGAAATACATACTTGTAGTTGGCATATAAATGACGCTGTTCATCCTGTCCGAACTCGTGGACTTTAAGTACCTAGTGTCGAACTTGTGGACTTGATATCGGTCTCATGGGCCTTTTTTTGCGTTGTGTCGAACTCGTCAGCCTTATTTCCCTAGCGTCGGACTCATAGGCTTTGCTTATCGAACTCATGGAACTTATATGCCTAGTATCGAGCTCATGATGCTGTGTAACTCATTGACCTGTTTTCAGTGTCGAACTCGTGAGCCGTATGACTCCTGGGTGTCGGTCTCGTTGGACCCCAAATCTTGTTCCAAGTTAGTCGCGGGGTTCGCTAGCCTTTAAACAAGGCGACTCGCTCTGCGTGCCCCCGTATAGCGCGTTTACCCCACAAACCTGTTGGCCGGCGAGTGGAGCGAGCCGCCTTTATCCACTCGTTCAGGGATGTGTACTTTTGTCGTTGTTGTTGCTTTATATTCTTTGACAAATTTGCGTACAAATTTGACGCAGAAAATACACACGGCACCAAGGCAAGCCTCGTTAATATTAAAGCCTCGTTAATATTAAGTAACTATTCTTATTCTACTCGTTAATATTAAGTAACTATTCTTATTCTACTTAATATTAACGAGGCTTGCCTTGGTGCCGTGTGTATTTTCTGCGTCAAATTTGTACGCAAATTTGTCAAAGAATATAAAGCAACAACAACGACAAAAATACACATCCCTGAACGAGTGGATAAAGGCGGCTCGCTCCACTCGCCGGCCAACAGGTTTGTGGGGTAAACGCGCTATACGGGGGCACGCAGAGCGAGTCGCCTTGTTTAAAGGCTAGGGGTTCGCCCGCAGAGGTACACGCAGGACGCCAGTAGGACACCCTTAAGTCCCAAGGAGGTCATCCCACAAGCTCGACACCCACGAATCAAAAAGCTCGACAAGCTCGACACTACGCAAAAAAAGGCCCTCCAGGTCAACACTTCAGGCCATGGGCGTAAATCCCGGGGGGGATGGGGGGATATATCCCCCCCCCCCCCCCACTTTTGAAGGAGGGGGGGATGGCCTGTACAAATATCCCCCCCTGAAATTCTCCCAAGAAGAAGACGTAGGAACAAAAAACAAACAAAAAGGGATGTGGTGATATTGATTTCAGCATGATGGATTATTGCATAGCCTATAATCTAGGCGGAGAATGCAGTTATTGTCTTTGTAATTTGCTGTTAAGCTAAACGTATGATGCAGCGAGATGATTGTCTTTGCCAAGCGATACATCTGATGCGGCGAGACTACGAACAGTGGACGCATCTACCGCGTCCGCTAGGCGCCACGATCGGTGGCAGTTTTTTTTTTCCGAGAAGACTGCCACCGATTAAAAAAACAACAACGACAAACAACTGGATCATAGGCACTGTATTCGCGCGCATCCACTGTTCGTAGTCTCGTCGCATCAGACCAGCTGCATCCCCACCTAGGTTATAGGCTACAAACTGTAATGCATGAGCCATGACGTTCGCACGCCCGCCTCGTGACGAGAGCATACTGCTGTGCTAGCAGCGCTCGCGTACTTCTCTCGCACGCCAATGCATGTAGAGCAATATCGACCGTAATGCATGCTTCGGATGTTGAACTACTATTGTAGCCACACAACCAGATGGCAACCATGCAGCTGCATGCAACCAGGGAGGTGCTCTTCCCACCTCCTTGATGCAACACTGTCTGTAGGGCCATGGACGTAGGCAGGGGCGGATCTAGCTTTTTATAAAGGGGGGGGGGTGGGCAGTATGGGAGGGAGCGTAGCGAGCGAGGGGGGGGGGGAGAATTTTTGAAAATCTGTGTGTGAAAATGGCATTTTCTTGCTAAAACACCACTAATAATAATAATAATAATAAATAAAATAAATACATAAATAGAAAAAAATAAAATTACAAGTTTAAAAAAAAGATAAGATTTTTAAAAAATGGTCCCCGGATTTTTTTTTTTTTTTTTTTTTTTTTTTTGGGGGGGGGGGGGGGGTTGCAACCCCCCCTCTAGATCCGCTTCTGGTAGGCGTGAACGAGTGCACCATGCCGAGCGCGATACGACTCACGTCGAGCTCCGCATGAGTTATCCAAAGATCTAGATAACAAACGAGTTCGTTAACAGCCTTGTACGAGTTTCAGTCGTAGGAATTGCAACACATTTACCCTCTCCATATTGGCAGTGATTTTGCTCAGTTAGTATAATTCGTTTGCCTCCAGAAAAAACAAAAGGAACGGGTGTCGATTACCATATTTTGCCATATGCAAGTACCTCCTTTAATCTAATGAACATTGCTTTAGATTAATGGTTCAGACCTATTAACCAGATTTCTTTTTTGTTTTCATGGGAGATGTGCAAAAAACACAAGAAAGTTCACCTGTTAACAAACATACATCAATAGATTAATAAGACAAGTTTATTCGCAGCCAATCTTATTGATATGCAACATTCATCTCACGAACAGAAAAATGGATTCTTTAATCCCTAATTAAACAATCCCACAGAAAAGGCAAGACATTCTAACAATTTGCCAGAATAGTACGAAAAGATTTTCACTTTTTTTTCCAGTGAATAGGACCTACTTGGAATTGAGTACTGAAGCGGATATTGTACCTTACCAAATCATTTTCACACGTTGGTAAGAATGTATAAAACCTGAAGTGCCGTGATCCTTAATGAATTTTACAACTGTATTTATGAGCCTGTAATGTTGTTCAAAAATAACGTTGCTTATCATGTCATTGTGCTTAGTAGGGGCCAGATATGAAGCCATTAACTTGACAAAGATGGAAAAAAGGTGAGCAAAATAAATAGAATTATCTCTACGAAAAGGAAGGGCAGAACTCATTTTGATTTCTGTAAATATGAATGGTGTTTAAATGGTAATAAAATATACAAAAGAATCTTTAAGAAAAGATCTCAGGAATTTATTCAAATTGTCGGCATCATATGCTCAATTATGTTTGAACTTTCAAAGGCTACAGTATGTAAACATCTGATAGACCTGGGCTTCAGAAGTGCTCTGATATGTAGGCCTATGTTGCGAGATTTATAGTTAGTAAACGTTGGGTTGTCTTCAATTAAAGTACGGTTTGCTTAATCTATTCCTGTGAGGTAACTGAAGTTAAAAGGTAAAATTTCCTTCAATACGAGATGAACATTCAAGTTTTCAATCTCCGCCTATACGGTCCTTATCAATAACCTCGCGTTTCTGAGAATGTTTATTGTTTTGTCATTTTGTCCCCCAAGCAATTCCCGAGATGAGGACAAATCTCGAACTTTCTTTATGGAAAGTTGGACAACTACCGCCAGAATTATGCACCGGATCGCTGAATTGCAATCATAAATATGCAAAAGCTACTGGGTCCCTTTCGATAGACTTTGTACACTTTTGAGATCGACGTTTTATTTCCTTATATTTATCAAAGAGTGTGCAGCAGATCTTTCACTTACAAAAGCTCCCTCATAATTATGCAGAGGCGTCGATGGAGGGGGAGGGGGATGGTTCCCCCATAAAAGTATTGGGGACAAACAGATCATTTTGCTCCTCCTCGTAACTCCCGAGATGTGGAAATGTTCTTACTTTTTTTGATAGAAGACTGTCTAAATATTTCACCCAAAGATGGCTAGATTTCAATTCTGAAAATACAAAATCTCCCTCGCGTAAGAGGGGGATAGGCCTAACCCCTCCCATACCCTCCACGTTCAATCATTTCTACTTAATACACTTTAGATTGACAGATTTCAAAATGTTTCATCCAAAGTGTGCACCAGGCCTGTTACTTCAGTTTAAAGAAATGCAAATGTTCCTTGGGTGGGAGGAGATATCTAGATACTTTCAATTAACGGAGGATCCCCCCCCCCTAAAAAAATAGTATACACTTCTGGGATTGAAATTTCCCCAGACTACATCATAAATGTGTTTACGAGATATTTGTTGCTGCCAGTAATTGCCGGCAGTTGCGCCCGGTGCGCCCCATCCATTAATTTCCAAAGCGAAAAAAGTACAGCTACAAACGGCAGTTTTTGGACTGTAAAATGTCAAATTTTTCAAGCTCGCTCGCTTCGCTCGCTCGCATTGAATCGTCATGCCATTCTCCTGATGTTGCTGCCGGGTAATTGCCAGCAGTTGCGCCCGGTGCGCCCCCCTCCCCCTTATTTTTCAAAGCGACAAAAATATAGCTACAAACGGCAGTTTTGGGACTGTAAGATGTCAAAATTTTCAAGCTCGCTCGCATCAGGGAGGTGGGAAGAGAAAGACCTCCCTGCTCGCATTTAATCGTTATGTCATTCTCCTGATGTTGCTGCCAGTCATTGCCAGCAGTTGCGCCCGGTGCGCCCCCACCCCCTTAATTTCCTAAGCGAAAAAAGTACAACTATACAAACGGCAGTTTTTGGACTGTAAAATGTCAAAATTTTCAAGCTCGCTCGCTTCGCTCGCTCGCATTTAATCGTCATGCCATTCTCCTGATGTTGCTGCCGGGTAATTACCAGCAGTTGCACCCGGTGCGCGCCCCCCCCCCCCCCCTTATTTTTTCAAAGCCAAAAAGATATAGCTACAAACGGCAGTTTTGGGACTGTGAAATGTCCAAATTTTCAAGCTCGCTCGCATTTAATCGTTAGGTCATTCTCCTGATGTTGCCAGTAATTGTCAGCAGTTGCGCCCGGTGCGCCCCCACCCCCCTTAATTTCCTAAGCGAAAAAATATAGCTACAAACTGCCGTTTTGGGGCTGTACAATGTCAAAATTTTCAAGCTCGCTTGCTTCGCTCGCTCGCATTTAATCGCTATGCTATTCTCCTGATGTTGCTGCCGGGTAATTGCCAGCAGTTGCGCCCGGTGCCCCCCCCCCCCCCTTAATTTTCAAAGCGAAAAAATGTAGCTACAAACGGCAGTTTTGGGACTGTAAAATGTCAAAATTTTCAAGCTCGCTCGCTTCGCTCGCTTGCATTAATCGTTAGGTCATTCTCCTGATGTTGCTGCCAGTATAAAATTGCCAGCAAATGCGCCCGGTGCGCCCCCCTTAATTTCCAAAGCGAAAAAATATATATATAGCTACAATTGGCCGCTTTTGGACTGTACAATGTCAAAATTTATGATCGCGTTCATGATCTTCAGTGTAAGAATTAAGACAAAAAATTTCTCTAAATGATACCATAATTTTTATAGGCAAAATTGTTCAATAATAATCTACATAAAATGTACTGCTACCTTAAACATGTTGGACTGTTTCAAGTCGATAGAACACGCAAAAAAAATGAATCAAATTGCGCCATTTACAACATCAATATGCAAAAAGTTCTCACTGTGGGAGGGGGAAACCCCCCTCCCACACCCTCCCCCCTCGGTCGCATCACTCTCTCGCATCTAACCGCTCCCCCCGAAGATCAAATCCTGGCTACGCCGGTGATAGGCCCCACTATTTAGTAAGCCTTCACAGTGATGTCGCACAGGCGGAGCAAGAGCTGAAATACCACGATGTAGTCATTCAATTATCTATTAATATTTCTTTTTCTTACTTGTTTTTTATAGGAAAAAAAATCCCAAATTTCACCAAAAGTGTGCACCAGATCGCTGAATTTGAGGTCTGAAAATGCCAAATTCTCTCGTGTGGGAGGGGGATACCCCCTCCCACACCCTCCCCCCCCCCCCCGCTAGGCCGCTCCGCTCCCTCGCACAGATATTCGAACTCAAAGTCCCTCCCTTACCCCCCATCATTAAAACGGAACGATGCCCCTGTGATGATTGCTTTACTGACTTAAAGCAAGAAAATCGAAGAATACAATTAATAGCTACAGGAAAATATCTACTATACGTTATTCAAGAAATGGATATCCTAATTAGCATTTTATTGAATTCATTTGGGCATTATTCAGGGCTGCGCTACTTGTTTGAAAGGGGGGGGGGGGCAAAATCGCCTGTCAGTCAAGAAGAAAGAACATCAAAAGACAAGAGAAACAACAGCAAAAAAGTCTTCATACTTTTAAGGTCTGATTTTCCGCGGAAAGTCGGCTGACAAGAAAAAACAAACAAGCAAACAAAAACAAGAACAAAAAGTCGTCATATTTTTGCTGCCACTTCCCTCCCACTTTGCATGGAAAAGAATGGGACATTTGATCCCTGCAAAGTGTGTGTGTGTGTGTGTGTGCCCCCCCCCCCCCCCCCCCCCCCCCCAGGGCTGCGCCGGTCCGGTTATGGGCTTGAAATCGTGGTGATGGTGACTATCGCCAATCATCCCCCCCACTCCTCAGTACGGATTTACGCCGTTGCTTCAGGCCAAAAGAAAAAAAAAAAGTCTCATCAGTTTGACACAAGGAAAAAAAAGACTCACCAGCTCGACACTCTGGCAAATAAGGCTGTGGCTATCTACATACTAACAATAAGTACATGTACATTTTTGTTCAGTAACTAATTGGAGGGGTATAACTTCGTCACGCTATCGGACGCAAGATTGTTAGCAATTAACAGTCTTATTTTCCGATTACTATACAGTACAGTGTACATCGTGCTTTCCACGGACACCCCCCCCCAAAAAAAAAAGAAAAAAACAACAACAACAACAACAACAAACTATGTGTGACTACATAGGGATATTTAGGCTTGACACCTTCCACCTATACAACATAAATTGGCCGGGCGTCAAATTTCTTTTTTTTTTTCTTTATGGCATCACTAGTTTACTATTGTATTTTGCAAATTATCCTAGCAGACTGTCAAGAATTATTTTAAAGGAGGTATCTCACTGAGCGACGAATGCTTACGTTGAAAATTTGGATTCGCCAACTTTTCTGACTAATGATGGTGAAAATCAGGGTTCGCCTCTGCCATTAGCGACATTTAGCGACTTAAAACGAACCTTTTGCAACCCTTACGAACCCTGGCGAAATCCCAAATTCGCTACGTTCGCAAACGTTCGCCGCTCAGTGAGATACCCCTTGTAGCGATGTTTAGCAATAACTAGTAGCATTTGAACTAATGTTTTGCGAAAGCGTTTGCGAAAGGCAGTTGGCGACTATTAGCAACCGTATATAACCAAATGTCTGCGACAATTTTTGCGCAGATAAGCAACTATTTGCCAATCCTTTACCACTATTTGTGAATGTTTGGGAACTTTTTTTTAACTCCTGGGAAAGTAGCATGCAAATCTTTGTACCCAAACCTATATGAAAAGAGTGAGCAGCATTCCGATTTCTTTTGAATGCAATCGAAGAATATTTTGAGATGGATTTCCAGAATATGGAGATGAATTCCTTCCAGGAAGAGGCCCTAGAACTGCTTTTCCTGTCTGCTGTTGTTATAACCATCGTGCAAATTAAAAGAAAGAAAGAAGATGAAGAAAAAGAAGAAAGGACGAAGAAAAGAAAGAATGTTTGGGTCAGAGATTGATTTGATTTTTTATTTGATCTGATTTATTGGTTCCTGTATTATCATTGTACATTCACATGTATATATACATACCTTGTTCGTGCCATATATAATCATAAACATAAGTTGTTAACGAAATATTGTTTCTACATTGCCTTTACACAATGTACAGCAAAACGTATCAGCAATACAACAATGAATGATACAGTGGGGCTACAGCGTAAGCGTGGCTTAATTTGCGTGCAGCCCCCGTACATAATACACATCGGAAAGAAGATGGGGGGGGGGGGGATGACTTGGTAGAGATAGGATAGTAGAAGGGAGAAAGGGAAAGGAGTGGTCTGTCTGCTTTCACCAAAGGTTTACACAAAGTAAGTTCACCTGGATCACTAATCAGCAACGCATGACAAAATATTTTCTCACCGAGGTACAGGTGAACAGTAAATGCAATTCATTGTCGGTTACATGATTACGTAATATATTGAATGGGGCGATTTTTCTAAGAAAGAATTTCGTGTATAATACACAAACGCTGACAATGAAATTACTGATATCCAGAGGGCAAACATTTTTTTTACAGCTTTCGTAAAAGAGTATATTGACTATAAACTTTGAATTTCAGAAGGAAGAGAGTTCCAAACATCGGGTCCGGTGTGTCTGATAGATTCCAGAGCCATCACCGTTTAAGGATTATATAAGTGAAAATTACCAGATTGTCTTGTGGGATGAGAATGTATGTCCTTGTTTAATTGAAATAATGAGGAAAAAAGAAGATGGCAACTTACCATTATGTAAACGAAACATAAAGAGTGAGATTTGCAACAACAAAAAAATAATAATAATGTAATTTAATTTGACTGTTTTTAATTCTGCGAATAAAGGATCGGAATGGTCTCGATAACCCGAGTTGGTGGATATACGTATAGCTTTCTTTTGTAAATTATTATACCATCAATCTGACTTTTTCAAGTTGCCCATACAATGTTCCAATATGAAATGTAATATCAAGGAGTTATATGGCATAATAAAATGTTCTTAGGGACATAATATTTTAGCTTATGGAGTATACCAACGTTACGAGACAATTTATCGGAGATATATTGCACATGAGTGTTCCATTTCATTTTTTCTTTTATATATATTCCGAGAAATTTGATACTGTCTTTTTGTTCCAATAATATACCATCCACCATAATACTTAAATGTTGCATTTCATTTTATGCTTCTTATTATGAACATACATAAGATTTGTCTTTTTCAAATTAAGTGATAATCTTTTACTCTTAAACCTTGTAGATAATTTCGGTAATTCAGTATTAAGAGTTCTTAGGAGTGAATTAAAATCAGAATTGGAACAGAATACATTTTAATGCCATCGGCAAACATAATATATTCCAGTGACTATAATTTATACACTAGAAATAGTAATGGTTCCAATATGGATCCTTGTGGGACGCCATATTGTATAGGTAATACTTCAGAGTTAACAGATTCATAGTACACATATTGCTTGCTATTCGATAAGTAATCTTTAAGCCATTCTAGTGGAATGCCACAAACTCCATACCACTGCAATTTGCGTATAAGGATAGTGTGGTCAAGAGCGTCGAATGCCTTGCTTTTGTCTATGAAAACACCGATGACATGTTTTGTTCAGTTAAGGCAGTCGACACTCTATCGTACAATTGGGCTAGTGCCATATCTGTCGAATGAAATTTCCTGAAACCATATTGGTCTTGGTTACGTATATCATTTTCTATGAAAAAAAAATCATACAGTCTGTTATAAACAAGCCTCTCTATTACCTTAGAAAGACTAGGAAGAATAGAGATAGGACGGTAATTGGATACAAGAGAGGAGTCATCTTTTTTGTATGTTGATTATTGGAATAACTTTTATATTTTACATGCGTTCGGAAACATACCAGATGAGAGCGACAGCTGTACTAAAGGTGTAGTTATACTGTTGGTTCAATTGCTGCAGAGAACAGACTTCGGTTGAAATGAAAAGCTTCTTTTAGTATCTTGTTTCTTCGGCATGGCGACCTATATGGCAAATTTCTCCTAATGAGTCGATTTTACACGGTAATCATTATGGTCACGTGTCGGAAGCATTGGCGAAGTCGAAAGAACTTCAGCGATACCGTCTTACAACAGTTTGCACGCACTTACGAGCGTTTTGCAAACGCTTGCAATTGTTTGCGAAAAAAAATAAATTCGCAAAGAAATTTTGAACATGCTCAAAACTTATTTGCGACAAGAAAAACTGTTTGCGAAGTTTTTGTGCAACTTTTAACGAATCCTTTACAACCTTTTGCGAACCCTGTCGAAATCGCAAACTCGCTATGTTTGCAAGTATTCGCCACTCAGTGAGATACCCCCTTTCCTTGAAAACTTCATTTCACAATTTTGGACGTATTTCCAGTAGGCTAATCTGAATGTGCATATAATTTCAGATTTTTACCATTATTCATTTCTTACTTATTAACTGTCGGACAATGTAACAAAATACACTTAGCATCGGCTTATAGATGGCGCTGTTCATCATGTCAAGCTCCTTGACCTTATTTTAGTGTCGACTCATGGGCTGTATGACTTGTGGGTGTCGAGCTTGTGACTTGCACCCGTCCAAATTAAGAGGGATGATAGGAGTAACTATACTCTCATTAGGTTCTGCAAACATTAATTCGCTTCCCTTGTCTTAACTATAAATATCTTTCTCTCTCCCTCCTTCTCTCTCTCTTTTCCTCTTCCCTCTTCCCCTTATCCCCTTCCCCATCCCCTGTTATGATAAAAGCATATTGTCAATAGTACTTAAATAGTAACCCCCAAAATACGTATATCAATATCAATATTGAGGCAATATCCAGACGATATCCATTTAGCTGTGTGTACCAAGTAAATACGTTTCACAAGAAACAATACACACACATTATACACACAGAGTTGGTAACGGAGAAAAATAAAACAAAACAAAACGAGATTGCACATTTAAGCAAACGAAATATACAATACTATGGCAAGAACGAAAGACACAAACGACATTTAAATACAAGAAAGGACAGGCAGCAGATAGGAGAAGGAATAGAGAAGATCCATCGTCAGGTCAGGAGAAGGTTCTAAAATCATTACATGAGCAATAATATCGTATTGTATGTCGACAATAAATGCTTTCTCAGTTTATATTTGAATTTAATGAAATTAGTAATATCTTGCAAACTCTTATAAAATTTATTCCAAATTCTTGGTCCTGTATAAACAAACGTATTTTTAGAGTGTGTAGTTCTGATTAGGGGAGATGAAATTCACTAGATTGACACGTGGGATTGCGTACGTGAATAGTTTAGTGGAATAAATGGTGAAATGTTTTAGGTAATTGATTACAATTGTAATCAAACAAAATCTATTCAGTTAAAATGAATATATGTTTTTATTTTCAAAATTTCATGACAAAAAAGAAAGCATCAGTATATGTGCCTTGGTATGAGCATTATAAACAATTCTGGGCGCCTTCTCTTGTAATAAAAGAAGATTATTGATACGTGCTGCCCCTTAAGCAAGAATTCCATAATTAAAATAAAAGAACAAATTATGCAAATGAAGGAAGAAAATATCTTAACGTGTTTATTATGCCAATATTACATTAGATTATTTTCCACTAATATCATTGATATGATCGACACTTCCATGAATGCATATTATCAAGACAACACCTAAAAAACTGATGAAAACTTCTTTCAGGGGAGTCGTGTCGGATGCAGTATTGGGAAGCTGTCTACATAAAGAATTACTAAAAAAAAACCACACACCATATATTCCGTCTTCCCAATATTCAATGATAGCATGGTCCACTGTATTTTCTCAATTCACCATTTACTGTTCGCATCAAAATATTTGGGCCAGGTGAGGGTAAAAAAAGTTAGAGTCATCCGTAAATAATATAAATGAGAGTTTGTCTTATGATCGATGAAAATCACTGATGTAAATTACAAATAACAATGGGCCGAGCAAACTTCCGTGTGGAACACCACATTCAATATATTGTTTCGAAGTCAGAACTAATAACATGTACACATTAAAGTTTAATACATAATAGGTAAATCGTGAACCACACAAGGCTTTTCCACGTACATGTATGCCGTCATGGGACAGAAGTATATCGTGGTTAATCGTCTCAAAAGCCTCGGAGAAGTTCAGGAAGATGCCTATTGTGTGTGAATATGTATCAAATGCATGCAGAACGTAACTTTCTCAACAAAGGTAAGTATATAGCGCGTGCGTTGTGGTGTGCTTTTCTCTAAATCAAAATTGTATAACCTGTGAGAAGAAATCAGTGACGTTTAAATTTCACAGTTCAGATATATTATTCTTTCAGCATTATACTACTAGTAATGTAAAAAGAGTCCTGGCATTAGATGTATCCAAAAATCGCTGAAGTGTTTACTAGATAGAGGGATATTTTGTGACAATATTTTTCCAGTCGAGGAAAAAAAAAATTGAATATTTCAGCCATACGGACCAGCAGGTGCATTAATGGAGCTATTCCCCATCATATTCCTGAAGTATGAGAAGTATTAGTTGATGTATTCACAGCATTTTGTATTGTTTTTCAAGTATTTCAATGTCATTTTTATATTAACTAATTTGATTAACAAAAAAAATGGTACGCAATCATTTACATGTATAGTTCAGGCTATTTTTATAAGACACGTATTTTTGCTTTGCTTTCTCGAATCTCAGTGGGTTACATTTATACTTACAAAACAATTTTTTTTCTTCAAATTCATGAAATTCTTCAGTCGAGATGTTTTCATCGCAACTGATTGACAAATCGCCTATTTACGTCGATGTAGGGCAATTTGTCAATCAATTTTTTTTTTCTGTTGATAGATCGTATAGTAGATTGGATTATCCATGGAAATCTTGGAATACCTTTATAGTTACTTTTTTCTGTTACACAGTGGAGTATGATCATCAATTTCTGAAATAACAGTATTTACAAAATAATCATAAAAGGAATTAATATCGGTAGTGCTATGTTACACAAAGGACTAATCGATTTCTCCTAAACTATGTTGCAAGATGGTCACATTTTCATGGTATACACGGCCATAGCTGCAAATATTTTCTGTGCCATAGTATTGCTATGTTACAATACATTTTATTTGCATTCTAAATCAAGTATTGTTGATAGTACGCTTATGTTATTAGCATTATATAAATCAATGATTAAATGCACGATGGCACATAGATGAATTTAATATGAATGCATTTTATTGGTATATTGGTGTTGCTGTCGTATTCATTCCAGTGTTCCACGTCCTACAAGCTTGGCTTTTTACTGGAACACTCTTTCCATCGTTATGATTATTTTTTCTTTTTTGTTACCATGACAAAGTGTGCATTGTCCCCCCCCCCCTTTTTTTTTTATAATACCATTCGGGTATATATTTTAATATTGTGTTCAATGAACTGTGCTTTTCAGTTTTTTATGGAAAGAAAAAGCTATTGAACTGAAGTTAATGAGATTTTCTGCTGTAATCTAACGTCGTTTCTGATAATCATTTGCTTAGTCATTGAATGGTTGAAACCTTTTTAGATATAAGATAGTGGTCAGATAGGTCTGAAAGAACGATTCCAGACTCGGGAAGAGGAAAAAATATATCTAAAAAATGTTTATCTGAGTAACTGATCAGCAACACGGGTAGGCTTAGAAATCAATGGTAAAAGGCATTCATGATTCTCTGCATTCTTGTTAGATATTTGAGAATTATAATCGGCTAGCAAATATACATCTTTATTGTTGAGGATGGGATGACTTATCAGTTTAATAAAAAGGAATTCAACTACGTCTGTCATAACATTCAACTCTTCATGCATTAAATATTCAAACTTGTTCGAGATATACAGACCTACTCCATCAGCCACTTACTCATTGCTGTTTCTGTACACAAATTAAAAACTGGGTAAGGAAAATGAGTGACTGATATCAGATTTCAATCATGCTTCTATCAGCCCTATTACAGAGCTAAATTGTTTGTTTGTTTTTATTGTTCCATATAATACCACGTTTCAACAAATAAACCATAAACATAACAGAAAATTGCATGGGGGAATTGTCGAATACAGCAATTAAGACAATTGAACATGTGAAGTATTAGGAATCTATATAGAAGCATTGCTTGAAAAGGGTGTAGGTTACCAGATGCTAATGAGATGTATTCTTACGTGAAATTTACAATCAGACAATTGGAAGGGATGACAACTTATCAGGGTTTTCTAAGAATAAACGCAATTCACCATTTTTTTTTCGTTAATACTATACGTATATTCAAACGGACTAAAAAAAATCATCAACAGAATTCACAACATGACGTTAATACTGGTTTATAGTGAAAAAGGGACCTCCGGAAGATCTTCAGACTTTTACATTATTTTTTGAACAACTATCAATACGTTATACTTAGTACAGAGTTTCAGAATTTATAGTTACTGGGATGAGGAATAATAATGTTTTCAAAATTTATATCAAATTGCAATGAACAAGGATGATGACATGGCAGCCTCACCATAAGTATGCATGAGTTGGGGCTCAAGGAAGCAGAACGAAAGAAGAAGGCATACATAGATTCTACACAGGTGAACTTGTTAAGCAAATGATATTGTAATGGAATTATACTCTGCTACATTTCTGAAATATGTGTGGCTCCTATGTCATCAACACTGTTCAGTGTAATTTGTTAAAGATTTTTCAGAGCATTGGTTTCTCTGCTCAAGGGCCACAATAAATTCCACAAGTCTATACATGGAGCTGTCAATTTATGTACTACATGATGTGAAATTATTAAAATCGTCTGGAATGCCCCTTTAAATAAGACACATGATGAGTTCTATAGAGGTTCACTCAAATCAAAATCACATTCAAATTCTTGTGTGTATTATGTTTATTCGATATGTATTCTTCATAAGAACTGAAATTTCTATTTACCTGATCAGACTCCAGACTCAAAGATCTAACTGTATCATGAAAATTCATCGCTGTTCAAGGAATCAAAAGGAAGATTTGTTTTATTAGCCATGGGTACAGAAAAGAAATATACTATAGTTCTCATATTGACGGATCTTCCACGTAGACCTAGAAACAGTGGGGTCATCCCATAAGACCGACAACCACTAGTCATACGGCCCACGAGACCTACTTTGAAAATAGGTCCATGAGTCATACAGCCCATGAGTGCGACACCAGACAAAAAAAAAAAGGCTCACGAGACCAACACTACGCAAAATAGGCTCACGAGACCGACTCTGCGTACGAAAGAGAAAGGCTCACGAGACCGACATTAGGGGAGAAATTAAGGGTCGCGAGACCGGCACAGTGCCGCATGCGGCACTGGACCGACAGGATGAACAGCGCCATCTATATGTCAACTACAAGTGTGTATCTGTATACAGGGTGTTACATTAATTTCATAAAAGGGGAAAAGGGGAAAAGCAAGAACGATTTATGACTTCAAATTAGGTCTTTCATAACGTCATCGTGCTAATTTTAATAGGTTTTAACCATTTCTAGCTGGAAGATATATGGGCAGGATGAAAGATTTTCCCCCTTTTTTCATCGCTCTGCTAGTTAAGTATTAGATGTCCGTCCCGACTGCTATAAAGTCTTAGAGAACTAATTTGTCTCTGTGTAACTCTACTGTATGAAATTCAAGTGATGGAAGCTTTTTATATCGCAGCGATGGATCCTCGATTTGATGGTTTGTGCTTGTAATATAATCATTCTTCTCAAAAACGGTTAATTCGGAAAAATAGCTGTTTTCATGGATGGATCTTTTTCCTGAATCATAACAAAAACCTTGATAGACAATAACGTTATCTTCTGTGAATTCATACTAAATCCACACCTTTGCTGATCACTACGCGCCCTTCAGACACACTAAAGCAGGTGTGCGCTATGACAGTGATCATTAATTTTTGTGAAATATTAATTTTCCTTGTAAACTTGATCTCCCGCCAACTGGACGTTTTTCTAGTAAGCTGACCTGAATATGCACATCATATATATATATATATATATGTGTGTGTATATATATATATGAATAACTGCAATTAGTTTCTGCTCGGAGTCCTAAAACTACGTCAAAACTACGTCAAAACTACGTCTCTCACGGAGTTTTTATATTGAACTACTGTTGTGAATGTATATATATATATATATATATATATACATATATATATATATAAAATAAATGTATAAATAAAATAAATGTGAATATGATCTTGTTTTAATATGATTATGTTTGATTATATCTGCAAAATAAGAGGTATTATGAACAGTTGAATGGTAATTATTGTATTTTTGAACAGAAGATGAGCACACGGTGCTGGGATGCACGATAACCATACGAGTCCCACGCAGGTAATTTACAGAAATTGTTGTTGTTTATACATTTGATTTAAGAGTTGATATATTTTTGGCAGGGTTAATGTTATTATATTTCGGTAATATAAGAAATACATAGGATATGTTGATTTAGATAGTATTATATCAACCGGAGTTGTGTGTGTGTGCGTATATATGTGTGTGTGTGTGTGTGTGTGTGTGTAATATATATGAGTATGAGTATATATATGAGTAAATATATGAGTATTTTCGACAAGGTCTGAGAGTTCGTTCTAGGGCTGAATGGTTTGAAGAAGGAGAAACAAAAACACAATATTTTTAACAATTGTTAAAATCTAATAAAAAGAAAAGTGTTATAAAGGAAATATATGATACTAAAGAACAGTTGATAAAGGATGTAAATGGAATACTGAAAGTAATTAGGTTATTTTATGAAAAGTTGTATTCTAATAATGATGAAAATATTTATGATAGAAATTGTGTATTTTTTGATGATATTCTGAAATTAAGTGAGGAGAGTAGAGACAGTTGTGAAGGGAAAGTTAATATAAAGGAATGTTTTATGGTTTTAAAAGAAATGAAAGGTAATAAAGCTCCTGGAAACGATGGTTTCACAGTGGAGTTTTATCTTACTTTCTGGTCGGTTCTGGGGCAAATGGTTGTAGATGCTCTGAATGAGGCATATGATGAAGGGAATTTATCAATATCAGAAAAGCAAGGTGTTATTACTTTATTAGAAAAAGAAAATAGGGATGTACTATACATCAAAAATTATAGACCAATTACACTTTTGAATGTAGATTATAAGATATTATCTAAGGTGTTATCAAATAGAATTAAAGAAGTTTTGGGGGAGATTATTCATTTTGATCAAATTGGGTACATTAAGAATAGGAATATAGGAGAAGCGGTAAGATTAGTAGATGATATGTTATTTCATTCTTTGCATTACACAAGTGGGTTTTTGGTCACAGTGGATTTCGAAAAAGCGTTTGATTCAGTTGCACATGAATTTTTATTTCGGGTCTTACATAGGTTTGGTTTCGGTGAATCGTTTTGTTCCTGGGTTAAGATGCTTTATAAGGATATTAGCAGTTGTGTTATGAATGGAGGGCACTCTACTGGTTATTTTAAAATCAAGAGAGGGGTTAGGCAAGGTGATCCCCTGTCTCCGTATTTGTTTTTATTAGTAATTGAAACACTGCCACAAGTAGTAAGGAAAGATAATACTGTAAAAGGAATATGTTTTGGGGGAAATGAAATAAAGCAAATTTTATTTGCGGATGATATTTCGTTGTTTATAAAGGACATAAAATCTTTAAATAGGTTACAGTATATTTTTGATGAATTCGGGAAAATAAGTAGTTTAATTGTAAACAAAGAAAAATTTAATTTTTTGTGGATGGGTAAGGATACAGAGAAACCTGTATTATCTGTATCTGGAAAATATGTTGATGCAGTTAAAATTTTGGGGGTTAATTTTGGAAGAGATGTGAGGGGGAAGAATGAGATCAATTTTAAAGAAATATTAAGTAGAATAAAAAAGTTGTTAGGATGGTGGAAACAGCGTGATTTAACACTCATGGGAAAAATTCATTTGTTGAAAACTTATGCATTATCAAGGTTAAATTATGTTTCATCACTCATAGTTGTTCCTCAATGGATATTCCCTGAATTGGATAAGATGATTTTTGAATTTTTGTGGAATGGGAAAGACCGGGTAAAAAGGAATATTATGTATCAAGATTATGATAATGGGGGACTGCGAATGATAAATTTTAAGCTGTTTGTTAAAACGCAACGTATTATGTGGTTGAAACGTTTATTGTATAGTGAGAAGAAATCTGGGTGGAAAATGTATTTTGATTTTAGTTTTCGATCAGTAGGAGGAAGGTTCTTATTTTTATGTGATTATGAAAGGCCTAGATTGACATTGACAAACCCAGTTCCATCTTTTTATACAGAAATGGTTAAGGTATGGCAGGAAATGGATAAATGTAGGAATTTTGAAGATGAAGTGATGAATCCAGATATATTTAATAATAGAAAAATATGTATAAAAGGGAAGAGTATTTTTGATTGTGATTTATATGAAAAGGGTGTTTATAATGTACATCATATTTTACAAGGAGGTTTTATTAAACCCGTTGGGTATTTTCGAAATTTAGGTATTATGGGAAATGGTATATTTAAGATAAATGATATTTATAATGTTTTTCCAGAAAAGTGGAAAGAGTCCACAGGGAGTGTAAGGTTTCAGCAAATTGATGTATTAAATTATGATATACAGGTGAGGATTTTTGGTAAAATATTAGAATTTCAAAATATTAAGTCAAAAATAGTGTATGAGTATTTTGTTACAGTTTTACAAGAATTGTATACCCTGGAAATAAGATATGGTGAAGTGAAGTACGATTTCAGTGATAAGGAAATTAGAAATTTATTTATTAGACCTAGAAGCACGACTTTACTTAGTAAACATAGGGAATTTCAGTTTAAGTTGTTACACGGGGTGATATATACAAGGGAACATTTGTTTAGGTTTGGTTTTGTGAATGATAATCTTTGTTCTTTTTGTCAATTGGAAAGGGAAACTTATTCACATATATTTTTTGATTGTGTGAAAGCAAAGCCGATATGGCAGTTTCTTATTGAGTATTATGATTTAGTTGAGTTAGAAGAATTAGAATGGAGAGATATCTTCTTGGGTTTACGAGGTAGTGGAAATCGAATCAAATGCGTGAATGCCTTGATAATTTTGATGAAAATTGTAATATTTCGGTCAAGAGAACAAAATAAGTTACCCAAGAGGGAAATGATAAAGAAATTTGTTTTGGATTTTATAGAGGAGGAAAAGAACGTTGCGGTTAAAACAGGTAAGCTTGGTTTTCATTTGCAAAAATGGGAGCAGTTGAAACTTTCATAGAGTCAGATGTATGGTTAGTTTAGGTTTTAGCCGTATTAATGTTTAGGAATCGGTTTATGTATCAGCATTTAGTGGTCACTTTTTTTTTCTTTTCTCCCCATGCAAAATGTTTAGTTAGCTTCGGTTTTAATTTGGTGTGTGTCGTCTAACTGTCAAGGAAACAGGTAACCAAGATACCACAAGTATGTAGTGTGATTTGGCGTGCAAATGTTAGTGTTTGTGAGTGCGCACAGGTGGGTATGTTGTTGTTGTTTTGGTTGATGTCTAGTGCATATATGGGTGTGTGTGTGTGTGTGTGTGTGTGTGTGTGTGTGTGTGGTTTTATTAAACCCGTTGGGTATTTTCAAAATTTAGGTATTATGGGAAATGGTATATTTAAGATAAATGATATTTATAATGTTTTTCCAGAAAAGTGGAAAGAGTCCACAGGGAGTGTAAGGTTTCAGCAAATTGATGTATTAAATTATGATATACAGGTGAAGATTTTTGGTAAAATATTAGATTTTCAAAATATTAAGTCAAAAATAGTGTATGAGTATTTTGTTACAGTTTTACAAGAATTGTATACCCTGGAAATAAGATATGGTGAAGTGAAGTACGATTTCAGTGATAAGGAAATTAGAAATTTATTTATTAGACCTAGAAGCACGACTTTACTTAGTAAACATAGGGAATTTCAGTTTTAAGTTGTTACACGGGGTGATATATACAAGGGAACATTTGTTTAGGTTTGGTTTTTATGAATGATAATCTTTGTTCTTTTAGTCAATTGGAAAGGGAAACTTATTCACATATATTTTTTGATTGTGTGAAAGTAAAGCCGATATGGCAGTTTCTTATTGAGTATTATGATTTAGTTGAGTTAGAAGAATTAGAATGGAGAGATATCTTCTTGGGTTTACGAGGTAGTGGAAATCGAATCAAATGCGTGAATGCCTTGATAATTTTGATGAAAATTGTAATATTTCGGTTAAGAGAACAAAATAAGTTACCCAAGAGGGAAAAGATAAAGAAATTTGTTTTGGATCTTATAGAGGAGGAAAAGAACGTTGCGGTTAAAGCAGGTAAGCTTGGTTTTCATTTGCAAAAATGGGAGCAGTTGAAACTTTCATAGAGTCAGATGTATGGTTAGTTTAGGTTTTAGCCGTATTAATGTTTAGGAATCGGTATATGTATCAGCATTATGGTGGTCACTTTTTTTTTCTTTTCTCCCCATGCAAAATGTTTAGTTAGCTTCGGTTTTAATTTGGTGTGTGTCGTCTAACTGTCAAGGAAACAGGTAACCAAGATACCACAAGTATGTAGTGTGATTTGGCGTGCAAATGTTGGTGTTTGTGAGTGCGCACAGGTGGATATGTTGTTGTTGTTTTGGTTGATGTCTAGTGCATATATGGGTGTGTGTGTGTGTGTGTGTGTGTGTGTGTTGAGGGAAGGCTACGGGGGGGGGGTATGTTAGTGGGGAAATAGGTGGGGATGGTTAGGGTTATAGGTAGATGTAGTTAGGTTAGAGTAATGGTTAGTGGGGAAATAGGTGGGGATGGTTAGGGTTAGGTAGATGTATAGTTAGGCAATAGTAGAATAATGGTTAAGGGGCTAGGCAGGAATATGGTTTGTTTTGATGATATACGCATATGGTTATTTTGTTTTATACGGGGGGAGGGGTATAGGTTGATAGGTTAAATAAAAAAAAAATGAGGAGTTTTGTTCGGTTAAGTAAAGAATGCTTTTTTTATGATATGTTTCAGGAAATGCTGTATTCTCAAGAGAGTGTAAGAGAATTTATGTTATGAAGCAGATATTGAGCAATCTGATCAAGTTGATCAAGAATTTTTTTTTCCCTTTTAAGAGTTATACTTTATCTGATATATTTATGTATTTAACGTGTGTTCTGCTGAAAAAAAAGGAAGTTAAGTTAAGAACTGATTGAGTAGCACACATTTCTTATTCGGTGTGTGAGTGATAGGCACATTCGGATTGGCTTGATTAGGCTGATAGCTTTTTCTGAGAATTATGCAGATTTCATGTCATTTCTCTTATCGTACTGTATGTTTGAAAAATGATTTAGCAGCACAAGAAAGAAGAATACAGCTGCTTCTTTTTTGTTGGTGGACGTATTAATTTTATTGTCAATATGGATTTGACATTGAATGAAACTCAAATAAAGAATATTATAAAACAAAAAAAAAAGTGTTTGCTTGTGTGTGTATGTGAATATGTATATATGTGCGTATGTATGTGGGTGTGTGTGTGCGTATGTGGATGTATACATATACGCATACAAATAGACATATGAATATGATATATATGTATAATGATTCTGTTTGTGATCATTATGCTAGGAATTATAAGGTAATATGATTATCATATGACAGCATTATGATATAATAATTTATTTATATGTGGATGTATACATATACGCTGAATATGATATATATGTATAATGATTCTGTTTGTGATCATTATGCAAAGAATCATAGGACAATATGATTGTTATATGGCAGTATTATGATATAAGAATTTATTTTTTTTTTGGACATATGATGTTATTCTGATGATGATTTGAGGTTAGATTGGATATTTGTATTGAATTGAATGATTGATTGTGTATATAAAGGAAATAATTGGCAATATGTGAAATTGCATTATATATTATATGACACATCAGGTTATTCATATAATAATCGTTCTGTTGGTAGGTCCTGACGAAGGTCCAATGACGGGCCGAAAGTTTGACAAATAAAAGGGAGACTAAGATCGAGAGCAACGTCCCCGCCTCAGTCCAATATCTTTCAATTATAAAATAAATGTATATATATTTCCCTGAGTGAGTGTATTTAGGAGGGGACAGAACGGGTTCGGGGATAAATTTCACTACTCCTAAAAAAGGAACAAAAATGGACGGCGAATTACAATTTTTATTTCATAAAGAGCTGTTATGAACTATCACAATTTATACCATTATTGTAATGAGGCAATAGGTCCTATCATTAAAAAAATTTGACATTAGAAATAACAGCAGTCAAATTTTCTTTGAAGACTCACTAGACTGCAATAACCATGGCCATGCACAGATTTTTATTTATTTACTTATTTATTCATTTAAGTGAAGGGGACCAAGAACGCCTACAAAATGTCGAAGAGTTAACACGCAAACGACGGTGGTTTTGCATTTTAGGAATTGAAGTAAAAAGATCTGGTGCACACTTTCAATGAATTTTATCAATTTTTGCACAAACACTCACACACGCACGCACAAAATAAAGATCTTGAAAATTGCAGGGGGCGAGTGAGGGCAACTGACGTTGCTAACACCTTAGCAACTCTCCTTTCCCATCACTCATTTTTTCCTTATGCCACTATTAGGACACCCTATACAACTGCGCACTCTTCATTGGTGTAAATGGCGCTGTTCATCCTATCAGTCTCGTGAACCTTTTTTTTTTTTTCGGTGGGGGGGGGGGGGGGGCTAGTGTCGGTCTCGTGGGCTTTTTTTTTTCGTAGTGTCGGTCTCGTGAGCCTTTTTTATTTTGTTTCATTTTTTATTTTTATTATTATTTTTCTTTTTTTTGCTTAGTGTCGAACTCATACGTATGGGCTTTATTTGCCTATAACTAGTGTCGAACTCATGGGTTGTATAACTCGTGAGCCTATTTTACTCTATGTCGAACTCGTGCATGGGCTTTGTTCACATGCATAGTGTGAACTTGAGGGCTGTGTGGGCTGTATGACTTGTGGGATGTATGACTCACGGGTATCGGTCTCTAGTCCAAGAGTATTAGTTTTAACCTGGACATTTTTGGTAACAAGCTGATTTTTTCAGGATAAGTCCAGAAAAATGTCTAGAATAACATACTAAAAGTCCTCATAAATCCTCTTTGAGCGTTTTCCGCAATCCAAGATGGCGTCCAAAATGGCCGCCATTTCCAGAAATTCCTGTAACTTTTCAACCTGAGAACCCAAAATATAAAATTTAAGTGTCTAAATATATGTTTTGAAGCATGAAGAACTCAATAAGATACATACTATAAAGAGATGTTGATGCACGCATGTACCGTAATCCAAGATGGCGTCCAAAATGGCCGCCAATTTCTGAAATTCTTATTACTTTTCAGCCAGGTAGCCTAAATACAAAATTTAAATGTCTAAACATATGTTTTGAAGGGTGAAGAACTCAATAAAATGCATATTAAGAGTTGTTGAAGCACGCAAGCACCGTAATTTAAGATGGCGTCCAAAATGGCCGCCATTTCCTGATTTTTTTTTCTCATAATTTTGCAAGTAGATTTCAAATGTACACACTTGGAATGTCGGAATATACGTTTGGAGTCACAAGGAACCAAATGAAATACTTATTCAGAGATTTTGAAACACAAATAAAGTACTTAAGCACTTTCAGAAATCCAAAATGGTGTCCAAAATGGCTGCCATTTCCTGTTTTTCTCATAACTCTGCAACTAGATAACCGCGATACGCACTTAAATGTATAAATACATATTTTGAGACATAAGGAACCCAACGAAATACTTATTCAGAGATCATGAAACACGTAAGAAAAAATTAAACCCCGTGAGTTCTTCGTGAAAACCAAATGTTGCCCAAAATGGCCGCCGTTTGTTTATCAAAAATTGTTGTTTTTAGCCTGTTTCAAGAGGCAAAGAAATTCAACATAATGTTCGAAATTCAACAACTCAGAAGGTCCAGTGGAATCTTTCCCTTAGATGTGCACAACACGGGTATCTAGGTTGGGTTGGATGCACCCCCCCCCCCCCCCTTGAGGAAGGGGGTGGCCTGTACAATCATTATTTTCCACATATTCAACCTGAAGTGTTTGCACTTTGTCATTGAATTGCACATTTTTGCAATCATAAAAATGCTAAACGTCCCTCGCTCGGCCCCTTTCCATAGACTTTGTACACTTTTGAGATTAACAAATTTCTGAAAATGTCATCAAAAAGTATGCACTAGATCTTTCACTTACAAAATGCAAAAGTTCGTTCACTCATATTGGAGGGTAATTTGCCCTTCCTAACCCTTCCACCGCTCACTTCCCCCAATATAAATTAAATACCCCTTTGTTTAACAATTCCCAAGTATTCCATCAAATGTGAATAAATGATGTAATTATTTTCATTTCAATTCAAGTGTAAAAGCTCCCTCGTGTTGGAGGGGATGGGGATACTGAGACTATGAATTATCTAATCTTTGAGAATGGACAATTTTCTCAATTTAACACCAAGGGTGCATTAGGCCGTTTAATGACGATCATAGAAATGCAAAACTCCCTCCAGTCGAAAGTGACCCCCCCCCCCCATCCTCTACTAGCTCATTGCCTTGAATATACTAGTCTTTATTCTACTACACTTTTTAATAGAAACAAAAATCTAGTATTTCATCAACAGAGCGCACCATAAAACCCGTAACCTGAAAAAAAATCTCCATTTTGTGGGAGGGTGCATCACCTCATACACCTCCCCCGCATATTTCCATAAATATATATTTTCGTACTTTTAGGACGAAAGCAAGTCTCAGATATTTCACCACAATAGTGCGCTAAATCTCTGAATTTCAAATTGGAAAATGCCAAAATCTCCATCGTATGGGAAGGAGTATTTTCAATTTCAATTTTATTTTCGTATTTCTCGATGGAAAATATCTGGTATATAACAAGATATAATAATACAGAAAGTCCAGCTTGGATATATACATGAAGAAATAGGAATACAAAAATGATACATAACGGTCGATGTGTCATTTTCAATCAAAGTAAAGGATGCAAAGAGAAATACGATGGAACCTACTAAAAAGTAAAGCTTGTTGAGTGTAGGTCCCAACAGCATTCTCCTCCCACACTCCCCCCCCCCCCCACCCCCGACACTTTCCTGAATATATATTTTTTCCTAACGTTTTCAAATATCGGATATTTCACCAAATGGGTGCATCAGCTCTGTGAATTTCAGGTCTGGAAATACGAAATTTTCCCTCGTGTCGGAGCGGGCAACCCTATAACCGCGCACTGCCATGATTATCTTTTTGTTCCTTTTTTTGATGGAAACAGAAATCTAATATTTCACCAATAGGGTGCATCAGATGTCTGAATATCAGGTCTGAAAATGCAAAATCTCCCTCATCTTGGGGGGAGGGGGAGGGGATCCCCCTTCCATAGTCACTCTCCCATTGCCCATTTCCCTGAATACTACTTTATATGTTTCCTACTCTTTGATGGAAATAATTCAATATCTTACCAAACGTTTGCACTATATGTTTCACTTTCGAGCAAAAAAAAAAAGAAAGAAGAGGTCCCTCGTGTGGGAGAGGAGTATCCCTCCTCCATGTACCAATAACTATGAGTGCCATATTCTCTGATTTCTATTTATTATATAATTTTACCTAATCTACACAAAATGAATAAGATGATTTAGACACTATATGTTTAGGTAAGCAATATACTGCACAAAAGAAATTCACTGTCATGTGATGAATTACACATTATTTTGTATGTAGACACTAATTTATTATTAGTGTCTACATTTATGTAGCACAGATATCAGAAAGAATTGTTTTTATTTCTCAAAGAATCGTTTTTACTTCTCAAGTGATAACTGACAGTTTCAACTGGAACTCACCTCATGGCAGACATCAAATGCGTTAGTAATAAAAAGGGGCTAGCACTACATTTTCATCTCATGTGCTAGAGGTGACGAAAATAGACCATGTGGTAAAAAGACATTGCCTTCTAGTAGGCTTTCTGTTTGGTAACAAATCTGATGGTGAAATATTTCTCTCATAACAAGGACACACTCCTTGAGTTTAACATCTAAATGCTTTTATTTGTATACTCGTCTTTACACATAAGAACTATTTTTTAAATAAAAAAGTTTCCTATAAACTATACTGATATTTATTTACATAATTGTGAGATAAAATTGTGACTGCCGGCCATTTTGAACGCCATTTTGCATATTAGGAAGAGCTCGAGCGGTTAAATTAGTACATGCGTGCGTCAAAATCTCTTAATATGTATTTCATTGAGTTCTACATGTTTCGAAACATATAAGACACTTAAATTGTGTATTGGGTTTCCTAGTTGAAAGGTTATAAAGATTTCAGGAAATGGTGGCTATTTTGGATGCCATCTTGGATTTGGGTACTTGCGTGCGTCAACACATCTTGATATGTGTTTTATTGAGTTCTTCATGCTTCAAAACATATATTTAGACATTTAGATTTTGTATTTGGGGTACCTGGCTGAAAAGCTATAAGAATGTCAGAAAATGGCTGCCATTTCGGACGCCATCTTGGATTTCGGTACTTGCGTGCATCAACATCTCTTGATATGTGTTTTATTGAGTTCTTCATGCTTCAAAACATATATTTGGACAATGGAATTTTGTATTTGGGTTACCTGGCTGAAAAGCTATAAGAATTTCAGAAAATGGCGGCCATTTGGGACGCCATCTTAGATTTCGGCACTTGCGTACATCAACATCTCTTGATATGTATTTCATTTAGTTCTTCATGCTTCAAAACATATATTTAGACATTCAAATTTTGTATTTGGGTTCTCTAGTTGAAAAGTTATAAGAATTTCTGGAAATGGCGGCCATTTTGGACGCCATGTTGGATTGCGGAAAATGCTCAAAGAGGAATTATGAGGACTTTTAGTATGTTATTCTAGACATTTTTCTGGACCTATCCTGAAAAAAAAATCAGCTTGTTACCAAAAATGTCCAGGTTTAAGCCTTTTTTTACCTAATGCTATTGGACTACTCGTGACGTGCACCCGAAGCAGCAAGTTCGTGGGAACACACAGAGCTGAGAGAAAGAAAGAAAGAGAAATGCATGCACACAATTTGAGACAGTCACAAAACACGGGAGATAACATCATGGACACAGATAAGACACCGTCAACAATGTTTATCGGTGGAGGCACATGGCCATGGCTAGTAGCGTCTGTGATGAGAAAACCAGGCAGGACATAAGCAATAAACTGGAGATGTCACCATACCATCCCTATATATATTTCAACCCCTCAGTTGTATAAAACAAACACACAAAACTGACCAACCTTGGCTTTTGCTCCTGTATAAATATACGTTGTTTTTATAAGGTACACTATTCTAGTACATTCATTGAATATCATCTCAACGAAATTCGCATTGTTAGCATGACAACACTGTTGGGCACTTAAATTTATGAAAAACAAGATAATGAAAGATTCATTTAAGTGAGTATCGTTCAATGTCTTCACCATTTGCACTCATGTATAGAGGGTACCTATTATAGTATTTAAAAAAAAGATCATGATACAAGCCAGAACGTAACGAAACATGTCCACTTTATAGCAAGCAAGTAGAAGGAAAAAATAACATAAAAACAGACGCATCGATATGGGTTTTGGTGCTTGTCGCACCACACCCAGAATGTACGAATTCTTGGTTCGGTATGCTTCACATTCTTTATGTATAATTTGAATAACTTTTTTTTTTTTTTTTTGGTATCTAATATAAAAGAAGTTATTATTATCCACCCGGTTCAAATCAGTTTATGTATGTCGGGTAAGCAAATGAAGTACTGTTAAGTTATGTGTGTAAAGTACGCAGACTTTGCAAAAACTCTTTTTTTTTTTGTATGGCTTTGGTGGAGGGCCGCTTTCAATCATCTCCTTATGTTATGGAAAGTGGGTTAGTTGTTTTGGTATGGAGGTTTATTTTTGTAGTGTTTGAAGTTATGTACAGGGTAGGTATATGTAGCACATGGGTATCAGGTTTTTGTCACCGAATTAGATATTGGGATAAGTTAGGCTGTAATAGGAGGGAGGGAGAGGGGATTAATGCTAGGAGTGAAGGGTGTGAGGTGAGTGTTGTGTGCTTGAGGTGTTGTGAGCGTGAATGTTATGGGATGTCAAGTCGTGGTAGGGTTGCCTGTTTCCATTTTGAGGAGTTATTTTCAGTCAGCGCAAATTCGCACTTTGCGATTTCCTGTCTGTGTTATCAGTTGGGAAGAAATGTCATGGGAAAGAAAGTTCTTTGTGGGTATGTTTGGGGTGTGATTGAACAATATGTTGGGAATAAGGTTGTTAGAATTTTTGGGATATGTGATGTAGTATATGAATAGTCTGTCTTCTTGTACATTTATGTCTTTAAATGTAAGAGGAATAAGAGATAAGCTTAAAAGTAAAGGGAGTGATATAATTTTATTACAAGAAACATATAGTACACGGGAGGTGGAAGATATATGGAAGTTAGATTGGGATGGACCTATGTTTTTCAGTCATGGATCAAATCATAGTAAGGGTGTATTAACGTTGATATCTTCACATTTAAAATTAGAGATTGAAAAAGTGGTAACAGATGATGATGGAAGATATGTTATTTTCAAAGGTGATATACAAGGGGTTACTTTGGTAATGGGAAATTGTTATTTCCCTACAAGAGATAAAGAGAGAATGCAAGTTGAGTTTTTGCAGAAATTAGATGTTAGTGTATCTAGGTTTTATATTCCTAATCAATTGTTTTTTTTTTATAGGAGGGGATTTTAATTTGATAATGAACGGAAGTTTAGATTATATGGGACCAAGGAAGGTGTTGAAAACTGTTTTTAATGAAATTTTTGAAGATTTTTTGAATAAATATAATTTGATAGATATATGGAGAAAGAGAAATCTGAACAAACAACAATTTACGTTCAGACAAAAATGGCCTGTTATTCAAAGCCGTTTAGATTACTGGTTTTGTTCTTCTAGTTTACAACACTCTGTGAAAAAGTGTGAAATAATAACGTCAATAACGCCTGATCACTCTGGTGTTTTGTTACAGGTTGAACAGTTGGGTAGATATATTTTGTTATGGTAAGTCATATTGGAAATTTAATAACAGTTTATGTATGGATAGAGAATTTGTTGAAAAATTTAGTAATGAAATAATTAGATTAAGGGAAGAATTGAGTTTGAGTATTCAGGATAAACGATTGTTATGGGATTTTATGAAAATGAAAATGAGGGGATATATTATAAGTTATTCTAAAGATAAAGCAAAATTGAGAAGAAGTAGAATAGAGGAGTTAGACAGAGATACTGAGGAATTAGAGAATCAGATATTAGTTTTATCCAGCAATGCGGTAGTAGATGAAATAGAGGAGAAGAAATTGGAGTTACGAAAAATATATGAGTATTTTCGACAAGGTCTGAGAGTTCGTTCTAGGGCTGAATGGTTTGAAGAAGGAGAAACAAAAACACAATATTTTGAACAATTGTTAAAATCTAATAAAAAGAAAAGTGTCATTAAGGAAATATATGATACTAAAGAACAGTTGATAAAGGATGTAAATGGAATAATGAAAGTAATTAGGTTATTTTATGAAAAGTTGTATTCTAATAACGATGAAAATATTTATGATAGAAATTGTGTATTCTTTTACGATATTCCGAAATTAAGTGAGGAGAGTAGAGACAGTTGTGAAGGGAAAGTTAATATAAAGGAATGTTTTATGGTTTTAAAAGAAATGAAAGGTAATAAAGCTCCTGGAAACGATGGTTTCACAGTGGAGTTTTATCTTACTTTCTGGTCGGTTCTGGGGCAAATGGTTGTAGATGCTCTGAATGAGGCATATGATGAAGGGGATTTATCAATATCAGAAAAGCAAGGTGTTATTACTTTATTAGAAAAAGAAAATAGGGATGTACTATACATCAAAAATTATAGACCAATTACACTTTTGAATGTAGATTATAAGATATTATCTAAGGTGTTATCAAATAGAATTAAAGAAGTTTTGGGAGAGATTATTCATTTTGATCAAGTTGGGTACATTAAGAATAGGAATATAGGAGAAGCGGTAAGATTAGTAGATGATATGTTATTTCATTCTTTGCATTATACAAATGGGTTTTTGGTCACAGTGGATTTCGAAAAAGCGTTTGATTCAGTTGCACATGAATTTTTATTTCGGGTCTTACATAGGTTTGGTTTCGGTGAATCGTCTTGTTACTGGGTTAAGGTGCTTTATAAGGATATTAGCAGTTGTGTTATGAATGGAGGGCACTCTACTGGTTATTTTAAAATCAAGAGAGGGGTTAGGCAAGGTGATCCCCTGTCTCCGTATTTGTTTTTATTAGTAATTGAAACATTGGCACAAGTAGTAAGGAAGATAATACTGTAAAAGGAATATGTTTTGGGGGAAATGAAATAAAGCAAATTCCATATGCGGATGATATTTCGTTGTTTATAAAGGACATAAAATCTTTAAATAGGTTACAGTATATTTTTGATGAATTCGGGAAAATAAGTGGTTTAATTGTAAATAAAGAAAAATTTAATTTTTTGTGGATGGGTAAGGATACAGAGAAACCTGTATTATCTGTATCTGGAAAATATGTTGATGCAATTAAAATTTTGGGGGTTAATTTTGGAAGAGATGTGAAGGGGAAGAATGAGATCAATTTTAAAGAAATATCAAGTAGAATAAAAAAGTTGTTAGGATGGTGGAAACAGCGTGATTTAACACTCATGGGAAAAATTCATTTGTTGAAAACTTATGCATTAACAAGGTTAAATTATGTTTCATCACTCAAAGTTGTTCCTCAATGGATATTCCCTGAATTGGATAAGATGATTTTTGAATTTTTGTGGAATGGGAAAGACCGGGTAAAAAGGAATACTATGTATCAAGATTATGTTAATGGGGGACTGCGAATGATAAATTTTAAGCTGTTTGTTAAAACGCAACGTATTATGTGGTTGAAACGTTTATTGTATGGTGAGAAGAAATCTGGGTGGAAAATGTATTTTGATTTTAGTTTTCGATCAGTAGGAGGAAGGTTCTTATTTTTATGTGATTATGAATGGTCTAGATTGCCATTGACATACCCAGTTCCACCTTTTTATACAGAAATGGTTAAGGTGTGGCAGGAAATGGATAAATGTAGGAATTTTGAAGATGAAGTGATGAATCCAGATATATTTAATAATAGAAAAATATGTATAAAAGGGAAGAGTATTTTTGATTGTGATTTATATGAAAAGGGTGTTTATAATGTACATCGTATTTTACAAGGAGGTTTTATCAAACCCGTTGGGTATTTCCAATATTTAGGTATTATGGAAAATGGTATATTTAAGATAAATGATATTTATAATGTTTTTCCAGAAAAGTGGAAAGAGTCCACAGGGAGTGTAAGGTTTCAGCAAATTGATGTATTAAATTATGATATACAGGTGAAGATTTTTGGTAAAATATTAGAATTTTCAAAATATTAAGTCAAAAATAGTGTATGAGTATTTTGTTACAGTTTTACAAGAATTGTATACCCTGGAAATAAGATATGGTGAAGTGAAGTATGATTTCAGTGATAAGGAAATTAGAAATTTATTTATTAGACCTAGAAGCACGACTTTACTTAGTAAACATAAGGAATTTCAGTTTAAGTTGTTACACGGGGTGGTATATACAAGGGAACATTTGTTTCAGGTTTGGTTTTGTGAATGATAATCTTTGTTCTTTTGTCAATTGGAAAGGGAAACTTATTCACATATATTTTTGATTGTGTGAAAGTAAAGCCGATATGGCAGTTTCTTATTGAGTATTATGATTTAGTTGAGTTAGAAGAATTAGAATGGAGAGATATCTTCTTGGGTTTACGAGGTAGTGGAAATCGAATCAAATGCGTGAATGCCTTGATAATTTTGATGAAAATTGTAATATTTCGGTCAAGAGAACAAAATAAGTTACCCAAGAGGGAAAAGATAAAGAAATTTGTTTTGGATTTTATAGAGGAGGAAAAGAACGTTGCGGTTAAAGCAGGTAAGCTTGGTTTTCATTTGCAAAAATGGGAGCAGTTGAAACTCTCATAGAGTCAGATGTATGGTTAGTTTAGGTTTTTAAACCGTATTAATGTTTAGGAATCGGTATATGTATCAGCATTATGGTGGTCACTTTTTTTTTCTCCCCATGCAAAATGTTTAATTAGCTTCGGTTTTAATTTGGTGTGTGTCTAACTGTCAAGGAAACAGGTAACCAAGATACCACAAGTATGTAGTGTGATTTGGCGTGCAAATATTGGTGTTTGTGAGTGCGCACAGGTGGGTATGTTGTTATTGTTGCTTTGGTTGATGTCTAGTGCATATATGGGTGTATGTGTGTGTGTGTGTGTGTGTGTGTTGAGGGAAGGCTACGGGGGGGGGGTATGTTAGTGGGGAAATAGGTGGGGATGGTTAGGGTTATAGGTAGATGTACTTAGGTTAGTGGGGAAATAGGTGGGGATGGTTAGGGTTAGGTAGATGTATAGTTAGGCAATAGTAGAATAATGGTTAAGGCGTTAGGCAGGAATATGGTTTGTTTTGATGATATACACATATGGTTATTTTGTTTTATACAGGGGGAGGGGTAGGTTGATAGGTTAGATTAAAAAAAAATGATGAGTTTTGTTCGGTTAAGTAAAGAATGCTTTTTTATAATATGTTTCAGGAAATGCTGTATTCTCAAGAGAGTGTAAGAGAATTTATGTTATGAAGCGGATATTGAGCAATCTGATCAAGTTGATCAAGAATTTTTTTTTCCCTTTTAAGAGTTATACTTTATCTGATATATTTATGTATATAGCGTGTGCTCTGCAAAAAAAAAAAGGAAGTTAAGTTAAAAACTGATTGAGTAGTCTTATTCGGTGTGTGAGTGATAAGGCACATTCGGATTGGCTTGATTAGGCTGATAGTTTTTTTCTGAGAATTATGAAGATTTCATGTCATTTCTCTTATCGTACTGTATGTTTGAAAAAATGATTTAGCAGCACAAAAAAGAAGAATACAGCTGCTTTTTTTTAGTTGGTGGACGTATTGATTTTATTGTCAATATGGATTTGACATTGAATGAAACTCAAATAAAGAATATTATAAAACCAAAAAAAAAAAGTGTGTGTGTGTGTGTGTGTGTGTGAGTGTGTGTATTTTTGTTTTGTTTTGTTTTGCTTTTTGTCTGTGGGTGTAGGAGGTTGAGGTCCATGAGTTTGTTTGGAGAGTTGATGAAACTTGGTGCTTGTGATGTGAGTGGAAAAAGAAGTTGTAGGCCATACCTCCTATAGGTTAGGTGTGGGGTGGGGAAATATGATTTCACATTGCACCTTCCTCGATTTCGATTATAGCTATTTGATTGGTAAAAAGGAAATGATTATGTATATATAAGTTTGAATTATTATATGGTCATTGAGTGATGTGATTTATGAATGTATTTTCTGAGGTGTTTACTTTTTCTTTGACTTAATGAGTCAAAAAAAAAATGAATTCAGTGAAAAAAAAAGACGTGTTTCCAGGATATTATTTTGGCATTGATGATCTTGTTTTTGGTTTATACAAATTATAGGCCTACAAATTATCAATTTTGTGTATTGTGAATGTATGGCAAGAGTAAGGAAATAAAAATGGAAAATGTCATATAAAAAAAAAACCACACACACAGACAGACACTCATATGCCACTATAAGACCACGATCGAGATATACTAACAGTAACCAGCGACTAATCATTCGGAAACACCATCCATCAAGTAATATTCATCATGGTCTGAACTTCAACTGTAAATAACTTTTTGAAGAAGACTGCATATTGAAACACCGTTATAATTATATTTTCAAACTAGAAACATTTTTATTTTTGTGTAGGCCTATGTATTTTGTTAGAGAGAAATGATCGAGTAACGGGTACGTTCGTGTGCGTCTGTAACCACCAGAATTTGATTTTGTTAGACTGTCAAACCGTGACGTCAGCCCCATGATGTAACCAGGGAGGTGAACGAAAGAACGTCCACCTCCATGCTGTTACTTAACCATCTACCTACTATTCAATCAACGCTTTATCGAGTTCCAATGTTGCTGAGGAGGAAATCTTCACTAACTCAGAGCCTTCTATTGTCTAATACAACGCTCTGCACTAACTCAGAGCTCTGCACTAACTGTGTCAGCGCCATCTTTTGACAGATTTCGTTTATTGTTCTTTATGGTCATCCTGCATCTTCATGATGCATAGTCTGCTACAGTATGAATACATTGTACAAAGCAATAATAATGTATAGATCTGCGTCAATCATTTAACGTCGTTGATTAGTGGAGCTGCACATTGCTTGTAGAATGCTTATTATCTCTCTCTTTCTCTCTTCTTAACATTTTGCTTTGAACCTTTGTTTTGAGTTCCGTGTCTTACACAGTGCATACTACCTTTTGGATGAATAAACTGGATTTCAAGACGCCTAGCAATCTGTTTGACACCTTTTGTCGTAGGTGAGTCCACATCCCCATTTGATTTTCATGTCAATGTCAATGTCAATGCAACTAGTATTGCAAGTAGTGTTACGATGTCGATACCATACCGTGTACTATGTATGGGGGTTGTGTTTCTGGACACTTTAAGTTCGCGCGTGAAAACTTACCTATTTTACATAGAATATGCACCCTTTACCTCAAAGACTTGATATAGACTCCTCATATACTAGACAACATACTCTGAAAACGGCGTGAGAATTAACCTGCTAAATCGTTGGATTTCCCCTTCAAAGTGACTCCATGTACGTGTCCGGTCCCACAACGTTGGTCGTACTACATTGTACTCTATACAATGTAGTTGAGTAGTACGGTTGCGGACCATGATCAACTCATTACAGCGTAGCGTAGTCGCGCCGACCTGTCGGGAGCGATTTTGACTCCGACGCATGATCTCCGCGGTGTGATTTCCCCATCTTTACATTTTTCATTGGTAAAGAACTGCTTAGAGCAGTGATGTTCCTGCCATCTAATTTTCTGAACACGTTGCTTTTTCTCTGTATATGTAACCAATCGGTGAAGTATTTCACAAGCATATTGGTTTGGTTATCATAGTTATACGGATGATATGCAACTTCATCTGTCTTTTTAACATAGTAATAATATAAAATATAAAAAAATGTGTCTTCATTGTCATCTGCCATTGCAAGACTTGAAGCATGTTTGCAAGACCTAAAAGTCTGGCTTACTACATCTAATAAATGAATGATGATATATCTGAGTTTTTGTTATTGGGTTCAAAGCAAAAATACAGTCATGCAATTATCAATCATGTCATGTCCACATACATTGGTAGCACTTGTATAACGCCATCAAAAATAGCCCGTAATTTTAGGTGTCAAACTTATGTTTGATTAGGAAATGTCATTTTGAAGTCATATAGCTCTATAAACTGAACTAGAGAACTGAATCGCATGGTCATTCGTTCTTTCCAAGAACTGTAAGGAGCTGGAATTCCCTGTCGTCAGAAATTGTTTCAGCGCCATCTGTAGGATCATTCTGTAACCTACTAATGGTTAATCATCACCTGCTAGTGGCTAGTTATTTTCTTCAAATTTGTTACGTACTTGTAAATATCTGTAAATAAACTGTATGATATAATGTAAATAGCACAGTCTGCAAGAATCTTTAAACAGCCTATTGAAGGAGGCAGACTTAAGAAGAAGAAGAAGAACTCAAATTCAGTGGAACGTTAGTGCAATTACGTAATAAGTTTCATAAGGAAATTTTTTGTGTAAATCTGCAGCTGAAATGCTTATTCTGTGGCGGTTTGACGGACTTGAACACTCAATAAACTAGAGTGGAGACAATGGATATAAACATTACAAATAATGCCCAGTTCAAGATAATGTCCACAATCGAATGTCCAAAAACATTTCCAAACAATTATTGTCCAAACGTGCGTAATTCTTTGAATGATATTTAAAGTCCATTCAAAGTCCACATATTTCTTAATCTCACATCGAGGTTCTCCACATATTTCTGAGTCCGGCATCGGAAGTTTCGCTTTAGAGTCGCAGTCCAAATAAGCAATATAATAAAAGGCAATGTAACTTCTCAAAACGCGTAACTGTGTTATTTGTGTGTTTAAATAAAAGCTTACCAAAACTTGAGTTTACTTCAAACCGGAACCTGTTTCTTTTATTTCAAAGTCCAAATACTATTTTTGTGTGTGTGTGTGTGTGTAAACTATGTCCAAAATAATCCCAATTCAAATCTTCTTTGGTTTACTGTTTTATTTAATTTAAAGATTTAATCTATCGGGTGGCTTTGAGATTCTCCCACGGGCTGTCATACTGTAGAACTGTCTCGGAGCGGCACGTGGCGGGGATCTCTCTGGCTCAGGTGGTTGCTCGACTTCCTGCTCTCGGGCCGGAAACTCTGGCGGCTCGCTGTCGGGTGCTCCCACGCTCGATGTCGAGGAACAAGCGCACGCCAGTTTCGTCTTAGCGTACCATGAGATGTTGAGACGATGTACGATCGAGGCGTTCCTGCTTCCCCGATGATGGTTGCAGGCTGGTTGAGCTCTCTATGCCATACTCTCTCCCCTGGTTTGAGCTCAGGAAGAGGTGCGACCCTATGGCGTTTGTTGTAGCTCTCGCTCTGTTGTGCTCTGTATCGTTTGTCCTGAGCACGAAACTGTTCTATGTCTGGCCATTTGGGGTCAAGCAAAGCTACCAGTACCAAGTCTCACGCATTCTGCGTGAGACTCAAGCATTTAGGGTCCGTCTCACGATCTCAGGCATGGCGCCCATTATTCTCACGCATCGGGCGATGTCTGCAACTTGGGCCTATAATAATGAGCATAGCTCAAAGGATTAAAGTGATAGTTGCAATTGAAGGTATTTTCCCTTTTGTCTTTCAAAATAAGTGAAAAATATAGTCACTTATGGCCCTAAGTATGCACCTGATCGCACCATTAATAGCTAAAAATTGAAAAAGTTCCCTATCGGGCCGTGGGAGGGGGGAAAACCCCTCCCACACCCTCGCTCGTGCGCACATTCGCGCGCTGAGATGCCGAGTCATGAAAATCTCACTCATAGAATTTTTTGGAACTTGGCATCCCTGGTCAAGTTGTGATGGGTGCGAAGGCAATGTTGTTCGCAGTTGTCGCCCCATCAGTAGCTGTGCTGGAGTTTGGCCAGTCGCTAGTGGTGACGATCGATACACAAGGAAAGCAAGGTATGGGTCTTTGGCTTTGCTCAGCAGTCCTTTGATTGTTTGTACGGCTCTTTCCGCTTCCCCATTGCTTTGTGGAAAGCGAGGGCTGCTTGTGATGCGTTCAAATCCGTACTTTTCCGCGAATTTCGTGAATGATGAGGACGCGTGCTGCGCTTCATTCGTTCGACACTTGTTCAGTCCTTGGTGACCTTCATGGATTTTTGCGAGCATGCCTTTTCGCATTGCTGGAGGAATGATGATTTGCGACCCCTTCATCAGCAGACCTTGTTGTGCTGTGATTTCTCCTGCTGATTTATGGTACTCAGTCATTGCTGGGCTTAGCGATTTTGTGTTTGGCCAGCCCTTCTCACAGTACTCTTTCAATTTGACACAGTCGGGGTCTGCATTTTGTACCTGCCTTATTTCTTGCAGTCTTTTCTCTGTTGCAGGAATATCACTCATGACCATGTCTACAAACACTTGGGTGTCTTCCTCCAATTGCTGGTCACTCTTTTCAAAGTCTCCAACTGGAGCACGTGAGAGAGTGTCTGCTGTGTGCAAATCTTTTCCGGGGACATGCACTACACTGTAGCTGAACTTCATCAGGCGCATTCTGAAGCGTTGAATTCTCGCTGGCAATTCTGCAATGTCCTTGCTTCCTTGCAAGGGCACCAATGGCTTGTGATCTGTCTCAATAGCAAAATCAGTATGGTACCAATCAAGTAGTGCGAGAACTTTTTACAAGCCCATGTAGCAGCAAGACTCTCCTTTTCGATTTGGGCATATCTTTGTTCGGCACTAGTCATCGCACGGGATGTGTATATGCTACCACTGGTTTCCACACAGGTTTACTGCTCACATTGTCTCTCTGTATGAGGACTGCTCCCAGTCCGAATGACGACGCATCTGCAGACACTTTCTTTGGGGCTGCGACATCATAGTGAGCTAACACCGGGCTGTTGATGAGATTTTGCTTTATCTCATCAAATGCTTTTTGCTGGTTTTGGTCCCAGTGCCATGCATTTTTCTTGCTCAACAGTTCACGCATTGGTTGAGTCTTTTCTGCCAGATCGGGAATGAATTTCCCTAACTGGTTCACCATGCCAAGGATTCTGCGTACTTTGCTCACATTTTTGGGTGGCTCAAGGTCAGTGACTGCTTTGACCTTTTCTGGGTCGGCATGAATTCCATTGTCATCTATGATATGACCTAGGAATTTCATGCTTGGCTTGGAGAGTTCACACTTGTCCAAATTGAGGGTCACCCCTGCTGCTTCCATGCGTTCCATCACTGCATGTAGCCGCTCATCGTGGATGGCAGTAGTTGGCCATGGATCAGGACATCATCCATCAGGCACTCAACTCCATCAAGTCCATCGAGGATTTGTGACATCCTTCGCTGGAGGTGCTCTGGCGCGGAAGAAATACCGAAAGGAAGACGGTTGAAATGATACCTCCCAAGCGGTGTAAGGAAGGTCGTCAGCTTTGCTGATTCTGGCGATAACGGAATTTGCCAAAATCCAGAGTTGGCATCAAGCTTTGAGAAGACTTTTGACCCTGCAAGCTGTGCTAATGTATGGTCTACTGGTGGCAATGAGTGTGTCTCCCTTTTCACACTTTTGTTCAGCTGCGTCAGGTCTACACATATGCGAACTTGTCCGTTTGGTTTTGGCACGGCTACCATACCTGCACACCATTCCATTGGCTCAATGATTTTTGAAATCACTCCCACTTGTTCCATCCTTTCCAGCTCATCTTTGACTTTGTTCATGAGCGGGAGTGGTACTCTCCTGGGGCTGTATATTGCAAATGGCTTTGCATCTTTTTCTAGCTCGATGGTGTATGGCTCCTTCATTGCTCCAAGTCCTTTGAAGAAATTAGGGTACTCTTTCTGAAGGGCACTGATTTCAGTCACTCTTTTGATGACACACAGCGATTCAATTGTGGGTCTGCCTAGGAGTGCTCTCTCTATAGGCCTTTCACAACATAGATTTCCTCCTGACTGGATCGGTCATTCGAAACAAGATTTGCTTGAAATTTTCTACACATTTCCAGCGCAGATTTTCCTGGCCCAAACAAGACTGTGGATGATTTTTGAAGAGGCACACTGAAAGACTTGGTGAATGTTTCATGGCTGATCACAGTGACATCAGCTCCTGTATCAACTTTCATTGTCATGGGTACACCATTCATTTCTACAGTGACCTCCCAAGGGCTCGGATTACATGAACTTTTGACTTCTCCCAGGAATGCTCTTTCTGGTTGTGATTCAGACTCTTTTACTTCTGCGATTCTTTTTGATCTGCAAAACGACGCGAAATGTCCCACTTTTTGACAGTTGAAGCTCTTCACATCTTTTCCTGGGCATTCTTCCTTTTTGTGCATAGGGAATCGCCCACAACGACCACAACGTTGTTTTCCATCCGACCGTTTTGGTTTAGAACCATGATTTTGCAGTCTCTGCTTGTGAAATGTACTTTTATTTTTTTTTGGCTTTTGTTTCACAGCATCAACATTCGCATGATCCTCGCTGAACAACTCAGTTTGTTGATTTTTGATGGTCTTAGACTGTCTACACTGCTCTACAGCTTTCTGTAGGGTGAGTTTTTAATCTAGTTGCAGCTTTTCTGACAGCTTTCTGTCAAGAAGTCCCACTACAATGCGATCACGGATCATTTCGTCTTTAAGAGAACCATACTTGCCATGTTCACTAAGGCAATACAAATCTGTGATAAACGGGTCAACTGTTTCACCAGTTCTTTGATTCCTTTGATTGAACTTTACACGTTCGAAGATGACATTATGTTGAGGGACAAAATGGTGATCAAACTTTTCACAATTTTGTCATAGTTTTTCATTTCTTCACTGCTGAGTTTGAACGACATCAAGATATCATCAGCCTGATCACCCATTGAATAAATCAATGTACTAACCTGTGATTCTTGGTCAGACTTTGCAAGTTGTGAAGCTTGTCTGAAACGTTCAAATCTATGGATCCATTTCCGCCACTCTTTTGGTGCACGAAAGTCAAATGGCTCTGGAGGAGTTATCTGGTAACTTGGTTTCACTTCTGTAGTCGCCATTTTGCTGAATTCACTTCGAGATCAACAAGTCATTACACTGTCATGACTGTAACACAATCCAACTTTGACTGTTTTTCCATCACACTAGAACGTATGGGTGGGACTGTAGTGACGCTGTACACGTTGTACCGTTTGGTGACTGTCTTTTTTTTTACTTCAAATTTCACTTTGTGTCAGCTGTTATTTAACTCAATACTTGTCCTCTCCCAAATTTAGTCTCCAAAGAATCCCGTTCCTGACACCATGTGGCAGTTTGACGGACTTGAACACTCAATATAACTAGTCTGGAGATGATGGATATAGATTGCGGAATTTCACTTATCATTTCCGGTAGTACGATCTCAATATTCATGTTCGATTCACATTATACCACATATTCATGCTTTGATTTCTTCTCAGTTGGACTTTTTCGAAATCGTTGTTGTGTAATCTTTCAAAAAAAATTTCACTTAAACTGATTTAGTTGAAGGCAAACAATGGTGCTCAATAGATAGGCCTGCAATGTACGAATTACACTAAGCCATACCACTGTACAGTAACTGCTTAATGCATACGTAGATAATAATGCTGGGTATGTATGATTTGTATTAAAATTCCTCCTTTCTACTACCTATGTAAAAAAACAGCATGTACACGCAAATCTTGAAATGGCTCGAACATCACGCAATTAATTTCTCATCAGGAACTGTCATAGTGCAGCTAGTGTGCACTTTGGAACCCGCCTCTTAATTGTGATTGGGAATTTCTTTAATTGATCATCGGTGACCTTTGCCCATCCTGACATTAAACCTTCACACAGTTTTCACCTTCACACTAGTTATAACATTCCCCTGCTTGTCTATTTACCAAAACCATACAAATTGTGATATATATGCAGGCGAGACGTTTGTATTACATGTACCTTGTTACTGTATAGAGCAAAGAAAGTCTTCAAGTTCTTGGGAACTCTAGTTCTAACCAAAAGAGATTGACCTAAGTTAATGCTGTAGATGAGTAAGTGCATTTGATGAATGTAGTTTCAAGTTTGTTCATTGCAGATATGGGGGTACCCCCTTGGGTTGGGGGAGGGCAAATTGGGGCCCAAATTTCACATATATTTCATTTTCTTTTAAATGCATTTTCAAATTTTCACCGAACTTGGCAGGTGTCATTGCTAGAGTCATAGAATACATATTTTTGCAATTCAGCAACTTTTCCTACACGGTGTCTTCAAGAGCCCTGCCATTTATTGGGAGGAGGGGGGGAACAAAACCCCCAAATCAAGATAGTTTATAATATCTTTACAAATCTTCTCTCAAACCATTTAAGTAAACTATACAATGTAAATAGTTGGTGGTATGAGTAAGTTGAATGATGACTGTAGCCTCAAGTTTGTCAGCACCAAAATTAAGGAATTTCACAAATCTTTTAAATTCTAGAACCAGAAGTGATAAGATACTGTATACGTGGAATATTTCGTAGGGTTTTTATTTTCGTGAATTTCACAAATCGGGTGCTACTCGTGAAATTAAAGACACGCAAAAATATTGACTCTGATCCCAACATATTTGTGAATGTGACGTACGCATGTACATTTCCTCCATTCAGTACAGGACTCTACGATCACGAATTTAACCACTCGCGAAATCGTCAGGAATTCCCTATTCGTGAAAATTTAGATTTGTGAAATGTAGTGTATATATATGTGATATACTTAGGGTGCGTTCGAGCGCTCTAAAGCGAACCAAAGCGAACTGAACTAAAGCGTACCGTACCGTACTGTGCCAGTTTGGGAGCGTTCGAATGCTCTGTGGAGAAAGCGTACCTCTCGAGTTATTTTTAGAAAAGTTCACGCTTGTTTGTATCAAGAAGGTCATTCACCTTGCGCTTGACCTACTTACAGCTGTCCCGAACAAAGAGAATGATGTTTTTGCATTGTGACGTATGCGCATGATACGCGCATGGTTTACAACGAACTTTTGGTACGCTTTGGTACGCTTTTGGAGCACATCGGGAAGTGATCCACTTTTGGCTCGGTACAGTACGGTACGGTACACTTTAGGAGCGTTCGAACGCTCCTGTAGCGCGGTACGGTACGGTACAGTTCACTTTAGGAGAGCGCTCGAACGCACCCCTCTAATAGTCTGCAAGAATGCGTAGTGCGTGGAAGGTGAACTTGCCATGTATATTCAGGTGATTATCAGATAAATTACCATCATTTTGTAAGCTTGTAAATTCAAAACATAATACTGCTTGTAGCTGTCTTTGTTGTCTGTGATAAATCAAAGAATGAGACTGTGTATTTTGTATACAGTACCCGTAGCTGTTAAATCCTTAATCATAATACAAATCTATGAGATACAATTGGGAATTTCTAATTAAAAATATGGGCAGAGGTGACTCCAAAATAGTACTTTTCACTGAGGGATGCAGCTTTGAAGTGAATAGTACAACTTGTACAATTTTTGGAGACACCGAAATTTTAACCAGAAACTTGAAATAAGGCATAGTATATTGAATTTGTTAATAAACATTTTTGTAAAACAATTTCATATACTTTGTTAAACAAAAAAGGGGCAAATGTGAGGTAAGAAGTTGGGCAAGTCCAAGATAAGGTCCCCTCATCAGGAGGCAAAATTTCATCTTTGCTCAATATTGACATGTTTGGTATCATTTTGAAGCTTATGAGTTGAAGTTTTGATTCCAATGGAGGAAGAAATGATATTATGTACATTTATGCAAATTTCAAGGGCTTTATTTGCATAAATGTGAAATACAGCTTTACGTATAGGACAAAATAGCAAAGCAAGTGATATTTGATTAATATGTGGACATAAGAAGTTCATCAAATAGTTTACTTGGTATGAAAATTTAGAGATTATGCAAATGATTACTGTAAAAGTGGAAATTTTCGCGGTGTTGAAATTTTCGCGCATTTCGCGCAACCCGAAACTAGCGCGAATATAAAAGCACGCAAATATTTTTGCTTGCCGTATGTTTCAGTAGTTGATGTCTTGATTCCGCGGAAGTAAAAACACGCGAAACTCTTCTTACCCCACAGAGCGCGAAAAATTAGTCGTGCGAAAATATTCACTTTTACAGTCCATACAGTTGGTACCATGTTAACTCAATGTTTTATCATGACATGTCCTATACGTAACAAATTGAGGTCATTTTTTAAGGTTTTTTTCTGAAATTTCTAAGGTTATTGGAGTGCCCTTCTGGGAAGTTCTAATTTATTTTTAAAGAAGTTAAATACCATATGAAAGAAGAAAAAATAGTGAAAGAAATATTTTTTATTAGGCAATTAAATAATGTTACATATGGGACAAATGTGTTACATGGGACATCATCATACATATAAATTTATATTGCATGTGAATGCATGTAGCTAGCTGGGAAGGTCTCTCAGTGCACAAATGGTCAATCATCCTGCAGAAAGCATCCCAACTTTGCAGCTACTTTTGAGTTATAGACACTTGAAACAGTACTGAACAATTTTCAGAAAGGGGGAGGGGGAGATGGCAAAATACACAATGCAAATCAGCATTAAAGGGATGGTCATAAAAATATAGAATATGACTGAATATGATTGTGATGGGAAATATTTGGTTCCCTTGACAATCTGGATCAGTATTTGAGTCATTTCAACTGATTTTACTTCAATAATTATGCAAAATACCCATACACATGGTTCTCCACACACTAAACGAATGCGGACAAAGTGTCCCATACGTAACTGTCCCACAGGTAACACATCATGTCTGTCTCTTTATTTAGAACCTGTAATTACAGCTTTTTGCCTCATGACATGAAACTTACCTCTGATAATCTTGAGTGTTTTGACTTTCATCACACTGAGTTACAAGTTGTAGAATGAAATATTTTTAGAGAGTTTCGAGGTTGGAAAAAATGTTCAAAAAAACAAAATTTTTCTGGTCCCATACGTAACAGCACATATTTTCTCTTCTGGAATATAATTGTCATGGTCATTTTTCTCCATTTTTTACATGATTATTCTTCAATCACCATGATAAAGTTCAATATGATCAAAGGCCATTAACACTATTTTTTCAGGTCATAAAAGTCTCTGAATGTCCCATATGTAATGCGCGCGGTTATCTTGGACTTTACCAGTTGCGTGGTGGATGCAATGTTGTAGAGGGATCTTACAATGACTGTATGAAGCAGAACACCATATCACAATATTGTTCTGAATTATTCTAATTTACAAAGTGACTGATGAAAGAGCGTGCAATGTCAGAATTGCTTTGTGATGTCACAATTGGTATGTTAGAAATTGTTACATTTCACAGAGCGATATTTGAAGAAGCAGCTAGTGGATGTCAGAGTTGCTATGTGACACCACAATGGCTTAAAATGCCATCATTTCACAAATAGTGCACCATTTGGAAAATGTCTTCATCCAGTGACATGACTTTCCAAATAGTATACAATGAAGTGTCAAAAAGGCCCACATTTCTAAATTGTTGAGATACATACATGTATCAATCACATGTAGGTCTTTCAGCCAATCACTATAGGGTTTATTTTTGATCCAAAATATAATTAAAGGACAAGTTCACCTTCATACACATGTGAATTGAGTGAAGGCAACAATGTTAGTAGAACACATCAGTGAAAGTTTGGGGAAAATCCGACAATCCGTTCAAAAGTTATGAATTTTTAAAATATCTGTACAATCACTGCTGGAGGAGAAGACTACTACAGTGTATGATGTCACATGCGTACAACGATAAGGAAAATAAAAAGAGAATTTCACAAAAATTGACTTTTTGAATAAAGTGCACATTTTCTCGACTTGTTACTGACTTATGTTAGGGGTAATATTATTCCCCCTGACTTCTGAAAGAGAGAAGTCGAGAGTTCTTTTGTCATGTGATAAAAGTGAGAATATCTTGAATTTTCTTTATACTTTCTTTATTGTACTCATATGACATCACAAGCTATAGTAGTCTTCTAATCCAGCCGTAACCGAGCAGAAACTTCAAAAATTCATAACTTCTGAACAGATTTTCGGATTTTCCCCAAACTTTCACTGATGTGTTCTACTAATATTGCTGCATTCACTCAACCCACGTGTCTATGCAGGTGAACTTGTCCTTTAATGATACACTCACTGCAGCCTCACAAATGGTACTGGTAGTTAGTTTCATAATAAAAGATAGTGATGGCAAGTGATGATGCTAGTGTGCACATGATGATGACAATGATTCATAAAGTAATCTGTTGCTGTATTTGACTGAAGGTCACAAAACCTACAATCCTCAGTACTCTAATATGGACCCTTCAAAGCTCCTTTCCTGAAGTGTGAAGCATTCCTTCCTTTTAGAGTTTGTATGGTTGGCTTAAGGCATCAAATTTATTTGTTTGTTTGTTTGTTTAAATCTCTTTCAGAAGGCAACCTTTATTTCATATATCTTTGTGACTTTTCATTCATTCTGTGATTCAAGGTCAAACGTGATTAAAGACAGTAATTTAAATCTGGTTGTTGTTGTTTGACATTGACAAGGGGTCCCTCCCAAGACAATTGGTTTGCACACACACATACACACACACACACACGCACACCAAAAAACAACAACAACAACAACAACAACAAACAAACCCAAGAGTAAGATTTTCTGTTCATCCATCTTGTGTGAAAAACGATTTCTGTAAGCATCTCAAGTATGGAAAAGAAATATTTGTTAATTGAACATAGTCCTTCAATTACCAAAATCTATCATCGATGCATGTCAGTGCAGTAATAATGATGGAATGAAACTTAGATATGCGAAATTAATGTTTCAAGAAACAAGTTTCGTTAACCCAATTGCAAATTTTATATAGACAGGGAATGACAGTGCTTTTTAAGAATGGGAACTTCATTGCAAGTTTTTACTGGAATATTGAAATGCTTGCAGCTGTCATTCTACAGCATTGCCAATAAGGCCAACAATGGGGGGAAAAGAAAGAAGACAAACAAATGGCTACAAGAAAAAGAAAAATTGTGTCATATCTTTACTGTTCATCTTATGCCAAAAACTTATGTTTATTTATGATACGTCAGCAAAATGCCAGATAAAGCACAAAACAGCTTTTACTATTTAGACATTTCTGGGTGGCTAATGAACGTGACTAGGACAGTGCTAGATGAAAATTTGTCTCTCAGGGCGTATACACGTACTGCAGGTTCATGTAACACTCAGGCAGAGAGCAATTAATTTTAATGCATGGTGGAGAGACAATGAATGGCAGGCACTCTTCGATATATTACTATTGACCTTGTGTAGATGCAGCTCATGGACGTTCAGCTGTTATTCGCACGCTATGTATGTCCATTGTACCCTGCCTCAGGTTGTGGAGGAGTTTGAGCTACAAGGCAACATCTGTACACGCACAGGATATATAGCAATATCAACATAGTTCATCTTCGCACCCATTATGTGAGGAACTGCAGGGAAGGCCACTGATGGCAAATGCAGTCTACTCCAGCACTTTGCTAATCAACATATCAGTACATGTACCACCCGGTATGCCTTCAACAAAACCTAGTTGTTGGTCTGTACATGTGGTCATCATGCAATACCTTTTAAAAGCCATGTTTACACTGAGTAAAATAAAGTGGAATATAATGTGCATTCAAATCTGACAATTCTGTGTAAACAGAGTTCAGTGCCCAGAATATTTCAAAACAGAATCTAATAATCAAAAGCACAGGTGATGTGCTGGCTCTGTTAACAACCTCTAGAGGTGTTTTGGAAGTGCAACTTTGGGTACGCTGGTACCGGTACTGCTCCTTCTTGCTTTTGTGTTTAATAACACACAGCAAATTAGAGTGACAAGTTGAGAAAGAAAGGTCACATACTGTCTCTTTGTGAGACAGAAGAAGAAAATCCTTTTTCTTGAAAACAGAATCATTGCGTAACCAAGTTCTTAAAGGACAAGTTCACCTTCATAGACATGTGGGTTCAGTGAATGCAGCAATATTAGTAGAGCACATCATTGAGAGTTTGAGGAAAATCGGACAATCCGTTCAAAAGTTATGAATTTTTGAAGTTTCTGCTCACTCAAGGCTGGATGAGAAGACTACTATAGCTTGTGATGTCACATGAGTACAACGATATAAAGAAAGAATAAAGAAAATTCAACATATTCTCACTTTTCTCGCATAACAAAAGAACACTTGACTTCTCTCTTTCAGAAGGCAGGGGGAATGATATTACACTTAACCTTTGTCAGTAACAAGCCGAAGAAATGTGCACTTTATTGAAAAAGTAAAATTTTGTAAAATTGTCTTTTTATTTTCTTTATATGGTTGTACGCATATGACATCATACACTGTAGTAGTCTTCTCATCCAGCAGTGACTACGCAGATACTTTAAAAATTCATAACTTTTGAACGGATTGTCCGATTTTTCCCCAAACTTTCACAGATGTGTTCTACTAATATTGCTGCATTCACTCAATCCACATGTATATAAAGGTGGACTTGTCCTTTAAAACACTATTCTACAAGACACTGTTGTTCATGTGGTCAGTGTCAGCACTGGCTCATATTAACATGTTCTACTATAAATACATAATCCTACATGTATACAAGTGTTGATATGTTTAAATCATTGCTGAAAACTTATCTATTTACTCAATCCTAATTTTTGTTGTTGTTGTTATATTATATGTACATATTGCTGTATATTGATTTAATATTTTTTCTGTATTAATGTGCTTAGAAACGTCAGTTTTAAGTGCTATATAAGTGTTATTTATCATTATTGTAACTATTATTTTGTAGTGTATACTGTGCAGTATCACCACCGACACTTCTTATTATCAAGTACTGTAAAACCAGAAACGTTTACATCCACTTTAATTTTGCGAATGTTGCAAGAGCTAAGATATTGCAAAATTGAAATTTATGCAAGCGAAAGTTTTGGTCTACGCTATGTGCATTGAGTAGGCCATGCTTAACATTTTGCAATTATGATGCATTGCACTGATGATGATCGTAGTAACACTTTGGCGTCACAGAGGTTTATTTTCTCAACTACGTAATGATATCTTCTGCGTAGATCCAAGTGAGGAAACGGCACAGGTCTTTCTAAAAACAGAGTGAAACAAAGCAAAATATGAGTATCATCAAAAGGCATACTTTTCTTTCTACTTTCTCAGTCTATGTAACATATTTGCTGCATTTGACCCAATGAATTATGTCCCTCAATACGGTAATGAAAAAAAAAAAGTCTGGGAGATTGATCTGTGGGTTGGGCAGTAAATATATACTGCTATGGTAAGGACTCGGGGCTGTATATAAATAGATCTACACTAACAAAGGCTGTGGAATTACACTTTTTCTCCATACCTTGGAGATTACTCATGCATAAACTTAATCAAACTACGTACAGTAGTCTCCACATAATCCAGTACCACTTTTGGGTAGGCCTTCTCTGCTGCATTAACATACGAAGTAAAAGCAGTTCTGATGCGTGTTATATTCATTGAATAATGGGGTTAATATTTCAGTTAAATGGGTAGTCGAGTTTCATCTATTCTTCGCAAAAAAAAAAAAAAATATGTGTAAATAAATTCTGAAGAAATTGTGAAGAGCTGAGAGGCGATAAAGGCCTATGGTTTATATGTTATCATGTTAATGTGCAGTGAATGATAAATCCACCACATCACTGGAAGTAGATTTGTACAGTAGTATGCCAAATACCAACCCTTGCATGAGCACCACAGACACACTGCCCTATACACAGTGACACACTTATCACTGCAAGTGTCTAGCCAGCTTTGCTAGATAAATACTGAGTGAGCTTTCTTTGAAGTGTTCATGAAAAAGTAAACTTACAATCCCCATTAATGGGACAGCAGAATTTGTGACTGCATATATTTACAATGTCAAGTTGCATACTACAGTACTACAATGTCATGTTGATACGACTTGTTCAATTTACATAACTACAGTCAACTTCGGATACCTCGAAGTCGTCGGGACTGAAGAAAATGGTTCGAGGTACGCGAAATTCGAGGTACGCGAAATTCGAGGTACGCGTACGTACGTCGAATTTTCTTCGACCTATCCGATGTTTATCGATGTTCAACATGGTATCTGTTATAGTGCCTACCGATTGTTTGCATGCTTGTCAATTGGAATTGAATCGACTTTTATATGACTGAATTGAATGAAAATCGGAATTGAAATCAAAATTTCAGAAATGAAGATTTTGGTGGCCCTATCGCGCCACCAAAAAAAAAAGTCGGGTGTTTGCCTTTACTTTTGAAAATGAACAGCGGTAACAATCGGCTCCGTAAGATACTAAAATAAATGTCGGATGTTTGTTCATACTTTTGGAAATGAAAAACGATAAGACTCAGCTCCGTATGGTGCTAAAACTAATGTCAGATATTTCATTTTGCGTTCGGAAATGAATAAGGATAATATTCGGCTGCGGAAGACGCTGAAATAAATGTCGAATATTTGCTTTGACGTTCGGAAATGAAAAACAATATTCAACTCCGTACGATGGTTTAGATAAGTGTCGGATGTTTCCTTACTTTCAAAAGGAAATAGCAATAACATTCGGCTTCGGAAGATGCTAAAATGAATGTTAGATGATCGCTTTTATGTTCGGAAGTTCCAGTAATATTCTGTTCCATACGATGCTAAAATAACTGATGTTTGCTTTTTAAATTTCGAAATGAATAACAGTAACATTCAGCTGCGTTCAATGGTAAAATTAATGTTTGATGTTTGCTTTGACGTTCGGAAATGAGTAAAATATTTAACATTCAACTCCTGACGATGATAAAATAAATGCTGGATGTTTGCTTTTACGTTCGAAAATAACTGGCAGTAACATTCAGCTCCGGAAGATGCTAAAATACATCTCGAATGATTGCTTTTACGTTTGGCATGTTTGGAAGTGAATAGCAGTAACATTCTGCCCCATATGATGCAAAAAAAAAAATTGGATATGTGCTATTACATTTCGAAATGAATAACAGTGACATTCAGCTACGTTTGATTGTAAAATAAACGTCTGATGTCAGCTTCGACGTTCGAAAATGAAAAACAGTAACATTCGGCTCCGTAAGATGATAAAATAATTGTCAGATGATTCATTTCACTTTCGGAAGAGGACAGCAGTAACATTCGGCTCCGTACGATGATAAAATAAATATCGTATGTTTGAAATGAATAACGGTACGATTCTGCTTCGTACGATGCAAAAATAAATGACAGATTGTTGCTTTTACATTTGGAAATGATTAACGGTATTAATCCGCTCAGTGAGGTCTAGATGCTGAAACAAATAGCGGATGTTTGCTTTCACGTTTGGAAATGGGTAAGGATAGCATTCAGCTCCATAAGATGCTACAATGAATGTCGGTTGTTTGCTTTTACATTTAAAAATGATTAACGGTAATATTCAGCTCCGTAAGGTGCTAACAAACTAATAAATGTTGGATGATTGCTTTTACAATAAGAAATGGATGAAATGGATAACGGTAACTTTCGGCTCTTTATAATGCTAAAACAAATGTCGGATGCTAACAAATGTCGGCAAATGCTCCCACTTTTTCATTTCAATCCTAAGTTTTGACCTCCTAAATATATAGGCATCAACTTTTATAATAATCTATACGCCTATTTGCTAAATCTTAAAACACAGAGTCCAGATGATTGGATTTTCTATTCATTTGTTTTAGACATGGGCATCTGTTTCACTTTAATAATGCTTAATATTCATTTTTCTATGTTTTGTAGGACCGATTTAGTTTTTCTAATGTTTTTCTCCATTTTTTTTTGTGTCGCCAGATTTTAATTTCGAGTAGATTCGACCACCAAAAAATAAAAATCAGTGATACTGGTGGCCCGATAAAAGTTAATAGTGTGGAGCCCTGTCTATTCTATTCTTTATTATGCTCGGCCTATACTTCCACATCATATTCCACAATATTTTCATAATCGCATTGCTGAAAAAAAAAATCAGTGCTTGCGTTCTCGGGGAAGAATAAATGAAACATACTTCGTGAAAGGTAAAAAAAAAAAAGTTAAAAAAGGCACTACGCAGGAGATTGATGTTTGGACAGTGGACCGTGATTAATGCCAAAGATATAACTGTCAACACCTACGCAGGTGCGCCACGACGGTTAAGAAATCTACGCGCACGGTATGACTATCATGATCAAGAATTAAAACACAGTGGTTAAAGAAAAGAAGATGATGGGGCAGAGCGTAGTGCTGTCGTAAGCACTCCGTTGCTTGGCAAGGGTGCTATGTGCATACCGTGTACGTATGTAGGTAGGTGTTGGGATTTTTCTTGTCAGTTGTGTACCGGGCATTTCTTTGGGCGCGCGATTGTTCTGGTCGGGAATATTTACAGTCGAGTGTGAAAAGATTTGTGACATGTCTTCTTCGCTGTCCACGCGCGCTTTATCGGAGATGCTGAGTGATGTTGCAATTTCGATTCGAGCTACATGCCGGGAAAAACAATAAGTTAATTAAGATCGGGACAGTAGATTTCACTTCGAGGTAACCGAACTTCGAGTTATTTTCTTCGAGCTACGCGAATTTTAATACACGGAAACTCCATAGGAACAATCGGGACTTTCATTTTGCCCCCGAGGTAAGTGATATTCGGCTTATCCGACGTCGAGGTATCCGAAGTTGACTGTAGTACCATGTACTTTCATAAACGGCGAATGCACTCGTGCAAGCAGTGCCTCGGCATGGATTACTGATTATTAGTATCGTTTCCAGTCAGTCATCAACAAGGTAGTACAGTATAAAATAGGATAAGTTTCCATATTTCTTAAGATTTGTAGCGTGCTGTTTCCTTGAAACCATTACGAGAAAAATTGGGGATTCAGTGAAGGCTATTACACTGTATGAAACTTAAAGGACAAGTTCACCTTCATAAACATGTGGGTTGAGTGAATGCAGCTATATTAGAACACATCAGTGAGAGTTTGGGGAAAATCGGATAATCCGTTCAAAAGTTATGAATTTTTAAAGTATCTGCTTCGTCACTGCTGGATGAGAAGACTACTATAGTGTATGATGTCATATGCGTACAACCATATAAAGAAAATAAAAAGACAATTTTACAAAATTTTACTTTTTGAATTAAGTGCACATTTCTTCGACTTGTTACTGACATATGTTAAGGGTAATATTATTCCCCCTGCCTTCTGAAAGAGAGAAGTCAAGTGTTCTTTTGTTATGCGAGAAAAGTGAGAATATGTTGAATTTTCTTTATTCTTTCTTTATATCGTTGTACTCATGTGACATCACAAGCTATAGTAGTCTTCTCATCCAGCCTTGAGTGAGCAGAAACTTCAAAAATTCATAACTTTTGAACGGATTGTCCGATTTTCCTCAAACTCTCAATGATGTGCTCTACTAATATCGCTGCATTCAATCAACCCACATGTCTATGAAGGTGAACTTGTCCTTTAATTGAATGATCTGTGCAGGAGCTGTGGCTGTGACATACATCCGTGCTATAATGTGGTGCATATGGATGCATGATTTTGTATGTGGTAGCTGTGATGTGAATGAAGCATACTCTCCGGCAAATCAGGTACTCCGCTTAATCGGGTAAGCAATGCTGTGTCCAACAATACCCAATTAATGGAAGAATACTGTGTATCATGCATTACTGCACAATGATTCAGGAGGGAAGGATTTTTGCCATGGGGTCAAAGGTCTAGTAAAAATGTTTAAGATATCACTACTTTTTCCCATATTTTGAAAATAGCTCAAAGTATTGTTATGAAATAGATGTTACCAGTTAGTGATTCTGTGACGAATTGTGGACCTTGGGGTCAAAGGGCAAGGGCCGAAGGTCATGTATAAATGCTCAATACTTGCTCTCATGAACAATTTAGTCATCCATCTGTGTAAAACCTAGTTCAAGAAAAGTAAAAACTCAACACATAATTTGTGACTAGCATGTCATTTCAAGTTTTTGCTAATTATGTAAAACTGTCGTCTCATATTGTCAAGACGTACTCTAAACCTATTTGGAGAACCATGCAATAAGGCAGAGGCATGTACACCAGTCACCATAGCGACATTCCTATTTCCATATAGTGGTGTATAATTCCAGGATAGTTGATAGTAATGTAATCTTTTAGATAAATGAATTACAGAAATGTAAGTTAGGAAATAATTCCGAAATAGAAATTAGCTCGTTGTAATTAAAAACAAAAATTCCTGTACAATGAATAAGCCATGAGAGAAGTGATAGGAGAGATATACCAAGGTCAGAGAGCAGCTAGGCATTAGATTTAATTAAAGTGAGGCAGTCCTCACGAATTTGAAAAAAATATGTTGATTGTTGGTACCTCCAATGAACTACTTTCACCAAAAACAAACTTTCAAATCACCAATTAAGCTCGTAAATTTTGGTTGAAAAAGTGTGAATCTGCATGGTGAATATGCTAATGAGCAAGTCTTGGCGGAGAGTCAGACGTCACCGAGGCACAACTCTTCCCAGCCGTGTTCTGCTCGTTATGCGTATGACTCCCTAGTTACCCGGATGCATGAGGAAGGCGATGGCTACTAGTACAGCTGTATTTGACATTGTTTTTACGTACTCTGTGTGTGTGTGTGTGTGTGTGTGTATTATCTATTCGCACAGTACACGTGTGGACGGTACCGGTACTACTAGATCTACGGTAGATACCCCGATTTGCCCTTCGCGCGTTTCCAGTCTATCACAGCGCAGCTGCGGCCCTGTCGCCGCGCATGCAGTTAGCCATTTATGTACTAGTAGGTACGTAGAAACGGTGCATTTATTTACACTAGAGGGGCGACCGCATTCGGCGTCGTCTGGTCGGGCTATCTTTCATCATGCCAATGTGTCAAGCAGTATTTTGCTCGAATCTTAGAGAAAATTGCCCAGGAAATCGTTTTTTCCATCCCAGACCCACAAAAGGATCGTGAAAGGTGCGCTGTATGGCTGAGAAATCTCAGTACAACGAAGCCGAACATAAAAACTTAAAGCATTCTCGATATCGTGTTGTAGGCCTATGCGAGGACCATTTGAGAAGCATGTTTTGACGTGGACAAGCAGGCTGTGGCCCTCGGTTATAAACCGAGAAACTCCTGAAGCCAAATGCAATCCTGACCATATTTGCTTATATGAGTTATAAAACAGAAACACCTCGAGCATCGACTTCGAAGATAACCGAGGAAAGGAAGCGTAGCCGTAGAGAGGTAAGGAAAGTGGCTAACCCATTAGCTATGTTTCATACGGTGGGGCTGCAGCCGGGGTTGGACTGCAGTACAGTGCTACTGCCAGTGACGACTGGACCTGCACGGCAAAGTGGAGCAAAATCATATTCCTGCGGCCCCCTGTTTTTACCCTGCCCGGTAGAAGTCATATTCGTTTGATATCTGAGTACTTAAAGAAATATTGAGATAGAAACAATATTTTCTTTGAAGAATTTGAGTCTCTTATGCCCAGGTAATCTTCGGTTTGAACGCCAAACTCAGTAACGACGGAGTATGATAACAATGCGCGCGAGAGTGGTTTGTACACAATTATCAGTGCAGTGAAAATTCTCAGGACTGCCTTCCTTTGAGGGAGCGAAGCAATCAAGGGGGAGGGGGAGCGTGGGGAAGTAGGGAAGGATGTAAATGCACAGAAAGGAGCTTGCACAGTTTACATCAAACTGTAAATCATGACATCTGGACTGCATACTGAATATAAGACTTGTTTTCGTAGAGAAAAGATTGTCCGAAATTTGACCTTTTCAATGGTTCGAAATCATGTTTTTTATCGTTTGTTTTGAAGTATGTGGACGTGAGAATGACCCCTGAGGTGTGAGTCTAGATCATCATGTCTGATGCATGATACTTGCAGGTCTGAAATTTATCGAACCATGGCCATCATTCTACTTTTTCCATGTAAAATAGGCCCTCATATAGATGGAAGATCTGTGGTTTCATTTCTCTCATGAAAATTTCAGGAAGGTTTTGATACTCTATAGAATAAGATATCATATCCCCTTAAAAGCTTCCCAAAAGTATCTTCTAGATGATAACTTTTGGAATAAATTGGCTAATTATGAATGAGGGTTTTACTGTCAAAGCCTGAAATGTATTCATATTTCATTCTTGAGTAACACAAATAATGCCAAGTGATATTCACCATGCATGTTAAGTAACTGAATAATATATACACTAAACAGAATGCTAGAACTCAGCCCTGGAAAGTACTGCATACAATTGTGTTCATGCAGGAGGGGGCACCCCGTCCCATACCGTCCCCCCGCTATATATAAAATGCTATTTCAAGCCATAAGGGGAAATGCGGGATAAATGATAGTTTGGGAGAATTTGATAAAAGCATAATAGTATTCAGAAAAAATGCAAATATTGCCTTTTTTTGAAAAATTATGCGTTAATATGGGCTCAATGAAGCATTGACTTGACAAGAGCACAAAAGGTATCTTATACCACTAAATTCTGTATGTTAATGAGAAAATACGACTTTTTTTTAGTAAAAGCAGATATAGCTACATTCCCCCAATGACCCGTTTTCTATGCACATCCAATATATACACCCTTTTTTTTTTTTCATTGCTGACAATCTCCCTTTGTGTATGGGGGGTATCCCCCTCTAATGCCCTCCCCCACACATCTCCCTGAATATATACTGGCAGTTGTCTTACTTTTATACTAGAAACAAAAATCGAATATTTCACCAAAGGGGTGCACATAATCTCTGAATTTCAAGTCTGAAAATGCAAAAATCTCCCTCATGTAGGAGGGGGCACCCCCTCCAACACCCTCCCCTACACACTACCCTGAATACTGTATATATCTTTTGTTACTTTTGATAGAAACAAAAATCAAATTTTATATTTCACTAACAGGGTGCATCAGATCTCTGAATTTAAAGTCTGAAAATGCAAAAATTTCCCACTTGTGGGAGTGATATCCTCCCCTGCCCGTTTCCTTGAATACTAATCACTGATAATCCCCCCCCCCATCTCCTCTGTATGGATTTACGCTGGTGCTGCTGTACGTTGCAGACATCTGCTAGATTATATTGACCATGAAACAATTGATCAATATATGTCGTGTTTGTACAGCAGTGACGTGCATGCCTACACATATTAATGCAGAACAGATTTCTCAAGGTAACATGGTGTACGTACCAGTAAATACACATTGTATGTACATGTATGCACGTTATAGATGATGTAGGTTTACTAGATTTTCAGTGCAACACAGTTGCCTTTCATCGGCACACTACATATGTTTCAGATAGGCATAATGATGTGGTTTTTCTTTCAGGCAACATATATTTTTTACTGCCATAGCGAGGCATGGAACAGTCAAGATTACTCTTCCTCACATTGCTCAGCAGTATGGTACTAATCATTCCATGATAAGATGGAATACATAGATGCCAAGTTTCTCAATTGGCTGGGGTGAGAAACAGATTTAGCAAAGCAGTGGAAAGGGGGGGGGGGGGGTTGAAGCTGGTGTCTTCTCAGGGTCATCCCATGAAACTAACACCCACGAGTCATACAGCCCAGGAGTTTGACACTAGGAAAATAAAGCCCATTAGTTCATTACAAAAAGTCTACACGCGAACGATGACAAACACGTAATGAGCTATGACGTAGATCCGTCATTTGCATACCACCAATCACAGTGCGTTGAGCGTTAAAGAATAATACATATTCATGATGCAATCATGCGCCGCAAATGCTGCATTGAGCTAATGTATTAATGAAATCTAAATAGTAATAAAGATGCGCGCACCTATTGTCACGTCACGAATTTGCATACGCGCTACGTCACGATCACGCGTTGACCCGATGCGACCTCGTAAGGCCAATGACATTTAGCCAATAGCGTAGCGTATTCAAGTGTGAAGCACGCAGGGACGCGCAATTGCTTTAGTGTATGAACATATTGGTGGGTTATTCACTCGGGGCTAAACTGACGTGGTTTATGAATATCGAAAAGGTACCGATGGCGAAGTTTCCCGAAATTCCTCCAAACTCAGTATAAATACATGTGAGTATTTGCTGCAACTCACTAGGCAGGTGCATTGTACAAAAACCAACAGGTATGGCAGTAAAATAGCCCTTCCAAATGGCCTTCAGGCTCACAGTTGGCACACCGCGCCATCAATGTAAAATTGCGTGTTGTCGTAGAGCTGATTGCGTTTGAGTGAGAAATGACACCTAATTTTCAACTTGAACGGTACCGATGTAAAATTTTCACAAAACTCTACAAATGAGGTATGTAGAGCAAGCTTGAAATTTAGATTTTCATTAAAACCAGATGCATTTTAGCAAAAAGACATATTCTGGGAGGTATGAGTTCGTAAAGTCGAGAGTCCATGTAAATGTCCTATACCTGATTGTGCGCTCTGCGCGGTGCATTTAAAAACTCTCGTTTCCTATGGAGGATGTCACCGCACTTTTTGTAATGTTGACAATAGGCAAACAAATCCCATGAGTTTGACACCACGGTTAAGCAAAAGAGGCTCATGAGACTGACACTATAGAAAGAAGGCCCCTGAGTTTGACAGGATGAACAGCACCATCAATATGCCAACTACAAATCACGCATCAGAACAGGGTGTTGCATTAACACATTGAAGACTAGTCGCGAGTATACTCATGCACGTGTCTATGGGAAATGTGTGTTGTAGTAAAATCAGTCCATCCTCAATGGGATAATGACATAAAAGGGGAAATAAAATACTGGTAGGTGCATTGTCATCCTATTTTTTCATGATAACATTGTACTCTTCATGGACCCCCCCCCCCTCCCAAAAAAAAAAAAAAAGATTGACATGGAAGATATATAATGGCTTCAAGTTTAGGTCTTTGCTAATGACATCATGCTAATTTTAATAGGCTTGCCCCATTTCTAGCTAGAAGATAGATGGGCAGGGCGTCAGATTTTTCCCCTTTTCTCTCTCGCTTCACAGGTAAGTATATACCAACTGTTATGAAGTATTACAGAACCAATTTGTAATCATCTCTGTAACTATAATGTACAAAATTCAGTTGATGAAAACTTTTTATATGGCAGAGATGCATCCTTGAGTTGTGGCTTGTGTTTGTAATTATTTTTCTCAAAACAGTAATTTTTTTTGGAGGAATAAATAGCTCAAATACCGTGATGATTACGTTATTTGCTGTGAATTCATACTAAATCCACACTTTCACTAATGACTACACCCCCTCCACATCATGTACAGCAGGTGTCCACCGCAATATTGACCATTTTGGGAAATATTTCCTTGTGAGCTTCATTTCACAAATGCACAGATTACCCAGATTTTTTTTTTTTCCTGGAGGAGGAAAGCAAGAATAACTAAAAAGGTCGAAGAGATAACATGCAAACGAGGGTGCTTTTGCATGTATTTAAGTGGAAAGATCTGGTGCACGCTTTTAGTAAATTTTGTTAATTTTTTGCACACACACACACACACACACACACACACACTCAAACACAAAAGTCTTGAAAATTCGGGGGGGGGGGGGGGTGAGAGAGTGCAACTGACAGGGTAACACTCTAGCACCCGTTACAGTAAAGCAACTCTCCTTTCCCATCACTTCTTTTGTCCTTATGCCATTATCTGCACACCCTGTACAATTGTATACAGACTCTTAATTGGTGAATAAAAGATGGCACTATTCATCTTGCCAAACTTGTGGGCCTTCTTTCCCTTGTGTCAGTCTCATAAACCTCTTAATTGCATTGTGTCAAACCTGTGGGTTTTGTTTTCCTAGTGTCGGTCTCGTGAGCCTCTTTTGCATAGTGTCAAACTCACGGGCTGTATGACTCGTGGATCTATTGGGTCTATTTTACTTGATGTCGAACTTGTGGGCCTTGTTCACATGGTGTATAACTAGTGGGCTGTATAATTCGTGACGGGCTCTATGACTCGTGGGTGTTGGTCTCGTGACATGCTTTATCCCCCCCCCCCCCCCCCCCCCCCCCCCCCCCCCCCCCCCATTGAACTTTCTCATGTTGGCATAAGAGATTGTGTAATTTGGTGCACACTTATGATAGGATCTTACTTGCATGTATACTTCTCATTATGGAAAGATGGTCCTGCAAGACATCATTTTGAGCAATTTTTGACAAAATTTTGGTCAAGGGTAAATGAGTTTAGAATGGGGGGGGGGGGGGGGCACTGTGGCATAGTGGATAAGACTCCCGACTCCCAATCGGAGGATGCGAGTTTGATTCCTGCCCAGTGCTTATGTCCTTGGACAACATGTTTTTACCCGCCATGTCCCTCCCGACCCAGGTGTGTAAATGGGTACGTATAGAATGCTAGGGTAATAATAATGGCAGGGCCCTCTGGTAGAGGAGTGGCAACACTGAAGAGGCTACCCTGGATAAAGAAGACATTATCATTATGATTATAACTTAGAAGATGACAGAATATTTGGAGTACCTCTTTGAATTATTTATCTCGAAGGAAAAATACAGTTAAACTCGCCTAAGTCGACATCGCATATGTCGAATAATCGGGCAAGTCGATGATTTTAAAAAGTCCCGATTTTTCCCCATTGACTTACGTGTATTAATTCACTCACAAGTCGAATTTTGTAAGTCGAATACTCGCCTATGTCGATGAAATTCCAACAACACTTTCACGGAAAAACCATTAAATTCACTGTGCCTAAGTCGAATAAGATTTTATTGTGCAGTAAATGACTGTCAAAAGCACGAGACGCCAGTTTTTGTTTACATAAGACCTAGCCCGACCAGACAGGTAACAAAAAAAATGATCTAAAGCAGGGCTCGACACTAACGGTGGCCCGGTGGCCCGGGGCCACCAAAATTGAAAGTCGGGCCACCAAATTTTTTTGAAAAGTATGTCAATTAATTCGTAACTTTTTGCGCCGGAAATTAGCAGTTATATTTGTTTAAAGGATGGATGAAAAGGACTGAATGAGTGCCTGAGAGTGAGTGTTGCGAGTTTGTTTAGGTTTATTTATGAGTAGATGTATGTCCAACTTCCAATTCTTGCTATGACTGGATAAAACTTAGATATTTGACTCATTAAAAAAAAACAGGACTTTTAATGTTTTTTATTGTTTTTTTTCGGGGCCACCAAATTTTTCTCTCGGGCCACCAAAAATTTGAAATTGAGGATTTTGGTGGCCCCATCGGGCCACCAAACAAAAAAGTTAGTGTCGAGCCCTGTCTAAAGTATCAAAATTCAAAGCGATCACATGCGATTGTTGAACTCTCTTCGTATTTGGAGGTCCGCTGGTACAGCCCTGTCGCGCCACGTACGTACAGCGACTGGGCTGTGTATAGTTGTGCCAGGGAGGTGGGAAGAGATCTCTTCCCACCTCCCTGGTTGTGCGTACAGCGACTGGGCTGTGTATGTTTGCAGTCTGCACTGTGCAGTGGAGTGGTATGGATGAAGCTGCTGAGTTTTCAAAGCGGAAAGTAGGGGGAAAGTTACGGCCACGGGTAAATCAGAATTACACCTCTACACGCATTTCAAGCCACGGTATGGTAAACTGGAATCAATCACTGCTCAAATATCGTTCATATTCACTTCCCCAAGGTTTAACAAGGGTGTAAAGTAATCGGACCTGTGCCAATACTAATGCACTGTCCATGCAAAGTTAGCCGCGGCCCTGCCGGGCGACCCGTGCTGCGGCACACCTCTCCAGCTCGACTCGGCTCCAGAGTAGACAACATACATGTACATTTATACATAATGTACGTGTGGTGTAACTGTAAGTCGATTTTTTTCGACTTACGCACAAGTCGAAAATCGCCTAAGTCGATGTGTTTTGCTCAGTCCCGAGAAGATCGACTTATGCGAGTTCAACTGTAGTTGCAGGATACTGCCATCTAGGTATTCCCTAGTCAAGAGAAAAAAGAAAAAGTTATCCTTTTTAATGCTCAGCTCAGCATACTTGGGCTTCTTATCCAATCCATGTTTCTTTTTTTTTTCTTTCTTTCTTTGTTTCTTTCTTTCTGGGAGGCATGAGACCTGATAGGTCTGTGGAATATTGTGTGAGACGGCTTTATACACCCAGATTATATCCTGACAGCAAATGATTTGCAAGTGACTTGTGCATTTCTTGGATATACTCCAATCTTATTCTAATTTTTCTGATTTTGGAACTTTTCAGGTCATTGAGGTCATTGACAGGGGGAGGAAGAGGAGTGCTGTATCATCATGCATTATAGGATCCTGTGATTTGACTGTACAGATAGTTAGTTGCATTGATAGGTGAATATTGGTGATACTAAATACTGGTTGGATTTCCATCTGTTGGACCCGCTGAATAAAAAAACAAAAACAAAAACAGGATATCCAAACAGCTCATATCAATTGAATAGCACAAGAATAGAGTGCCAAGATGAAAGTTTCAGACTACTGCTGCAATAACCTTATTCAAGATGGCCGACTCCCGTGAACCCAGCCCACCTTTCAGCATGCCACACTCCGTCCAGTCATATCAGGGCTCATCTGCAGATGGTGGGGACAATGAGTCAGTCATGAGTGACCTGTCTTGGGACGGAACACCTGATGAGAACATCCTCAGTGGGTCAAGCAGAGCAGCTACTTCATTGGCCATTCATGAGGAGGAGGAGGTGCCCACTGGTCTCAGGTTTGCACTTTTCATATTCTCCTTTGCATTTAGATTAACCTGTCATTGAAGTGAGAGCCAGATATATAATGATGGACAAGTTCTGACCTGCCAGTTTTGTCACAGAAGAACTATTTGATAAAAGAGGTGTCCTGTAGAACTTTGAAACCACTTAATTGATATAACAATGTTTAGTAATGGTGTAATTTAACAATTTGATACCAAGAAATTGGGCTTTAACAAGATGTGTGTTGAGGAATCCAATGTTGGACCCTATACTTTCTCACTAGTAGCTACTTCAGTCATGTTACTTGATTTCACTGAGGGACTACATGTTAACACACATCTTCTTCATAAGTGAAATGAGAAGAATCATTGACAGCATGTACTTGTGTAAATTTCTAAACAGAATGGGAAAGGTCTTCAAGCCGAAACTTTAAAGGCATGGTGTAGTTTTGGTTTAGAGGGGGCTTCAGGTTTCCAGCTTTTTTTGTGAGATGATGAGAAACCTCTTATGAAATATGAATGAGCATACAATTCTAAGAGGAATTCAAAGTTTATTTGATGAAAATTGGTTTTGAATTGGCTGAGATATCCAAAAACAAAATGGTCCTTATAAAAAGCAGGATCCACCTTTTATTAAGGACCACTTTGTTTTACTTTTTTTGACATCTTGGCCTCTTCAAAACCAATTTTCATCGAGTATTCTAATGCTATGGTTAACAAAAATGTATCAAATGATAATTGACCTTTATAAATTGATCTAGAAAGGTACCAGTTTTGTTTGTATATATATGTACATTGTACATGATGAATAGAGGTGGTGATGTATGCATTGCAATTGGATCTTTATTCCAGCACAGGAATTGTACAAGGTGCATGTTCTCATACAGATAAGATCCCAGTAAACCCAAGAGAAAATCTAGCATTTTGATGCCTCCATCACGAAGTGTCGCTGGAGGCATTATGTATGCGGGATGTTCGTCCATCCTTCCGTCTGTCTGTCCATCTGTTTAACCATCCATAATCAATTTTGTGGATACCATAACTTCCAAAAAAAAATATTGTTTGAGGTATCCTTATGGAAGTTAGCATATGAGTGGATGAAGTTGTGCCGATCAGCTTTTGGGACCACATTCTCAAAGTCGAAGGTCAGGGTCAAATTATCAAAATTTCACAATTTCCTCCATATCTATGCAATGCTTTAAGGTACATTTTCTTGAAAACTTGGTGTTTACATATGTATTACCAGATAAAAATTCTCTGGGAAAGTTTTGGGCCATGAGATCAAAGGTCAAAAGTCAAGTGAAAATACTAAAATTTCACAAAAATATCTCAAAAATGGTTAAAGATATCATCATGAAACTTAATACAAACGCATGTGTATACTACCTGACAGTTATTCTCTTGAGAATTTCTAGGCCATGGTGTTGAAGGTCAAGGGTCTGGGCCATGGTCAAGTAAAAATGCTGTATGTACTATTTAAAGCTGAAATTACACTGTTTCTCTAAACCTTGGAGATTACTCAATGCATAAACTTAATAAAACTACAGGCTGTAGATATGCACAGATACTGCACAATGATTCTGTAAGGAAAGATTTTGGCCATGGGGTCAAAGGTCAAGCGAGAATGTTCCTATGTCACAATTTTCCCATATATTTTGAAAATGGGGGGGGGGGGGCAGGAGCCTAGAAATGAGTTTCATGCTGTTACAATGCCAATAACTGAACATGGTTTATTTTTGATTTTGCATTATTCTTTTGATGACTCTATAAAGATCTGGAAGATGAACTTTTGAATGTTTGAATGTTTGAATAAGAGGTGATATACTGTAAAAGTGGAAATTGTTGCAGTATGGAAATTTTTAAATTGCATTTTGTGTAACCAGAAACTAGCACAAAATTAAAGCATGTGAATATATTAGCTTGTTATAGGCTACTTGTTATAGTCTTGATTCCACAGAATTAAAAACATGAGAAATTCATCGTACTTTGAGGGTACTTGTAGAGTCATCACATGATAATGAACACTCTCATTGACCTGTAAATCCCTCAGGTTCCTTGAGGACCCTGACGGTGACGACACCCTCATCATGGACAATGGGGAGCTGTACAGCCAGTTGTCTGAGATGGAGGAAAAGCTGAAGATGGCCGGAGAATTTGGCAATGCCCTACTAGAGGAAAACCAGGAGTTGCGATCCATGCATCAACAACTCCAGCAGGACCTCGGAGGCAAGATAGAGGTGAGAGAGTTGAGAATTAGAATCATATTGGTACAGTCATCCTTTGCACAGTCAGAGAAAGATGATGGGTGTACACCATATATTCACCAGGAGGTATGAAATACAGTGTAGTGAGAATTGCTTGTCATGCCTGAATGTCATGACTTTTAGTGAATATGTGGTGTAAAACCATTATCTTCCTCAGACTGTAAATTCCAGGAAATTTTTAGAAAAATTGGTGGAGGCATATAATAAGATAATCAAACAGATGGACTCAGAAAGCACTTTTGAAAGCAGTTTGGTTTGTTTCTAAAACCCCCAAAATCATCGCATATTCAACCCAAAATTTCTGAAATTCCCGAGTGAGCTTGTGGGTGTGGTGATGTGTGATACCCCCCTCCCACACCCTCCCCCCGCTCGGTTGCTCCGCTCCCTCGCACAGATATTCCAACTCCAAGTCCCTCCCCCACCCATCATCATCGCATTTCCCTATAGCTATTGTATTTTTCAATTTTCTTGATTTAAGTCAATAAAGCGGGGGCAGCCCCCCACCAAGCTTCCCCCCACAGGCTGCGCCAGTCCAGTTATGGGCTTGTAATCGGGGTGATGGTAACTATCGCTGATCATCCCCCTCACTCCTCGGTACGGATTTACGCCGTTGATGTCGATCATTCTGTCTGCAATCTTGCGCATGCTTGCATGTTTAGTGTATCAAAGGAATGTTACCACAGTTGTGTTTTAATAGGAGTGTTGCCAGGGTAGTGTCACTGTAACATCAGGGTAATGTTGTGGCAATTATACCCTTGCTGGCTAGGGTAGAATTTGGCAAAAGTTACCGCAGCAACGTCCGAGCAACATTTTGCGGGAACCGTTTTAATAGGCATTTTGAAAAAAGAGTACCCTGTCGTTACGCGGATGTTGTCATGGTAATTCTAGTTTGAAAGGATCCATTGAAATGGGGCTTAAGATATAGAAGTGATGGATAAAGAAAGATGTTTTACACGTAAGTAAAAGAGTCAGTTCAAGCAATGGAGATGTTTTCATGGACATATTGTGTAAATACATGTAGCATGACCAGAAAATCAAAATCAATTACCTAGTATTGTCTACTCTGAATATGTAGACCTTGAGACTCAATATTTCCACCAGAGCATGAAATTAACCTGCATTTATTGGTTCCTGGTATGCATGCAGTCTACATCTACTGTGAAAATTTCTGAACCTCAATTGATCCAGTTCTGGCTTGTAGATCTATGTGGCATTGTGACATACTTTAGAAGAGCAGGACTTGACTCAAATTGTCCATTTTCACACCTGGACTACATTAACCTACTTATACATCTGAGGCATGTTTGAGCTGATGATGAAATAGTGTCTATGCATGCACTGTGTAATGCATTTGATAAGGATAAGTATTGGCAAATGGAAAATGGTGCATTTAGTGAATATTTGGGCATTTAAGATAATCAATTACATTGAGTTTTAGGTTCATTTTATTGGTTAATTAGAGAGAACTGAATTCATATTTTGTTATTGTACATTGTGAAAAATATATCAATCTCTTACTTGCATGGGGGGGGGGGAGGGGAGGGCAGAGGACGCTTCATACAGTGTATACATCTTGCAAAGCTAGCTTTTTCCTTTTTTTTTTTTACTTAAATAAATCATTACAGACACGAATACTGACACCCACTTTTCAGATCAAATATGTCAGCTCCGTTGTGTCTGTATTTCAATCACTTTGGAAATTGATCTAGATGGAGTTGTGCATGTATAATATACATATGTATGTATGTATTTTGTGCATGATGGTTCCAAGCTCTAGATACACATGTTTTGATGCATGTCTTGAAACTGATAGTGGTATAGATACGAAAGCCAGAGAGAAATACAGAGATAGAGAATGTAAGTGCAGAGATCACAGGTAATCTTATTTAAGTACAAAAGTTATATGATATACGTACATGTAGATAAAAAAGAGGTGTTATGGATTGACAGGAGAGTCAGGGAAATACAATGTACATGTATCTATTCTATATTTAATAGCATTGGATGGAATACCAGGAAATGCTTGGTCCTATCATGTGCATTATCTTTTCTTATCTTATTAAAAAGCCTTGTAGTGATTATCATTCATAAGGAGATGTGGGGCTATAGGTGAATGTATCTTTGAAAATTTTATTCAATTTTACAAGTCAGTTATGAGGGTTATGAGCCACTTGAGACTACCAATATTGTGTATGAATTGAATTACAGGTGGTGCTGTACATGCATGGTTCTGTTCCTTAATGTTGCACACTTGGTCTGTACATTTTGTACTCTGGGATCTTGTGTACCAGGAATTGAGTATTAAAGGTGCATAGTCCCTGTAGTGTAGAGGGCGCTGTTGATGATACTGCCGATCACCGTTAGCATTGATACGAAGATTACCGAAGTTGAGCTGTCATCAAGAGTAAAGTGCGTAGGTGTTGCTAAGTAACGTTGCCTTCGTTGTCTTCTCTGCGCATCGCGCAGTCTGTAGTACTGTCACGGTGCGTGCATATGTGCTTGTTATTATGACATCACAAAAGAAGTTTGCTAGAGCTGTCATCCCCCTCAGCCGAATCATGAGCCGAACTGTGATCGGACCACTGACTACAGTGAATCGGACTTCTTCGGACTCGGGCAAGTGGGCCACAGCGTAAGCGCTAAAGAGGAGTCGATAGGGTAGGTCTCTACAGGAAACTTGCACCGTGCGCCTGCGTACACATTTGACTAAAACACCGGGACCATGCACCTTTAACATGACAACAGATAAAAAGTGACCATTGATTTTACTAAGTTGTGTGCACACATAATGGGCCAGAATTCACAAAGGTACTTTCGATTTAGTCTTTCGATTACTGTATATGCCGAATATTTCGTGAGGTTTTTATTTTCACGAATTTCGCGAGTCAGGTGCTGTTTGCGAAATTAAAAGACACGCGAAAATATTGACTCTGATCCCAATGTGGATGTGACGTATGCGTGTACCTTTCTCCATTCAGTATAATACTCCACGACCGCGAATTTAACCACTCGCAAAATTGTCGGGAATTTCCGATTTGCGAAAATTAAGACTCGTGAAATATATGGCGTATACAGTATGCAAGTTCAGTCTTTATAGGGAAATTTTTATATCACTGACCCCGTAGGCCAAAAGACATCCAATAATCAATGCATGCTGACACACTCATGTGACATTTAAACCATGGAAGCAAAGGCAATATAAGACATTTTTATACAGTGTATATGGGTGACTAAATCTAACATGTCCCGGAACAATCGCAATATCTCACCTCAGAAGCCATCAAATGGTTAAATCTATACAGCAAATTGAAGAAGAAACTATTCTCTAACTCGCCATGTTAGTTATTTTGGGTTTTATTGAGGATAAAACTGTGAAAATGAAGTCGAAACTTAGCTTCCAAAACAGAAAATTTGGTCTCAAAACAAGTGTTATTTTTTCACATTTTCCTTCATTGCCCAAAAATAAAACTTCGGTATATGACTTATGGTAGTATATCCATACTGTGTTCCAAATATCTTTACTGTATCATTTGGCGCACGGATATGTCCAGAAAAAAATTGAGATCACTGTCACTTGTAACCCACGTAAAATCCATAGCGTAAGTGGTATGCAGTCCGATGTATCGGTTCTCGTGCTGCCTGAAACAGTTGAGGCATATTGCAGGGTTCCTCTCTTGCCCACTCACCACCCTGTGGACCGAAAACCGAACCCTGCAGCATTGCGCCGAACCTGACACCGCTGATTGGCTAAGCGTACACTAACCAGTAGAGAATGCGTGAAAGGAGGATGGTCTAGTTGTACATGTCCAGTATTTTCTCTTAAATTGGGTTATCTTTTTGCTCTCATTTTCACCTAACTACTAATTGCGCAAACACGAAACTTCGCAGTTAGTGAGTCTGGTGTATACAGACTAGCAATATGTTAATAATCAAATGCATCATGCAGACGCAGACTTATGTCCAGAAAAGATTGTAACCCTTTCCCACGGTGGACTCAAACAGAAAAACACACATATGTATCTCGAAAGATACATCAGCATTTTTGCCCAAAAATCATATGAAGGATGATATATTAGATATATATGTGTCAAGTTTTAAGGGATTTGGTGCTGAAATAAGGGAGATACGAGGAGGTGAACTTTCGAGATTTTTTTGTCCTTCCCTCCGCACAGTGCTTCGATGACTGTTGCGAATTCAAAAGCTTTGGCCTCTTATCAGTGAGTTAATTGCACTGTATCACCGGGGCTGGCTTGGTTCACCATCGGACACCATTGCCAGTTGCAAGTCCAGTCAATGTCAGATAATCATTGTTGAGTCAATTTCAATTTTATTGCTACATGTAAATTGCAGGGAAGTCTTGATGTATCACTACTATAATGTTTTGAAGAACACAGTTATTACAATTGCAACTGATTGACAAATTGCCCTACATCGACTTAAGTAATCAATTCTCAATCAATCTCGACGGAAGAATTTCATGAATTTGAATAATACTTATTACAATTTGATGGAAAATCAATTCATTCAATGTATTCAACATTATGGTAAATAATGATTCTGTCTGTTGGACATTACCAGTTTTGATATTCTATAACATTACCTTTTATTGTTTTTGTTATATTTATTAAGTTATTGTTTCCAAGGTAATTCCAGACCTTTTATTGATCTCTTTCAGGTTATGATTCATAATGATATCAAAGTTGCTTAAAGGACAAGTTCACCTTCATAGACATGTGGGTTAAGTGAATGCAGCAACATGCATACAACGAAAGTATCCAAAGTATAAAGAAAGTATAAAGAAAATTCAACATATTTTTCTCGCGGAACAAAAAAACACTCGACTTCTCTCTTTCTGAAGGAAGGGCGAATAACATTGCCCTTAACATGCATCAGTAACAAGTTGAAGAAATGTGCACTCTTTTCAAAAAGTAAAGTTTTGTGAAATTCTCTGTATATTTTCTTTATATCGTTGTACGCATGTGACACCATACACTGTAGTAGTCTTCTCATCCAGCAGTGACTGCGCAGATACTTTAAAAATTCATATAACTTTTGAATGGATTGTCCGATTTTCCCCAAACTTTCACTGATGTGTTCTACTAATATTGTTGCATTCACTCAATCCACAAGTATATGAAGGTGGACTTGTCCTTTAATATTTTAACTCACTCAACAAATTGCCTGTGTAGCAGCAGTGATGCATAGACCCCGTTTACAGTGTGGGGCTGGGCCGAGCCGCGGCCGAGCCCAGCCTCAATTGCGAGGCCGGGCCCCGCAATTTTGTCCGTTTACACTGCCGGGCTCGGCTGCGCTTTTGATTCAAACCTTTCAATATTTTGTCGTAGTGGCGCTCTGCTTGTAAACAAATGCAATTTGGTATTGTCTGGTTTTCAGACCCTTTGCCAAATAAATTCCGTGGCGACGAAGTCGCCGTTCGGGCAAGGCCTTTGCCGAAGGAAAAAATCCTTTGCAGGACAAAACCAACTTAAACTATACTAGTTTTCGACGTTGAGGGGGTTAATATCCTGAACAGCGAAATAGTACAGGCAGAGGGTTTGGAAGCCAGACTAAAATTGGCCGCACATTTGGCCCAGTTTACGTTTACACTGAGAAAAGGGCGGCCCAGCCGCGGCCGAGACCACCTCCAGAGCGTGGCCAAATGCGAGGCCAATTTTGGCCTCGCATTTGGCCTTTTGCGCGTTTACACTGAAATGAAGGTGGGCTCGGCTGCGGCCGAGCCTCGCACTGTAAACGGGGTCATAGAAATACTCTTACAGCTTTCCTTTGCTCACCTGAATACCCTCTGCCTCTTTCATGCCCCTCTGGTTTGTGATTTGACTTTGATTAGTTATTGCATAGGTAACATGTTTTATAGAATGGTGGTTTTGTGCTTCCAAAGTTTTCATTTCAAACTGTTATTGAGCTTGAGGTATGAGTTAGTTGTTAATTTGTGACTCGCTACAACATAAGGATCCGAAAGTCGGGGAGGACAATTTTCTGAAAATGACATGACATCATTCCCTTACTTTTCCACTTTAATTTCATATATAACACGGCACATAAAAGTACTCGGTTGTGGAGATACCGATGATTTTATTACCGCATGTCGAGTGGTTTTAGGAAACCAGCGTTTCAAGAAAACCGCCTTAAAAGTTTTCCTTCCGACGCTATCATGATCAAGGGGAGACCAGTCAGTTTTCACCGCTGCACAGTAGTAGGTACACTCCTAGCAACCTCCGCGATGCTCATTCAAGCTTAGCGCCAACGGTCTACGCACAACCAATTGGTAATCGGGATGCCACGCACTGACCAATAAGATCACTCCTTCGTTGCTAGGGGAGGGGTCTAGCTGTGGCGCTAAATCCAAACCTTTGGACACGTTTCCGTTCCGTTGAAAGTCGGAAAATCATTGCCCAGAAAAACTCTAATTTCTTGCCTTTCCTTTGATCATTGAGCTTCGAAATTTTGGCAAATGACAGACGATACATTAGACTACAAAATTATGCCAAAAACAGAAATCCGATCGTTTTCACCGAATTTGATGCTCTGACTTCAAACCCCATTTTTTCGGCTCAGCCGTCAGCGACTTTAGGATCCTTTTGTTGTAGTGGGTCACATTTGTCTCCCTCTGTACAAGTGAAATTTGTAAGATTGTAACTGCTGATCTATTATTTTTCATAAACATGTTGGGAAAATGGAACCAGCAGGAATTTAACCTATCATCTACTGCTTTCTGGGCAGGGACACTACCACCAGGCTATCCCTGGTTGCCGGTCATAAGTTTGGTTTTAACCCGTTGAGGACAGTTTAATTTTGCTACAACACGCATTTCCCATAGACACCTGCCCGAGTATACTCGGGACTCATCCTTAACGGGTTAAGTAGTCCAAGGCAGACAGGGCATAAAACGAAAGCAAGAGATTATTAGAGGGGTGAAGGTTGAATGTCAACACTCACCATTTTAGCATGCATGTACTTTGGCAAAAATCAATGGCACGGGTGTCAGGTTCATTTTTGTCTTCTGTGTATGTTTCAGCTGTCAAAATGCAGCTGTGGTTTTATTGAAGACAATACCTCTGTTCCAACAGGTAACTGAAAGCATTACATTATTGGGTTCTCCATACGTCTGTCTACCCTACATCTTCTGATATAGTACAGAAAGCTTCTCAAGCAGATGCATTTAAATACTGAGCTCTGATTTGCTACATGTGGAGTATATGGACTGATTAGATTTTAGGTAAAGTCCCTCATGGTGAAATGCCATTGAATTTGAATGTGAATACTTGTTCTTGCCAAAACTCTACCCTTTTACTTCTAATAGTTTAGTGGTAAGAATGATAAGGATAATAATATTAGCTACAGTGTATTTGTATAGGGCACAGGTCCACCATTTGGTGCACATGGCACTTCAAAAAAAAGAAAGAAAAGATAAAAATATATACATTGTGTAAAGTAGATGGCTATTTGGGACTTTCTAGTACTTGCATAGGTAGTTCCTTATCTTGTCTATCTCTAACTACTAGCTGGCATACATTAAGCCCCACCAGACCTGCAGAGGGAGATAACAACAAAGAACCTTATTGATAAAGCTAATCCTAACACACTCCCCCTTGTTTCTTCTTTTGATTAAAACCGAGGTCTGGGGAGGTACAACATACATGAATAGAAGAACACTCACATCCAAAACTACAACAATACAATAAAGAGTATAACACAAAAAGGTCTATTCAAGTGACCCTGAAAACACATGTCCATGCATCACAATCCAGGTAGAGTCCTTTCAAATACTGTCCAATGTTCTCAGTCATTTATTCAGGTAACCCTGAAAACACATGTCCAGCACAATCCAGGTAGAGTCCTTTTAAATACTGTCCAATGTTCTCAGTCATTGACATCTGGCAGTTTTCTTTTACAAAATGTAGTCTTGTTAATGTCACATATTCAAAACCATGTACAAGACATTTTATGTCCTTTTCCTATAATTCCTTGGGAATCTCAAATGTCAAAATGGTCCATTGGCAGTCCACCACTCTTGAAACTCTCCAGAAGCAGTCTGTTATCGGCACCCCTTTTGGTCAGACAGTCCGCCAGCTGCAGCTTGCTCGGCAACCACTCGATGGCACGGATTTCTCCAGACAACAACATCCTCTGGATTTCAGCCACGTTGATTCTCAGACGCTTCTCATACACTTGCTTCGTGGAATGTATGTTTTGATGCAGAGACTTATTGTCCGTATATACAGTGATGGGAACCACGTTCTCTGCATAGCTGTCATTGTAGATCTCGGTTATCAGACTTCCAAGGTAGACTGCATCATCAAGGGCATGCTGCATGGACAATGCTTCTGCTGCTAGAGTGCTTGACACTTTCCTCTTTATTTTGGTTGACATCCAACTCACAGGACAACTTTTCTCATCTTGTCCATGGAGGAAGATCACATGACCCTGAGCACTTGACACTCCGTCACAAAGGTTGCCCCAGGATGCATCACAGTACACAGCAAGTTTCCATCCTCCAAAAGGACCTAGTGGTGGGAAAAGTATCCCTTCTCCCTGACATTTGGCATGTCGCACAGCTTTATTTGCTCTCAGCAGCTGGTCTACAGTCGAGTGGTTTCTAGTCATATTTAGTTCCAGAGCATCAAAGCTCAAGTCTGGTCTAGTTTGTGTTGCCATCCAGTTGAGCTGACCTGCCGTCGTCCTCAAATTGTGCATCTCACTTTTGTTCAGAGTGGAGGTTTTTTCAGTTTTTCTCTTGAACGTGATGGGTATCTCTTCCATTTCTGCCTCGTATGCTTGTTGCTGTACTCTGATGCCATTGTCGTCTTGAGAGATCTCCAGCCCAACATACTGGAAATTGTCAATCTGTCACTTTCCAACCTTGTATTTCTGAACAGGAGGATCGATGACTCTCCTGTTGAAGTCATCAGTTCCAGCACATAGGAAGTCATCTACATGCATCAAGAAAATGCCTTCCATCTTCCCAGAACTGTACCATCTGAAAAGAGCTTTATCCAGCTGTTACTGTTTGCATTCAAGCTTCACTAATTCTTCTCTGACACTGAGATACCAGTTGCGAGATGCATCTTCCAAGCCATATGCTGTCTTGTTGAGTTTCCACAGGACTCCTTCTTGACGTACTTCTGTGGGGGGTGTGACATAGATATCTCTGTCTATTCTTCTGCCTTGTAGAAAGGCCGCCTTGATGTCTATGCTCTCACACTTCCATCCTTTGCTTGCCGCTATTGCCATGGCTAGTCTGAGTGCGGATTTTGAAGCAGTTGGTGAGTCAGAAGGGACTTTGTCTTGTTCCTCAAATCCTCTGACTACCAACCTAGCCTTTACTCCTTTCTTTCCATCAGGCATTGTTTTCTCAGAAATCACCCATCTTGTGGACAACGTCTGCTGACCAAGATCCTCAACTTCATGGTACACTTCAAAATCATTCCAATTTTGAAGTTCCTTCTGTTTGGCCTCTATGACTTCAGGTTCATTGTGATGATTAGGAGGTATGAAGACGACATTGGCCTCTTCAGCTTGTCCTCTTTGATCAGTGTCTGTTGGTTGCTCTCCTTCTTCATCGGGCATCGTTTCAAATTCAACTTATCAAGGTGAATGCCGTATCTGTGCTTATCTGTATTGGTCTCTACGTTGACATAATATTTGTTTCTTCCAGTAGCTTTACCTCCTCTACTCAGGATTTTTGCCTCTGTCCATTCTGTTGTGCCTGGATGGCGATACTTTATGTTTGCGTTCACTTTGGGTATCAGCACTTGTGTATTCTCCTCATTTCTCATTCGATCAACCTGTTCTTCAATTCCATCTTGTTGTTGGGCGCTATTATTGTCGCTACCTTCATTTGGCACAAACACATTGACATCATCTTTATTGTGATTTTCTTCCACAGATTCGCTATCATCCATTTCTGCCAGGACAGTCAGTTTGCCACTTCCAGTTTGTTTGATTTGAGTGTCATCTTTGCTTCTGTTGTCTATCATGTCATCTGAAGAGGCAGTGTCGTGATTGCTTTTGATCACTTTACAGGATGCCACTCTGACTAGTTGACTGCCATGTCTGATGAAGACAATCTTGCCATCCTGTCCTATCACTTTTCCCGGACCTCGCCACCTGTTCCTATCATCGCGTTTGTAGTAGACACGTTCACCAGGTTGAAACGGGACTTCTGGAACTCTGATGTTGTGACGTAGGGCTCTGCGAATCCGCTCGGAAGCTTCAGACCTTGCGTACGCTCTAATGGCAGCATGGAGGGCATTCAGATGTTTTGCCACAGCTTCACTGACTTCAACATCTTCTAGTGCTGGTGGGCAACTGGTCAAGACTGAAGGAAGGTTTGGATTTGTTCCCAAAACTAGCTGGATTGGGCTAAATCCACTCTGATTTTGCATGCAGATTTTGGCATTGACAGCCCATGCAAGGGCCACTTCCAGGTTCATCTGAGGGTCATCTTCCATCATCTTCTGCACACACACATCCACAACATAGTGGTTTCTCTCACAAATACCATTTGACCATGGCGAGTATGCTGCTGTGGTGCAAACTTCGATATTGAATTGTTCTGCCAACTCTCTGTATTCGGCATTGTTGAACTCTCCTCCATTGTCAACCAGGAATTTCTTGGGTGGCCCGAATCCGGCTGCAATCCACTCAGTTGTGATGCTCTCTACAATCACCTTGGGTGTTTTTCTTCTGATCACTTTGCTCTTACTGAATCTAGTGAACAGGTCAGTGAAATGCAAGAAGTACACTTCGCCAAACTGCTTCAGATCCATGGCTACCACATCATTGAACTGTCTAGCCAGAGGCAGGCTCACTGCAGGGCGAGGTGGTGTTTTCTTGTACTTCTTACACACCTCACATTTGTTGCTGACCTCCTCAATGAGGGTGGCATAGTCATCATCTAGAGCATCCTTCATGATAGCTTTCAAGCTTTTTGCCGTGGGGTGAGCAAACTGGCAGTGAAGTTTGGTGATCATCTTTTTCTTTTCTTCCTGGGTTGTCTTTTCTAGAACCATGTTCACCCTTTCAATGTGCATCTCACAATCTCTCAGTGGTAAGTAGTAGTGGCCAGATGAAGTGGTATCAAGGTCTAGCTTCTTTCCATTGACTTCTAGGGTGTCATCAGCCATGTTCAGAATGAATCCCAACCGTTTCATATCCGGCTTACTGAGCAGCAGTGGAATGTCACTTCCTATCACATCAGTCACAATTGTTGTATTCTGACCAGCCATGGTCCATGGACACTCCATCCGTTCATCTGATCTGACTGTACTTTCTCCTCCAAACTTGAACTTAGTATCGCTGGCTTGAATTTTCACATGCATCTTCTCGTCTGAGGACAGTGAAGCCAGGTATGACTCTTTCCATGCACGTCCTGTGACAGTTTTTGTGCAAGCACTATCCAACACGGCTGCATGAGCTGCTTCTGTCATAAGCACCTGCTTGTCTTCATGAGAATAGTCTTGGACTTTGTATGCTTCTTCATTTTCAGTTTTCATGACATTTTCTGATTTGCCTGTACTGTTGTGAGGGCAGTCCTGTTTGAAGTGCATGATAGATTCACACACATGAGAAATGTGAATTTAATGAATGGTGGTCCCTGTGTCACTCTGACCCCGTTTACAGTGACGGGCTCCTCGGACTCCCATTTTCATGCATTTACAGTGCCTTGTCGAGCAGCGGCCTCTGAGAGAAATCCCCTCCCGCATGTTTCCTTTTCGTCGTTTGTAGCGCTCTAAGGGACTGGGACGTGACCGTTGTAAACGAAAGGGTTACTGTATTCTGTTAATATAGACAACATTACTCCGACGTTTGATTGCAGAATTTTAATTGTAAAAATAAGGGTAAACAAATCATATATAAAGATATATTCTGACCTGTCAAGAAGGAAATATTTCATCTATTAAAAAAAAATTGAGACAGCAGCCGGTTTTCTATACGCAGGTCACCGGTCCCAGCTGCACAAAATGACACAAGGGAAGTGAACGCAAAATGAAACCAAAGATCGTACATAGTGTACGATCTTTGATGAAACCAAACCGGTGCGTGACGTCAGCAAGATTTCTACAGGACGTGCATTAGGGTCCGCTTGCGTTTACACCAAATAAAGGCCGGCCCAAGGCCGGCCCGAGACTACCTCCTCGAGGTAGTCTCGGGCCGCGATTTGGTACCGCAATTTGGTACCCCATTTGGTACCGCATTTCGACTTTTGTGCGTTTACATCAACCGAAAGGCCAGCCTCGGGCCGGCCCGAGGCCGGCCTTTCGGTTGGTGTAAACGGGGTCTCTGAAAGCTCTTGTGATATTTGCAAAGACAATAATAGCGTGACTGTGAAATAACTGTTCGCTTGGCATGTACATCATTTAAGGGTAACCAAAGTCCAAATATATCAAAGTGTAATTGAGTGAATGCAGCAATATTAGTAGACATTTGTATCTGTAATAGACTTCATGACGTTGTTGTGGACAACGATAAAAAGAAAATGCAGAGAAAATTCAACATATTTTCACTTTTCTAGCACAATAAAAGAGCACTATAGACTTTATAGCAGGTGGAATGATATTACCCTCAACATATATGTCAATAGCAAGTCGATGGAATGTTTACTTTTTGTTTACTTTTTATGAAAAATGAAATTCTGTAGAATTCTCCTTTCTTTATAGATGTTGTTGTCAATAACAGCATCATGAAGTGTAGTACTCTCCTTTTCCAGTGATGACATCACCGAAACTTTGAAAATTGATAACTTTTGAACAGATCGTCCAATTTTCTTTAAATTTTCACTGATGTGTTCAGCTAATATTGCTGCTATAACTCAATCCACATTTGGGTTTTGGTTTTCTTTCAAGCTCTAGATGTAATAGAGACAAAGTGGGCAATATTTTTCTAAGGTTATTTTTCCTTCAGGTAATCACTCTTCACATCAGTTCTTCCCGGGGTATAAAGTAGCATACCAGTAATGTTTTATATGACATTTTACAGAGCATCAGACATCAGTTAGTCTTCTTAAAATACATTGTAGCATTCTTCAGCATATACCTTCGTCACTATGCAAAAAAAAAAAGAAAAAAAAAGACCAATTTGTCATTCAAATAGAATATAAGTTTGTTTTCTTCTGGACCTTCCTATAGACTTTTTCTTGTGTCTCCTTACCTATTAAGATGAGTGGTCATAATGTTAGATGCAGGCAAATATCTGCAGATGATTAACATATTTCATGTCACTGGCAAACATACTGAAGCAATATGAAACTATAACCTTGCGACACAATTTCTCATTGTGTCAGACATAATGAATAGATCTTTCTTTGAAAGTGTTCAGCATGATTGATAGACAAATATGCTCATCAACTTGTCAGAATTGTGAGTTTTTTATGTATGCAGCCATGCTCCAATGCCAACTACATTGCAACAGCGCTTGTGTTCCCAGGAAGGCATGGCTGCATACATGTGTTGGCATACACACATCACACATACACACACACACACACACACACATACACATACACATACAATATACACCTGCGCGTTGTGCAATTTGTCACAAGGTTCTCCCTGGAAATGCTTTTGTCGAGGCAGTGTGTATAAATGGTGATTAATGGTGGGAGTGGCAGACATCACAGTAGGGTGTTGTGTATTGCAATTTCAGAATGCCCCCCCCCTTTTTTTTGGATCTTATTCAGTTTTAATACATGTTTAGGAAAAACACTAATTTGACATCACATTATACCCTTCAACAAACAATTGTGAACAGGCTGTGTCAATTAATATGCAATTGAGGGTGGCATTTGTCATGAGAATCGAAGTTCCTTTCCTTGAAATGTCTGGAGCCAAAAAGACTTGGTTGTTATAAGTGTTCTTTAAGATTATCTAAGCAAGATTTAAGATGTGGCACTGAAAAGTAACAGGACTTTCTGAAATTGGTATGATCACATTCAGAACTGACAGATGTATTGTCACATAAACTGACAGTATAGATGCTCCTTTTCTGTTGTTCTGTTGTTATGCACTGCTGTACTTAAGTAAATGCAGGTGAATAAACGAACTATAGTTACCTCCGCCAAGGAAGGAGGTTATGTTTTCATTGGCGTTTATTTATTTGTCTGTGTGCAAAATCACTCAAAAAGTTGTGGACGGATTTGGATGTTTGAAACTTGCAGGAAAAGTTCATAATGACAATTAAGTATTGGGTGAAAATAAGATGCTTGGTGGAGATGAGTACAGTTTATATACAGTATGAAGTTGTGAACTTTAACTCCATGATGTACATTTTGTATGAATTAAGACTGGACATGATATTGGTTCATTCCAAATGCCATTTAGTTCAGAATATTCAATGCAGTTTGTTCTTTATATTACCCAAAAAAAAAATGTAATTAAAAAATATTTGAAATAAATACTGTGAAAGTGGATATTTTGGCAAGACTAATTTTTCGTGCTCAGCCAGGTAAAGGAGTTTTGCGTGTTTTTAATTCTGCAGTAATCAAGACATCAACTTCTGGAACATGGAAAGCAAAAATATTCACGTACGTTTATTCTCGCGCTAGTTTCTGGTTGTGCGTAATGTGCGAAAAATTTCCACTTTTACAAGTAGTAAAGGAAAAACACTCGCATGCACCCTGGCTTGCCTGCTGACATGCATATTGAGAGACTTTACACTTCAACCTTGGACGTGCCAGAGGCATAAAGTGGGGTACGTTGTCCCTCTGTCTGGCTGTACGTCCATCCATCTTTGTCTCTATCCATGGACAGAGACACAGATGGATGGACATACATGTACAGCCAGACAGAGCGACATCTATCTGTCTGTCCCATATCTTGTTACGATTTCAAAATTTCTGGTATAGGAATTTTGTGTACTGGTAATCACTACTACAAACCCTCGGTAATGACAGTTATCACCCAAGATTATAAACCTGTTGAGGCGAGTCGGCGAGTATACTTGGGCGAGTGTCTATGGGAAATGTGTGTTGTAGCAAAATCAGCCCGTCCTCAACCGGTTCAAATGTGATATCATTTTAAACTGATCAATATTATTACTTTGTTGATAGAATTAGATAAGGATTTGGAATTATGCCGGCTGTTTAAAAAAAAAAGGTCAAATAAAGCAGCAAAATTGACATTTTAGGATTTTCGGTTCCACTCAATGTCCAGTGTTCATGCGGAGAACTTTCATACCGGAATGTCATCCAGTGTTCATCCACTGTTCGTGCTAGACGGTCTAGCATGCATCGCATCCACTGTTCGTCCACTGTTCCTCCACCGTTCACCCTGGTGTCTTTTTTGGGCTACCTTTCATACCAACAGTGGTCTAGGGTGAACAGTGGAAGACCTCCAGATTTCATCCACTGTTCAGCGTCTGATATGAAAGGGGATATTAGTAAGGCTTCATATGCACGAACTCACAACTGAAATTCAGAGGTGATGATATTACAATTTAGAAATCACAGCAGTCTAAACACAACACTGGTCGAAGAACAAACTAATGATCCTCACACATGCAAATACAGCTCATAGCTAGATCAACAGTGTACATATAAGAGTGTAGTGAGTGAGTGTGTGAGCTTTGAGTGGCTAGTGATTCATCAGTGAACTGGCCTCATACCTGGGTACGTAGTTGGAGATAAAGCAATACCGTGGACTTTTAAACCAGTTTTGATTTTTTGCTCTTCGCTCACAATGCATCGCGAGATTGGCCCGACTTGCCTGCCAAACTCAAGAAATGACTGCGCTGAGTCTACTACACAAATTGTGTGCTTGTGACTTCCTTTTTCTAATAAAAATGCCCTCTGAAACACTCAAAATCATGTACTAGTAATCTGCTCAAACCAAAATAAGAAGTTTAAAGTTTTGTTTTTATTCACATGAAAGCTGATGCAAAATCAGTCATCCAATGCCGATTATTGTCATTTCAACATCTGTTGTGAAAAATCATAATTTTTTAATGATATTTAGGACTTTACTGCACAGCTGAATGGCTAAGAATTCCTGACATGACATCACAATATGTCAAAAGCCACACCCATAATTTAGTCTCCTTCTTTGAGGCGGGGCTTTGCAAGCATAAAATTCTTAAAACTGCATAGTGTTTTTCATTTCTGCTCAAACCTGAGATTTCTAAAGGAATATTAGGGTTGATTACATACATATTAGTTATTTGAATGTTTACAAAGGCCTTTATATTGTGTGATTTCCCTAGACCTTTAAAGATGAATGAAAAGAAAGAGACTGATAAACTTGTCTCAAGAATTTCTTCATGGAGTCATTATCAACATGTCTTTGATAGTAGGTCAATTTAAAGTCTCCCAGTCTAAAGGGAATACAAAAAGGGCTTTCTTACAAGTCTACAGCTTCAAAATCTTCAGGAGAAGTATTTTCGAGGTCAGTAGACTATGGCAGCAATCATGTTTTTGTGGTGAAACTGATATTCACATACATATAATGACTTTATTTTTAATAGCAGTATTATATCCAGCTTACCTCAAACAACAGATGTGAAGCATCAGACACATAAAGCTCAATGCCTCCATCTTTTTTGTAAAGGATGTTGTTGATAATTTTTTTTTTTGCACCAATATGTTGCACAAGGCAGGTTAATACCAACATGTACTAAAAGCCCGGTCACACAGCGCTTTAAGGCTTAATCACGGCCAAAACACGTCAAAAAGTGGTCTCCCGTGAAGCAGACGATGTTGTTCGCATTGATGTCGAGTTTAAGATGAGCTACGGTCGATTTATAGACGTGGCAGGACGTGGAGAAAAATCGGAATGGCGTCAGATGTGGTAAAAAGTTTTGAACTGCTCAAAATTTTATTACGCGGACAACCACGGTGGTAAAGACGTGCAACACACGTGAAACACACGTGATAATCCTTGTTCCGGCAGTGATTAAAACTTGGGGAGACGCAGTAAGACGTGAAAGTTTAGCGGTCTGTCACGGGCAGAGCACAGTCATCTGACGCGTGGTACGCGTTGGTATCACAGGAAATAGTGTGTGTTTAGCGGCTTATCACTGACAAATGGATTTTTTGGCGTACATACACGTCGCTGGACGTCGTTAGCTGTGCTCAGGCAGTGTTTCAGCAGTGGAACAGCCGCCAACGGTCATACCCCGTACAAAGCACTGCCAAACCAAAATTGACCAAAAAATTGCCACTTACGACCACGTCCACCAGATTTTCATAACTTTTTGTGCGTGATTTAGACATGGAGTGCTGTGTGACCGGGGCTTAAAGGAGAGTCTTGAATCTGATCTATTAGGGAAAGATTGTAGTGGGTTGAAAGTATCTGCAATTAATTTTGTGTTTGTTGATGCTTTTTATATCTAAGTTTAACAAAAGAAAGGTACACATAGAATACCACCAATATCATAAAGATATTGACTGTTTTTTTGTGTTTTTGTTTATTTTTCTTTTCTTTTTTTGTTTTTGTTTTTGTTTTTATTATTATTTTTTTTTTTTGCTAAAACAGATTCAGGTTGCTTTCATCTTGTTCATTGTGGATATTATTTCTGTGAGGGATCTTAACTCCATGCTATGACCAAGCAGCTTGTACCACCAAGGGTCATAGTATAGAGCTGAGATCCTGAGAGACAATAATATAATCAACAATGCCCAGGATTAAAGCGGTCTATATATGTTTTATGTACTAAACAATATCAGAATTAAATCCAATGTGGTTGAGAGCATCGCACTAACAAGAACACACATTGTGATCAGGCACTGCCATGGATGTTTGCACAGAGATCACGGGATTTGGATAACGCAGTGGGAGTGATGGCCACCTCTCACACTGTGGAAGCCATGTATAGGCCTAACATGCAAGTGTGTTTACCTGTAGTCGATGTTTCATACACTGAGTAAAACTAAATGATATTGCACTTTCAGATTGAACAATACGTTGCAGATCAATAATTTCAGTGGCTGCTACAGGCTGCTATACAGCTGAGATAGAATTCACACACTACATTCTAGAACCTGGGTAGAGCCTACAGACTGAAAAAAAAAAAAAGTTATCTGTAATGGCCAGGCTGTTTGCAATGTGATGCACAAGGCTCACCACTTGCATAATACACATTGTACATGTATTAAAAAAGCCAAGCATTCACAGCACTGTGTGCACTTCTATAATCTTTGGTTTACAGTAGTATGTAGACACAGACATCCACATACATCCCCATACCTACCAAAGAGGGTAGTTTGGGTGCTACAAGGATGCCCGCTCAAAACACCATATACATGTGTATGCATGTATAGATATATTTCTTTTCTTAAATCACTGTCAGAGATGTATGTTAGCATAAATCGGTATCCTCATTTCCATTAGTCTTGCATGATTGTGCCCAAGTATAGTTTAATCAGTTGCATTTCACATCACATTAAAAAAAGCAATACAAATACAATGTACATTGTATTATATTAAATGGGTTAGTCAAATACTGTCAGTGATTGGCTAAACACAGTCATGTGATGGAGGCACATTGGTTATGTTCGATGATGGGCAGAACATTTTTGTAATGTTCTCCCATGGGAAAACATTTTCACGTAACAAATGACAAATGATACCAAATGATTGAACAAATAATCATATTTTTCACGCAATCAATAGGATGAATTTGCTTATTCCATACAATGTGAAAAAGTAGATGACCGATTACTGTAATGCATACGAAAGTGTTATTTGAAGGACCCGCGCACAGTGAATTTGGCTCTGGGCAAGTGATCAAGTGCGTTGTGCTGGTGGTTGACGTTGCGAACATCGCTTCCACAGAAAATTCTGGGCAACTTGATAATATCAACCAATAACAGATGATGGTATTTGACTAACCCATATGATATAACAGATGATGGCTTTTGTTGTGGGGAACGTGTACCAAACGTTCCACCCTCAGGGTTTGAAATGTTATTTCGGGAGGCTATAAGTCCCTCGACTTTGTCTCGGGACTTATATAACCTCCCTCAATAGCATTTCAAACCCTTCGGGTGGAAGATTTCGTATGGTCCCTCCCCCACCAGTCATCATCTATATAATGACAATGTCTGCATTTCAGAAGTTGGATAGGACTACAGTATGAAGAACAAAGTCTTGTGCAAGGCCACGATAGTACCCTCAATATTAAAGTAGAACGAGAATATTGCTCATAGAAGATGAGGTCTAAATTTGATGGTGTTGCATGTCAGTCAACCTCGCTTATGTCAACCTGGAACAAGTCGAAAACTCGGCTAAGTCAAAGCCCTAGAAAGTCCCAATTTTCTTTTTATTTATTTCCTTAAGATAATCTTTCAGAAGTCAAAATTTACAAGTCAAATTTTGGCTACCGTAAAGTTCCGTGTATAAGACGCACTATTTTTTCGTCGGAAAACGTTGAAAATCGGGGGTGCGTCGTATACACGGGTACAGTCGAATCACGGAAAAAAATCTGTCATGTACACCCAATTTTATAAGGCCAACTTGGGGCCATGTATGCCCATCGACGTTTGGAAGGTAAGCAATCACTAAAACTTACGGATAAAAGAGCGATCTTTCAATCTGGACACACACAAAAGCTGCAAATACGAGATAAACTTACATCGGCCTTGTGCAGTAACGATGTATCAATCTGGCCATAGACAACAGCTGTAACAGCACTGCTGTATGCTACCGATGTCAGTCTACCAAGCTACCAACAGCCAACCTAGTAGCTGGAATACGCGATGTAGGCCTACAGGTATCATTACTAAATTACCGATACCGTAAAACTTATCAATGTACTAGTATCAATATGGCCATAGACAAAAGCTGTAAAATATGGAGTAGGATCGACACTATGTCACCGTAAATATGAACGATGTGTGAAGCATGCATGCATATCCATGTCGGTTGTTTGCTCTTCATTTCACGAGTGCGAGGCCAGCTAGGATAGCATAGCTACACTGTAGCTAGCTAGCTAGCTAGCAAGCCTCATTTGGCAAAGGCAGCAGCTGCAGAGAGGCTTTTGCAATGGACTCGCGTGCACACAGCGATCGGATCGAAGCGCGCTTGATGGGGCGCGCTGTGTGTGCAAGTCCATTGCTCTCTGTGTGCGTGTGCTGAAATTATAGCGAGCTGCCTTTTGCAAAAGGCTAGCACTGTGCATACAAGCATGGTACAAGAGACACACATGTTACTGATAACAGTGCATAGTGTAATTACCATACGCACCGTACGTCTTGCCGTATGATCCCTCTGCTACACTTGTTGATGTTTTTCTTATTTTTCGTAATGAACCTTCCAGTCTGACATGCGTCAATATGCGAGACACCCTCTGCTATGTATGGCAGCAAAGATCGTACTGTACACTCATGAGTACGATATGCATGACACATGTACCACGATTGAAAGGCGAAACAATAGCAAGTGAGTACCGAGACAAGTCTTGCATTTTGCGTCTTCCGTATTTTGTTGATGTCCGATGAATACCGTTAAAAGAAAATATACAAGGAAACGAAAAATAGAGCAAATACATGCTGCATTCTAGGGAAATTTTGAGCTGAAATAATATGTATGACACACGCAATATTTGCGTGGACATTTTCTTTTTCTTTTTTTCTTTTTTTAAATTTTAGGTCCGAAATTAGGGGTGCGTCTTATACATGGGTGCGTCTTATACATGGAACTTTACGGTATGTTAAAGATAATTTCAAGCCCAGATTTGTGTGAATACATGTTATCTCCATGGCACAAATTGGAGTTTGTTTTTTTCCTGTGGGTGCAGCGGGGGTTGGTAAAAAACAAAAAAACAAAAAAACTCACAATCAGGTATGGCACTAGCCTTTTGACAAGGCCTCCTGGCTGAGGCTTGAGAAAGAGACTAACTGCGAGGGAACTAGTGAAACGCAAGATCGAGTGGTGCAGCCAGGAGGCCTTTTGGAACCTGACATGAGTTTCTTATCTTTCTATTACTTACATACAGTCAACCTCGCTTACCTCGAGGGCACAATGAAAGTCCCGATTGTTCCTATGGAGTTTCTGTGTATTAAAACTCGCCTAGCTCGAAAAAACTAACTCGAAGTTCGGTTACCTCGAAGGGAAATCTAATGTCCCGATCTAAATTAACTTGTTTTTCCAAGCATGTTACTCAAATCGAAATTGCAAACATCACTCAGCATTTCCGATTAAGCGCGTGTGGACAGCGAAGACATGTCACAAATCTTTTCACACTCGATTGTAAATATTCTGAGACCAGAACGATCGTGCGCCCAAAGAAATACCCGGTACACAGCTGACAAGAAAAATCCCAAACACCTACCTACACATGTACACGGTATGCACATACAGTAGCACCCGTGCCATGGGAGTGCTTACGATAGCACTACGCTCTGCCCCATCATCTTCTTTTCTTAACCACTGTGTTCTGATTGGCGATCGTGATAGTCATGCCATGCGCGTAGATTTCTTAACCGTCGTGGCACACCTGCTTAGGTGTTGACAGTTATATCTTTGGCATTAATCACTGTCCACTGTCCAAACATCAATCTCCTGCGTAGTGCTTTTTAAACTTTTTTCCTTTCACGAAGTTTGTTTCATTTATTCTCCCCCCCCCCCAAGAATGCAAGCACTGAATACTTTTTTTTTTTTTCAGCAATGCGATTATGAAAACAGTGTGGTATATGATCTGGAAGTATAGGCCTAGCATAATCAAGAATAGTATAGATATGATTTAACAACAGTTTATTCTGACAAATTTAGATGAAATGGAATGATATGCTGTACGATTTTCAGACCAAAAAAAAATCATCATTTACTTTACCCCTGTCTTGACTTGAATCTTATTTGAGTTTTCGGTAATTTAATTTTTTTTTCTTTTCTAGCACAATCGTATAGGCCCCCTAAGATTGTTTCTCTTTTTTTTTATGCGAACAATCCTCTTCGGTAAATGTTTATGATTACAGTTATAGCACTATACTCAGAAGCCGTAAACCGAATCTGATCTTGCAATATTACTCACTACTGTTTTTTGGCAACCAAGTAGCCCATCCTTCGTGTGCTGCACTTATTCAGGGCTCGACACTAACAGTGGCCCGGTGGTCCGGGGCCACCAAAAACGCACGTCGGGCCACCAAAAGAAGTCGGATGTTTGACTTTACTTTTGGAGATGAACAGCGGTAACAATCGGCTCCGTAAGATGCTAAAATAAATGTCAGATGTTTGCTTTTAATTTTGGAAATGAATAACGGTGATATTCGACTCCGTATGATACTAAAATAAATGTTGGATGTTTGCTTATACTTGTGGAAATGAATAACGGTAAGATTCAGCTCCATACGGTGCTTAAATTAATGTCAGATATTTGATTTTGCGTTCGGAAATGAATAAGGATAACATTCGGCTCCGGAAAATGCTGAAATAAATGTCGAATGTTTGCTTTGACGTTCGGAAATGAATAATAATGATATTCAACTCCGTACGATGATTAAATAAATGCCGGATGTTTGCTTGTACGTTCGAAAGTAAATAGCAATAACTTTTAGCTGCGGAAGATGCTAAAGTAAATGTCGAATGATCCCTTTGATGTTCGGAAATGAATAACAATAATATTCAACTCCGTACTATGATTAAATAAATGTCGGATGTTTACTTTTACTTTCGAAAGTAAATAGCAATAACATTCGGCTCCGGAAGATGCTAGAATAAATGTCAGGTGATTGCTTTTATGTTCGGAAGTGAATAGCAGTAATATTCTGCTCCATACGATGCTAAAATAACTGTCGGATGTTTGCTTTTAAATTTCGAAATGAATAACAGTAACATTCAGCTGCATTCCATGGTAAGATTAATGTTTGGTGTTTGCTTTGATGTTCGGAAATGAATAACAATAATATTCAACTCCGTAGATGATAAAATAAATGTCTAATGTTTGCTTTTAAGTTCGAAAGTATATAGCAATAACATTCAGCTCCAGAAGATGCTAAAATAAATGTCAAATGTTTGCTTTGACGTTCGGAAATGAATAACAATAATATTCAGCTCCATATGATGATAAAAATAAATGCCAGATGTTTGCTTTTATGTTCGAAAGTAAATAGCAATAATATTCAGCTCAGGAAGATGCTAAAATAAATGTCGAATGATCCCTTTGACGTTCGGAAATGAATAACAATAATATTCAACTCCGTATGATGATAAAATAAATGTCTGATGTTTGCTTTTATGTTGTAAAGTAAATAGCAATAACATTCAGCTTCGGAAGATGCTAAAATATATGTCGAATGTTTGCTTTGATGTTCGGAAATGAATAACAATAATATTCAACTCCGTACGATGATAAGATAAATGCCTAATGTTTGCTTTTACGTTCGAAAGTAAATAGCAATAACATTCAGCTCTGGAAGATGCTAGAATAAATGTCGAATGATCCCTTTGACGTTCGGAAGTGAATAACAATAATATTCAACTCTGTATGATGATTAAATAAATGTCGGATGTTTGCTTTTACTTTCGAAAGTAAATAGTAATAACATTCAGCTCTGGGAGATGCCATAATAAATGTGAGATGATTGCTTTTACGTTTTGAAGTGAATAGTAGTAACATTCTGCTCCATACGATGCCAAAATGAATGTCGGATATTTGCTATTATATTTCGAAAGTAAATAACAGTAACATTCAGCTACGTTTAATGGTAATATAAATGTCTGATGTCTGCCTTGACGTTCAAAAATGAAAAACAGTAACATTCGGCTCCGTACGATGCTAAAATAATTGTCAGATGATTCATTTCACTTTTGGAAGTGGACAGCAGTAACATTCGGCTCCGTATGATAGTAAAATAAATGTTGGATGTTTGCTTTTAAATTTGGAAATGAATAACAGTAATATTCTGCTCCGTACGATGCTAAAATAAATAACAGATTGTTGTTTTTACATTTGGAAATGATTAACGGTATCAATCGGCTGACTGAGAGTGCTGCTGGTAGACACACGGAAGACCGGTGCCTAGTGGTGCGACATTGCCGTCGCTCCCTGTAGCTCTAGATGTTCTTGGTGAGCTACATGTACGCCCATAGTTGTGCGAAATATTAATAGTTTGCAAAGCTAAGAATGTGATTCTTGTGTAACTGTGTGCTTGGTACATTTAGTTTGTGTTTTGACGGGTTTGTCTACATGACGTGTACGAGTATTACGCAAATGCATACACAGTATTCTGTAGACACACCACAGTCATCCACATGCAATGTACATTCAGCACGCATGTTCTGCAACCCCGTCCTGCACTCGATTATGTACTGGTATTTTCTTTTTGTTTTTATGGTGATAGGTGATTTAATTGTCCACCAGAAAACAGTGTTGAAAGAAGAACATCGATTTTCATTCAATTCATTCATAAATAATTAAAGTCGATTCAATTCCAATTGACAAGCATGCAAACAATCGGTAGGCACTATAACAGATACCATGTTGAACATCGATAAACGTCGGATAATTAGAAGAAAATTCGACATACGCGGACCTCGAAGTTCGCATACGTCAAACCACTTTCTTCAGTCCCAACTGATTCGAGGTATGCGAGGTTGACTGTAGTCACGTTCACCCTTTCTGGAAGGTTCTGTAGTTCTCTCCAACATGGGGCTACATACTTGTGACTTCAAGAGCCTTCCAGATACCCTGACTTCCTGTCTAGTTATGTGCATAACATCATACCTGAAAATAACTACCGCTACCAATTAGATTGGGCTACAAGGACAGTGTATGTATTTCATCACTCAGCCAAATATGTAGGCACTTCCTGGAACTTTCTGTATTGGGTGAGCTCTTGCCTTTCACATGCATGCACTGTATAGCTATAGAAACTTCTCCACTAACAACCACGTACATCATATATCTAGCGGAATGTACATTTGTGACAATTAGCATACCAACTGCAGATAGACTCATGAATGCATGAATAATTCATGGTCGCAAAGCGGCAGAAAAAATCCAGGTTTGAAAAGGCCTCGTGGCTGCCCCACTTGATCTCACGTTCACCCATTTCTTGCAGTGCTTGGTATGGCGAGTTAGTCTCATTCCTCAGCCACGAGGCCTTGGCAAAAGGCTAGTATGGCACTGACGCAACCTGTAATTACTGTATAACCTCTTATTTTCGCGTACCGGTACAGATATTTTCGTGAAAGAGGAGGTCACAGACATTTTCGCGAGATGTTGTTTTTGCAAATTGACACCGACACTACCATAAATGCACTATTAGCCTAGCGCATGGCAACATTTTCCCATGTTGTTAAATTTGCGATCCAACTGTAATTTACGAAATCCGCAAAAAATCAAACCCTCACAAAAATAACAGCTTGTACAGTGATCAGTTTGTGAGTGCATAACATGTATACATATACTTTACACTTCACCCCGTTCCCAGCAGGTCTAATACAAATCTGCTGTGAAAAAATGTGAGCACATGCTTTCTGCCAACATGCCCACGCCGTCATGAACTCTAGCTTGGTTGGCTGATGGTCACACACATGGGTTGGGCTTTTATTCTTTATGCAATTATTGTGCATCAGACCAGGGGATTGTATGCGACCAGACCCACACCTAGGCATAAGTTGTGTATCCTTAGGCGGGAACACATAATGTGATAGTGCATATGATATTGGTGTGTGTTTACTGCCAGTGTTCAGTGATTCATCAGGCGGTGAAGCCACAAGATATGAACACAAGATCTTGACTCTGTCAATATGAGTTACTGTGTATAAAACCAACTCAAAACCAGCACAAGATTCATGTTTACTTTTTGTGTCCTCTGCACTTTTTGATAATCGTACTTGTATTATTGATGATGATGATCAGGAGTTGTCAAGACTGAAGAATGGAGATAAATACTCTTACCATGATGGTTGTGACCGTGTAAAAAAAAAAAAAAATACATGCAATGCATTCCATTATCACAGTCCAATATGTTAGCTTCACGATTATTGTACAAACTCGAGCAAAGCAAAAACACTATAAACAACATATTGCTACCGTTTGCTGTTATATTATGGTCAATGTAAATATAAAAAGACATTGCATGATGAAAATTCATCAGAAAATGTAAGTCAAAAAAAATTTACTTCCGCAGAAGTCAAATTTTGCTTAAGTTGAAGTGTTTTTGTCGGTCCCGATAGATTCCACTTAGGCAAGGTTGACTGTATTATGTGTGTGCATGTGTTTTTCTGGATACTTGCAATGTAGCAAAGAGGGTTTTATGTAGAATAAGAGGAGGGATTCAAGTTATTTTCTCTTCTTCCAATTAGAGGGTGTAATCATGCAATGATTTATTAGCAGCAGGTGATTTGAAAAATTTTGAATAATGACTGAAACCTCATTCATACCTTATTATAATGCATGAGTGCATGAATGCAATTGTTATTGAAGTGATTACATCTGAGTGCTGATGGACATCTGCCTGACAAAATATTTGAATGTCAACACAATGTTTCACTTGTAATGATTTGCATCAGGAAGAGGTGGGGAAAGCCCTATGTCAACAATTTGTAGGAATGATCTACCTAGGGGATGCATGCAGACTGAGACTGTACTTTGTACCATCATACATTTGCAGAATGCAGAGTGTAGATCAGCATTGTGGTGTACTTTAACCTAGAGCTGTTTACACCTAGAAATGAGCAAAGGACATATCTAGAGCTAATAACCTAGAGCTGTTTACACCTAGAAATGAGCAAAGGACATATCCAGAGCTAATGGCATCCTTCATAAATTATTTGTACATTATTTAACAATTCTGTTACCAAGTCAACATTTGCAGGTACACGTAATATTGTTTTGTCCTTTGAGATTGTCACAGAGCATTTGAAACATACACTGTAAATCCATGTCCCACTGGTAAATTTCAGTTTGAATGAGGGCCCTATCATCCCCTCCAATTTTCCCAGGTAAAGCCTACTCTTCTATTGTTCTTGCTTAATTTCCATGTGAAGATTTATATCTTTGTGTGTGTGTCTATTTCTTAGCCTACAGCTTACCTACGGCTGTGCTGTCAATTTGTTGGTATCAAATATTTAATTCAAATGAGAGAGAAAAAAGAAAAAAATTAGGCTTTGCTTAGTCACACAATAATGTTATACATGTAGCATCTCCCCTTTGATGAGAAAAACTGTTTTCCAATTAATACATTCAGAAAACAAAAAAAAGGTAGAAACATTGCTATGATGACTGCTATGCCTCTGCTATTTTACACTGTTCTAATAGGTGAACAGAACATCTTACCAGTGTAAGGCAATGGTTTCATATGATTTGCAAGTAATATCTGTTTACATACACCAATTTTCATGACAAAACTGAGTCATTTTCAAAATATCAACAGAATACTGAAATTTTAGCATTTTCTTTTGACTATCGACCCCATGGCCCAAATCTTTCCCTACAGAATGATTGTGTGGTATATACAAGTTTAACCAGATTTGATCTCATCACGGGATATTAGGTGATATACCACAAGTAAAGTTGAAGGATTGCGAGCAATAGACAATGCATTAACCAAGGTAAAGAAAGTATTTTTCACATTTGACCCTAATTTATGTATAAAGCCAAGATGATGTCTGATCAAGAAGTTGTTATTCATTAAAATAATCCACATTACAGAATCTATAGAGTGCAACATTAAATTGGGGTTTGTAGTAATCAAGTTGCAGTTTATTTGACCTTTGAACCTAATCTGCACATCCAAGCTAGCATCTGATCAAAAAGTCATTAACTCATAGAATGAAACATTTTCGGTCTGTGTGCAATATATTGGGAGCGAAGGGTCTGTATTAACCAAGATACAGAATAAAGTATTTTTGATCTAGAATCCAAATTCATGCTCACAAGATGGTGTCCAAAGAAGAAGTTGTTATGCAATGAAATAATTCATGCAACATGCTCTATATGTGTGCAAAATATGGGGCTGATAGGGCTTGGACTAACCATAATACAGAATAATGTATTTATGACATTTGACTCCGATTTGCACAGCCAAGATAGTGTGTGATCAAGACGACATTGTTTTTTAGCTCACCTGAGCCAAAGGCTCAAGTGAGCTATTGCGATGGCTTTTCATCTGTCGTGCGTCGTCCGTCGTGCGTAAACTTTTTACATTTTCATCTTCTTCTTGAGAATCCATGACTGATTTTCACCAAACTTGGCAGGTAGCATCCCAAGGGGGATAGGATCTCAATTTGTTCAAATGGGCACCATGTCCCACCAGTAGGACCCACGGGGGCCCAAACCCCCAAAATTAAGGAATCTTAAAAAATCTTCTTCTCTAGAACCAGAAGTGATAGAGCTAAATTAATACTATGAGTTAGTACATTGATGACTGTAGTTTCAAGTTTGTTCATTGCGGAATCAGGGATGCCCCCATTGGGACTCAGGGGAGGGAGTGGGAGGGGTCCTCATCGGAGCTTTAATTGTAATTTTCATCTTCTTGAAAACCCCATGATGAATCAAGGGTGCCCCCGTTGGGACCCAGGCGAAGGGGTAGGGAGGGGTCCTAATGGGGCTTAAATTGTAGATTTTCATTTTTCTTGAAAACCCCATAATGAATTTTCACCAAACTCGACAGGTAGCATCCCTAGGGGGATAGAATTCAGTTTCATCAAATGGGCACCATGCTCCACATGGGCGGGGGGGGGGGGGGGGGGGGGGGGGGGGGGCGAGGGGGACCCAGTCCCTCTGGTAAGGAATCTTTAAAGAATTTCTCTAGAACCAAAAGTGATTGAGCTAAGTTAATACAGTGAGTCAGTATATTGATGACTTTAGTTTCAAGTTTGTTCATGGCAGAATCGGGGGTGTCCCCTCACCGCTTGGGACCCAGGGGGAGTGGTGTTGGGTGGGTCCCAATGGGGACTTAAATTGTACATGTTCATTTTCTTCTTGAAAACCCCTTGATGAATATTCGCCAAACTTGGCAGGTACCATGCCTGGGGGTTAAGATCTCAATTTGTTCAACAGGGCACCATGCTTCCCTTTGGGGCCCCTAAAGAGGGCCCAATCCCCCCTCCACCCCCCCCCCCCAACTTTAAGGAGTATTTACAATTCTTCTTCTCTAGAACCAGAAGTGATAAAGCAAAGTTACTATGAGTTTGTACATTGATGACTGTTGTTCCAAGTTTGTTCATTGCAGATCCAGGGCTCCCCCCCCCCCCCCCCCGAGTCAGGGAGGGGGGGGGGGATCCAAATGCAGACCTAAATTGTACATTTTCATGTTCTTGCTGAAAACAACACAATTGATTTTCACCAAACTTGGCAAGTAGCATTCCTAGGGGGATAGGATCTCAAAGTGTTTGAATGGGCACCATGCTTTCTTTTTGGGCCAATAGGGCCCCAGGGGGCCCAAACCTCCTAAATTAAGGAATGTTTATATAATATTGGATGGCCTTGAGATTAATACAAGGAAATATTGGACGAGCTACGCACAAATATTGGACGAGTCGAAATATTGGACGAGCTACGCACAAATATTGGACGAGTCGAAATATTGGACGAGCTACGCACAAATATTGGACGAGTCGAAGACGAGTCCAATATTTGCTTGTATTAATCGAAAATAGGACATCCAATATTATCATTATTATCCTACAGAGGATTTTAGCAAAGAATGTTTTCACTTACCCTTTCTGTCTCCGAGTGCTGTATGGTCTCCTACTGTATTTGATCCTGACATGGGTTATGGTACACTCTTCAGTGCAAGTTAATCTACTTCATTCCCTGATAAAACAGTGATCTATGTATCCATGGTAGCCGTCATGTTACTGTTAGGCCAAGATCTAGCTAATTTAGACCAGAATTAGATTTTCTTGTATCCGAGATCTGAGACACAATTCACGTCACATCTACCGTAGATCGTGAAAGATCGAATTACTAGTACTGCAGTCCTACTGTACTTAGTAACACATAACGTAACATGCATGCAAATGCATAGCGGCGGCGGCGGCCGGCTACATGTATTTGTATATCGCGCGTGGGCTATCTAGCAGTAGCGCTGAATTGATCAATCGTCGCCTTCACAAAAAAATGCAACTTGTTTTCATTAAACCTAAATTTAATTTCCTGGTATGAAAGTGATATTTTGAAAAATAGTATGCAAAACAATTTCAACTAATTGATATATGAAATCTGTTTGTATAAACACAGAATTTTAGAAGAAACGATATTTTAGTTAATTCGTGATTGACCAATCAGAGACATTTTTACTTCATATTTCAGGTCATCTCGTATTTATCTCAGCCAATCACGGTGCAGTTTATAAAAACTTTGGGGAATCCCCCTCTTGCCGTCCAATGTTTTAAATATTGGTCGCCTCGGCAAAAATATTGGTCGAGTTCAACAAACTTTATAAGTGGGCTGGAGGTGATGAGGTGCGTCGACAAAATAACACTTGTATTTGGGCTCTAAAAATCCTCTGTATGGATAATAATCAATAATATTCTTCTCTAGAATCAGAAGTGATGGAGCTTTAAGTCTCTGGGGGTTTTTTTCAAACTGCATTGTCCACCATTCCATAAAGTACAGTATACTTTGGCAGATATTTTTACCAGTGTGATGGGATATGCAAATGGACACCATGCCTCCAGTTCTCAAAGCTGCCCCACCCCCCAAGTTTCCAATGTTCTCAGGTAAAATCTGCAAGAATGCATGGAAGGTGAACTTGCGATGCTCAGGTGAGCGTGAGAACCCCGGGTCTCTTGTTTTCTAATGATTCACATCATATGGCCACATATACATGTGTCCCAAAATATGGAGGAGACAGCACAAGGATTTTTATGAGACATTCACAAAGAACATTTTAACATACAAAATAAAGCGTGTGTACCTTTGACCCCAATGTACATAGCCAAGATTGCATCTGATCACGAAGTCTGTATTATTATATGATTCTAGTGATTTGACTTTTACCCTGAGATTTCTATCTAAAAGGGGTTGTATTCTTTTCTTTCTCTATCTCTTTGGACTCCCATAGGAGTTGTTTTGGATGACAAGCTGAATTGGAAAGATCATATAAGTGATATCTTAAGGACGTTCCTCAGTTAAAGTGAAATCATGTCATTTTCTTCAAAACTTTCCATACAGTAACTCTGACCATCCGAAGCCCAAATATGTAAATAAAACCATAGGTTCATGTGCTTGTTTTTTCTTCTACGGGACTTTGAAGAATATGACTAATCTGCCGTCCTTTACCAAAATGATATAACGTTACAGGATCAAGACCATGACTGGCAACAAAATCTGCAATGACAAACTTAAATCCCCATAATTCTTTCAAAATCCACGTTATTTTCCCCAAATTTGCAAGAATTGCAGAAAAAGGTACCCAAAACGAGGAAAGGGTTTCAAAGTTAGGGTTTACACTCTCATTCTTTAGCAAACAGCACCTCACAGCGGCAGAAAACACCAAAATCTCTCAAATTCTTCTCATTTACGTTTTCTGTTAGGGGTGAGATAAAGGACAAAGTTCATAAAACTTATGTTGTATATTCAAAACCCATGTCATTTTCACGAAACTTGACCAAATTGTAGAAGAAGCCTTACTAATTCCAGAAAAAACAATAAAAAGTGGGGTTCATGTGCTCGTTTTTGTGCCAGCAGCGCCCCCATGTGACATATATCATCGTAACTCCTCAAAATCTGGTCAGGAACCTATGCAGGGATGCCCTGACAAGGTGGGTTCATAAAACTTATGCTGTATATTCAAAACCCATGTCATTTTTACGAAACTTGACCAAATTGTAGAAGAAGCCTTATTTATTCCAGAAAAACAATAACAAATGGGGGTTCATGTGCTCGTTTTTGTGCTAGCAGCGCCCCCATGTGACATATATCATCGTAAGTCCCCAAAATCTGGTCAGGAACCTATGCAGGGATGTCGTGCCAGGCTGGGTTCATAAAACTTATGCTGTACATTCAAAATCCATGTCATTTTCACGAAACTTGACCAAATTGTAGACGAAGGCTTACTTATTCCAGAAAAACAATAAAAAGTAGGGGTTCACGTGCTAGTTTTTGTGCTGGCAGCACCCCCATATGATAGAAATCATCCTAGGACCCCAAAATCTGGTTATAAACCTATTGTGGGTGCCCTGATTAGGTGGGGTTCATGAATGTCATGCTGTACATTCAAAACCCATGTCATTTTTACGAAAGTTTATCAAATGTAGAAGAAGGGTTACTTAATGCAGAACAATTGTACAGATGGGGGGGGGGGGGTTCATGTGCTCGTTTGTAGTGCTAGCAGAGCCTCCTTGCAACAGAAATCATCGTAAGATCCCTATGTCTGGCCAGGAACCAATGCAGGGATATACCCTGCTAGAATGCATGAATCTCCACATGCTGTTCAGTCAAAACCCCACTTTCTTTTCTTTCTTTTTTTAAACAGAAAACGTGTCACAATTGCAGTGATATGGTGAAAAAATATTCAAAAAGGAATGTCCTTGTGCGTTTTGTTATTATTTCCCTTACACAGCCATAATAATATGTGGACGCAAGTGTGGAAAACTCCACGTTGACATGCTTGTTTGTTTGTTTGTTTTATCCACTTGCTGTAACCATGTGCAGAAAGTAATAATGGAGGAAGGCGAATAAATATAAGGAAATGGGAGTTTTAGCATTAGTCTGACGGTCCTCCAAAGGAAAAACAAATCTTAATATAATGACGTTGATTGTAGATTGCATGTGTTGGTTGTTGCAGTGGTTGGTAAAGTGAGTGTTGTAAACTATGGAGATGTACCTTGAGTACCCCCCCCCCAAAAAAAAAAAAAAAAAAAAATTCTTTGATTCCCCTTTTGTTACACCAGATTTGGTAATCAAAAATTAATATCTGAATGGTGAAAGTGATAAATGTTTGTTTGATAATACTTTCGTAACCTTGTATTTTGTAACCAAAAAAACCCCAAAACCAATATTTTGTATTAGTAATGACAAGTTTAGATGTACCTGTAATTTAGATTTTAACGGAGATACTCAGGTTGTTTGAGTTGTTAGACCTAAAGATGAAATGTGTGTCGTATATGTTTGTTTTGTTGTTGTTGTTGTTGTTGTTTTGAACACCTAGTCTAGTAGACTATTTGTATAGTAGTCCCCGACTAGGTAGAGGCCCTAGATACCTTAGCACTCCACTTGACCATGTTGATGAACAGATGATGAACTGCACGTCACAAAACAGATCGATGGATTGAAAATGGAAACAGCTCAGTTCCACTTCCAAGCTTCCCGATTCTGTCGATCAGTGTTGTGCTACCATGACAATGTAGGTAAACCTATATTATGCGGCTCGTACCGCTGAACTTTGCGTAGTACGTACAGATTGTAACGCGTACAGTCGGCACGCGAGCCGAGCGAGGCCGCCCAGTGCGGGGAGCTGTCGGGTATCCGTACGTACCATGTACCACACTCTAGCTCGATCTGCTAGCAGCTGCTCAGCTCAGCTAGCTCAGCTCATCTCTCGTGCGTGAGCTTCTACGCTCTTTGTTACATCACTGCCAACCTACGCAGCTAGGATGCGCACAAACTCAACTGAGGAACGTCCTTAAATAAACACAAGTTTCAAAAGTTATTGGAGCCATAAATAGACTCAGAAAGGTTTTACCTTGAGCATTGAGCAACTTAAGTTTCTTTACATATCATATCAAGTTATGATCTTGCTTCACTTCACATACAATGTAATTGTAACATCATATGGAGTATCAGCCCTTTAATCTATTTCAATAGGCTTGTGTTGATACAAAAAAAGTAATACACAGTATAACTGGATTACCTCCATATCACATACAGCTCCATACTTTCAGAAAGTTAACCAGTTCAAAATTCAGGATATACACAAATTGCAAACTGCAAATTTTATGTTTTCATATATATATGATTTGTTGCCAAAGTTGCTTGGTGAATGTTAGACCTTTTGTTCCTTATTCCACAAGGCAGTTAAGTTTCATTCATATCACTAGTTTTAATGATGAATTTTCTTGTATCACAATCAGATATTTTTGTCCAAAATTGTATATGGAATGGTCTTAAGGAAGACTTAAGAAAATGCCCCCTCTTTATCACAATTTAAAGATAAATTTTAAGTAAAACTTACTCATTCATACCCTCTGTTATCATATTTATCTGCAGATTTGCTCTATTTTGTGAAATTTCTTGGGATACTGTATACGCTATAATTTTCGCGTACATAAATTTTCGCGAATTGCCGCTGTCACACATTTTCGCGAGTGGTTAAATTCGCGATTGGGGGACCAGAGAAAATATGAAGTGGCAAAGAAAGTGTGAATTTTTAACTTACTAGCAAATAAGAATGATACTAGTTATACACTGCATGAAAAAGACTTGCCAAACTCTGTGAACTAGTAAGTTAGAATTCAACATTTTTGAAGTGGTTAAGTCCATCGCGCTAGATTTCTGACAAGTGGTCCCCTAGATTTCTGACGAGTGGTCCCCTTGCGATAATGGATTGGCTCTCTACAGTATTCGTAAGTAGACGTGGACGTGCGTAAACAAGCGTAGCCAGTATGGTCTGTTCGGTAAGCCGTGACATGGTATACTACAGCTGTAGTACTGAAATGTTCGTATCATCAAGGCAAGGGATTCATTTTGGAAGGTAATATTTTCGCGTGTTGTTAATTTCGCGAATAGCTCCCGACTCGCGAAATTCGCGAAAATAAAACCCCCGCGAAATATATAGCGTATACAGTAAGCCATTGATAGGCCATTGGCTTTTGTTTTTGTTCTCAAATTTTGTATTAGCCTGTCTAAGCTTTTACCTCTGTATCTTGTCAGTGATATCTTCAGTGCCTTTTTTTCTGTGTATATATATGTATATATATATTTTTTTTTTTTTTTAATCAAATGTGAAATAAATGAACTGAACTTGAAGTTGAGTCAAACTTATACAAGGCTACTTAAAATGTAGTTGTTAATATGATGAAATACAAGAGAGACATTGAGTAAAATTAAGTACAATCTTGTAGTCTGCCATGTGTAGCATAAAGGTTTATGCAACATTGCTTTCTTCTTTCATATGATTTACACTTGTTATTTCTTCTATTTTGGAGTTATTAATGATTTTTCTTTTCCTCTCTGCTGTTTGCTAAATGTTTTCTCAGGCCCTTGAACAGGAGCGACATGAACTGCGTATGAAATTGGAGACAGCCCAGGTGGAAAAGGAAAATATTGCCTATGATCTCAAGATGGAGGTGGAGTCATTGAGGAAGGAGCTATCCAATCAAAACACTGTCCTGAAAGTTGCCAAAAGCAACAAACAGGGAATCATTGGTGAGCTGATGGAGCAGAAGGACCAAAACCAGAGGTTAACTGCACAGCTGCTTGAGGTAAGATGACAAATCTTCAACTCTAAATAAATAAGGCACATCCATGTGCCCCCTCCCCATTTCTCAGGACAATATATCTGCCTGTAGATACAACGTACAGTATGTCTCATGAATGTGCATGGCCACACAGACTCCTATTTTTGTCTTTTTCTTTTAATTTCTCTCACGCCCTCTTTCTCTTTCACTGTCTTCTCCCTCCCCTGTATTTTGTACATTATGTAGACACTTATTTAATTCTTACATCTCAACAAAACCTACCCCGACCAAAAAAAAAAAAAAAAAAAATGAAATGTTTACAGGATGAGAAAAGGCTCAATGTTACAAACAATATTTCTCAAAGGTATGATGTGAACTCCACATACCTCTATACAGTAACAGGGAAACACCATGAGAATGGTTGCAAAGCCTTACTTGTATTTCTCAGTCTCACAAAAAGAGGCGATAAGTAACAATTATATGGAAAATTAAAAAAGAGAGAAAAAAAAAACAGTGGCATGACATGCAGACTGATTTTTCTTTTTACAGTCATATCAAGGCTCAGACAGCATAAGAAACCATTTATAATACCAGTTTCAAATATTTATTTGATTGTTTTTTACATAGTCAAATTCTTTAGAGGGTTATCAAATGTTTCACAGTTGGCATGATTTAGAATTGATATGACATTACATGAGTTACTTAGCAGAAGTATACACCCTACTATTAAAAAGATATCTTACATTTTCTTGAAACTTTGTTATACATACTCAGAATATCATTCATAGGCTTTGAAATGTGTAGGTGAGCAAATATGTGTAGAGCATTTATCATGCCAGAGAGTACAAACAGGAGAGTGGGAAAAATTGCAAATTGCAAATGCAGAGAAATAGGGTAGCCTGTTTACATAGTGTTTCCTTTCATCCTTGCATGGCCAGGACATATTACAAGGCCATCCAAATGACGAATAGGGAAGTAGATGTGACAGTCATTTCTATGGGACTCTCTGGTGCATGATTTGTTAACCTTGACTTTACTCTGTGGAGGGGATGTGATTCTCTGCATGAGTTGGTAACCTTGCCGCAGCAAATAGCTGTTGCATTTCAAGCAGCAAGATGAGATGGTGGTTCCTCATGTGTAATGAAGTGCAGCTGGAGGAAAGGGAGGAGGGGAAAGGTTTTGTACATGGCTGAAGTGTTCGTGTGTTGTAGCTGAGTGGAAGCTTATGCCAACTTCATGCATAATACAGTGCTCACCAGTTAATCGGGAACTGCTTTTGCGGGAACCCGCTTAAGTGCAACAAAACTTGATGTAACAAATTCTTCACATGCTTTTTCCACCACTTAATTGGAACCGTGAACCGCTTTATCGGGACAAATCTGGCTGAAATACTTCCATTGTTCGTGTATTAATGTCTAAAAATGATAAACCAATCCTTGGAAATAATTGCAGGGATTTCATTTCCTTACCAGAAGGATTATTTTCCAACCAGTTCCCGATAAACTATGCCAACTGCGGTCTAAACATTTGCCATTAGACAGTGAGATGTAGCACAGAGGCGGTCTTATTGAGCGTCATTCTATCTTGCGTTGTCATCTTCTACTCATGCACTCACACTGTACCACCCCTTCAGTGTGATACTGAGAGTCATCTTCCCTGCGTGCGGCCCATACTCTCCCTGTTTATGCATACAGCTTAGTATGCATGCATATAGTGTGTGTGTTTGTGTGTGACAGTGTAACAGGTGGTATTAACCCGTTGAGGACGAGTCCCGAGTATACCCGGGCAGCTGTCTACGGGAAATGCGTGTTGTAGCAAAATCAAACCGTCCTCAACGGGTTAATATGAGAAAAATGTGTTCCTATGATCTTCGCAATCAGTGTCGTCGTAATGTGCATCGGAGTCAAAAGGGGCTTGAGCTTTTGATCCAAGCAGAATCTTCGCCCGAGGCAAAATGACAAACAGGCAGGGACAGCAATCACATATAAGGACTACACACAACAAGAACAGTCAGGGGAGGGCTAGGGACACAGACCAAAGAAAACAGAATCCATTGATGCATTTGCCAAAATGATAACATTGCTGTGTCTTTTCTTATCGCCGTTTTGTGTCTGCGTGTCGTACTGCGCATGTATTTGTTGCTGTGGTTATCGGCGGGTTTGATGACTGTGCATGGTTAATGCCCACATACTGGGTTTCATGTCGTTTGGTTTGCCCGGGCCAATACCGGCCACCGCTTATGCGGGAGCACTGCTTAAACAGGAGAAAAACTTGTCTCCCGACCCTTCCCAATTTAAGCAGTGAGCACTGTAGTGATTCATGAAGTGCAGTTATTTCTGAATTTTCATCTGTTTGAATGTTTGATGAAACAATCACATACCCATTTTCCTCGTGAACTATTTTGGTCATTTGTAAATAATTCAGTGAGTTCTGTTTCTATGGGTTTGTTGTAGAAGGGGCTTTGCATATACTAATGAAGATACAGAATGAAGTATATTTGACCTTTAGATCTACTTTGCACAGCCAAGATTGCATCTGAGCAAAAGCCATCATTTTATGAAATGATTCTTGCAACATGGTCTATATGCATGCAAAATATGGGAGCTATAAAGCTTGTATAAGATACTGGATTAACGTTTTATGGCTTTTGACCCTAATTCACGCAGCCAATATGGTGTCTGATGAAGTAGTTATGTTATTAATGATATACATGACATGGACTATACATGTGGATATTTGACCTGGAAAGCCTATCTATACAAACAATGTGAGATGAGAATTTCATTCATTTGAATGGGAATTGTTGGTTGCAAAATTGACTGAAATAGTATTTACTCTTAATACTGAGATCAGCTATTCAATTCAAAATTTTTGCATACAACGTCTTCATACTTTACATGGATTTTGACGCTCATTTTCATTTCTCTTGTGAATTGGTACATGATCAGTTTGCTCTGATCTGTTACGAGTTACAGGAGTCTGCTTGCCATCTCATTGTGCTGTCTTTGTGTTGTTTATGCTATGCACTTCATAGGAGACAATTAATCATAAAGCTGGTAACCATATCAAGAGGTTGTCACATCAATCAGGTCACACAGAACTCTCAGTGAGATACTATAAAACCAGAAGCATTCTTGCATGAAACTTTCAGGAACTGGAGCAGTCTGTCTTTTTCAAGACATGAAACTTTTGCAAATTGCCACCCATGAAGGATTATGAGTACCTGGTATACTAAATGTACTATTAATGCAGGGATTGTTTAACACATGGTGCTGGTTGATTCAAAACAGACAACAATACCTTCAAGCAACACATAAACAGCTAGAAAAGCACTCGGAGAGCACAGACCTCTGCCAAGCAGCCTATTTCCACCCATGCAGTCATGCTGAAAATTGCCCAATTTCTTATAGCCGCATTCACACATACAAAATAGTAATGACTGCGATCTAAATATCAAGATTTATAAAGTGTGAATCCCACTTACAATGTCTAAAAAGAAGCCTTGTGTTTAATAGTACCTCATCAGCTTCCTGCATGCTGCGCGGCACCTCAAGCAGAGCATGCAAACCTCAAGTACACACAGGTTGAACTCCCAAGTTCATTGACCCTATTTGCCAAAATATTATCAAATCCTTCCAAAATTCATTAAAAAGTCCCAAATCCCTACCAAAATTAAATTATCTGTTCCTTGTGTGATTATGGACCTTTCCTGTAAGTTTCAGCTGAATCCGTTCAACACCTTTTGAGTTATTTTGCAAACAGACAAACAAACAAACAAATTCCAACAAAAACATAACCTCCTTGGTGGAGGCAAAAATACTGAATGTGCACTACTATTAAAGTATGCATAATGTTCACATTAATAGTATGGTGTACTAATACTGTTTGATCATGCATCAAACTGTTGCAGCAGCAGTACAAGTCAACTTACTTGTACCATATGTCCAAAAAAAAATTACAATAAGATTTTCTGGAATAATACCTTTAAAATAGGTGAATCGATAAAAATGCAATTTCAAGGTGTGAAACTATAACTTATCACCCACATCTAACAGAAAACCCCATCTAATTTGCTTCATTGGTAACAGAGAAATTTGGATCTGTGTAGAGCATGTCAGGAATCCCTTCCCTCCTAGTTTTGTCCATTGTGCTCACACCTTACCAATTGCCATGAGCATCCAAGTGCTAAACTTGGGAGAACAAACCCATGACATGCTTTACAACGATCCACATTTCTCTGCGACCACTTTACCAAATTGAATGGAATTTTCTGCAAGATTTAGTTAAGAGGTTATAGTTCATACCCTGAAAAAGCATTCAGATTATTCAATCATTTTTAAAGTTAGCAATGCGAAAATCCTGTTGTAATGTCAGAATTTCGAAGCACGGGTATTTGTTCCAGATTCATCATGCCACTGCCAGCAATCAGGGATAGCCCTGGTGGTAGTGTCACTGCCTGGAAAGCAGTACATGACAGGTTTGAACCTCACTGGTTCCCTTTTCCGCAGTTGAGATCTTCCAAATTTCATTTATTCAGAGGGCAGACGAAATGAAATAAACTCATACCCCAGATCTTCCCCCTCTGCTTAATTATCTCTTGCTTTTATAATCATATATTTTGACACTAAAATGTTCTTCTAAAATGACAGAGAAAGTAGGGAAATAAGATACTTGTATCAAATCGATGAGCACGGTCAGTTCTGTCACTTCGGCAGCCATCCTGAGTCACACAATGCATTGTGAAAGCTACGAATGCTGTTGATGTGATCTCTACAAAAACTCTCACAAAGTCTCACAAAATCCTGTCAGTCTCAATAGCACCGATTGTGCAAATGAGGTTCTGAATAAACCCATCAGATTTGCCTCATCGCATGGGCTGCAGTCTGACTGTCAGATTTTGGCTCATGTTATCTATAGGCTGCACCCAGACTATGTGATCTCAATTCTTGAAACAAAAAAAAAAAACTTGCTGCCCATATTCCATCAAATTATGGTTCATTTATTGTGCTATAGACTCAGAGTACAAAAGCTTCATTGAGCTGTCAAATGTTTTAATTTAGTTTTTGGTTGATGTGACCTGGTTATACTATATTACATGAAATGAAAAATTGGAGTACATTATAAAGAAGCATCACTTTTCACCACTGACCTTTGAAGCAGTGTTGATCTCAGAACTGACTAACAAAGTTATGAAGTCACCTGCTGATACCAACACATTAGATATATGAGTACCTAAGAAATTTGAAAAAAAAATTACTGCTTTTAATCCCACATGCATTTACACAGTAATGTTTCGTAGTGCCTAGTGTCATCATATGTGACCGTGCATTACAAAACCAACAAAAAGTTGCACGCCTTGGTTTTATGTGAGGACTCAAAAAAGTTGAAATGGGTTAACCAAATCAATCTTTAGTTTTTCATATTTTCTGAAAGAGCTATTCTTCTTCGACATCAATCCTAAGTTTTGGATCATAAAATGAATTGTCGACAGTGTGTTTTCAGCAGTTTTTCTATAACCCTTTTTTGTAGAGTGGTGTGATATGATGTCTTAGAGTTCCTTTTTAATTTCTTGAAGATCCTTTGCACACTCTTCATTTTCAACTCTAATAACTTTTGAAAAGATAATGCTTCTGCTTTGAAAGTTGGCATTAATTATGGGCAGAATGTGTTGATAGAGCATGAATAATTTTAGCCTAATCTGATAATCCCTTCATTGTTGTTGCTCCAGTGGTTTATGTTCTGTTTTTTGTCCCATTCATCACACAGCTCACACGGCTTGGTAAAGAAAAGCACTTGAATAGACCCAGTTCTTCAGAGCCTCTTTTCTCAGTTTACACTTTTCCAGAGTGTGTGCTTTCTTTCCAATATTTAGAAAGGTTAAAGTGAGTCCATTTGAATTGAGTTATACATCGTTTTAAAGCTTAGAGTCTGCTCTTTCAGAGTCTGCCCTTGACTAAAAATCCAAGTCTGGTGACTTTTTTTGGTTTTGTGATGCAAGGTTGCAAACCAACTGATTAATTTACCCATGAGTTCATTCATACAAAAGAAGTCTTACCACTTTCTTAGCAGCGATAAAAGAATACTAAGACGCAACAGACAGTCGCTGGCAATCCAGAATGCATCTTGCATGCATGCATTCTCTACTTCATTCCCAGAAGCACGCATTCTGCCTGCATTGAGAATACCCTACCTTTAATCTCCTCAGTCTTGTGAATGGAAGCATTCCGTTGCATTCCGAGAATGGGGATTATAAAATCCTCTATTAAGGGAGTTTGAGAGCAAAGGAGGTACAAGACCAGCTGTTAGTAGCACATGTACGTCCTTGGCTGAAATCGTGGGGCTGATGGGAAGCATTCTAGAAGACAAAGGTTGTGAACCCTGGTAAATCAATCCTTTTTGATACTGTTAGGTTTGGACAGACAATAGAGGGATTAGACATGGTTGTCCGCATTGTTGAAGCATTTTCAGATTCATTCCAGAATACTGTAAAAGTGGAAATTTTCGCGCATTTCGCGCAACCAGAAGCTAGCGCGAAAATAAAAGCATGCAAATATTTTTGCGTGCCATATGTTCCAGTAGTTGATGTCTTGATTCCACGGAATTAAAAACATGCGAAACTCTTCTTACCCGGCCAAGCGCGAAAAATTAGTCTCGCAAAAATTCCACTTTTTACAGTACTGGTCTTATCTCTAGGACCAGTTAAGCTGAGCATTCCCAAACAACGGCCACAATGGGGAAAACAATGCGCGCATTCTCAAATGCTTGCCACTGAGATTAGAAGGTAATCTGAACGCATTCTGGAATGCCAGCAACTAACTGTCTGTGATGCCTACAAGCACCAAACAAAAACAACAATTTTTCCATTGCTACATGGTGTCTTCATATCTTTAAATACAAGCTTCACTGATGTAGGCAGCTGTAGATAGAGGGGTCTAGGGCAATTACCCCTGGGCAATTACCCCAGACCCTTCTCCTGACCCTAACCCTAATCCTGATCCTAGTCCTAACCCTAACCCAAACTCTAACCCTAAACCTAACCCTATCCCTAATCTTTAATCTTTACTCTAACCTTATCAGTAACCAGTATTTACAGGGGGGAGAGGGGAGGGGCAGTGGTGGTAATTGCCGTTGGTGGTAATGTGCCCTGACGCGGTAGATAGTGGTATATTTTGTCACGTTGACATGTCATTCTAAGTTCACTATATAGATATGGAACTTCATGTGTTCAGTACTATTGCTATCTTTATAAGATATGAACAGACTACACACAATCCGTGCAGTTGATAAATTGCAAAGTCAAACATTTCTATGTGTTTCAGAATTATTTCCATCAGCTATTTTAAATGTTGTTGAATTCTAAAAACAATACTGAATTTGGCAGGGCATTATACTTACTGATGTGATAAAATCATTGTAGCAGTAAAGAAGCGAGCTCCAAAATACCTCTTGATATCTCCTGTGAAAAATATGTAAGCCCATCTTTATCTTTACAGGGAGGGAGGGCAAAATTGCATTTGTTCATGGTTTGGAATAAAGTATTGAAAAATGTATTGGTGTATAGACTGGTGTTGTCCACACGGATATGAATGGAGTTCCTTTTTGACCTGTTTAGGACAAACTCATTTTACTGTGACACACATTTCCCATAGACACCTGCCCAAGCATACTTGGGAGTAGTCTTTGATGGGTTAATGAATAGTTGGTGTGAGTCATTACTTTGATGTGATTTTTCACAACTATCACTTCATTTCTGCACCATTTGTTTGTTTTTGAGCTGCATTGTGCATCATCATTGTCATATTGTCAAATATCATTTTGTTTTGTTTTTCAGTTCTTGCTTCGTACATATATTTTGTTATGAAATCACCCGATGAGTTTATTTTGTACCTCTCTGGTTAAGCTTTAAAAAAAAATGTGTTTTTATGGTATCTGAAATGTAGTATCAATAGAAATTTATCTTTCTTTCTTTTTTTTATATTGGAAATATCCCGTGATCTTTCACAGATCACATTTGAGACATTTAATTCATATACGTAAATGTATGTACGGATGTTTTTTTTCTTCTTCTTTTTTTTTTTTTGGGGGGGGTATGTTAATGTGCAATAGTTGTTTTGATTGTGCTCATCAGGTGTGTCAGGGCATCAGTGAAAGGAAGCAGATTTTAGCTGTGTGTAGGGGGGGATGTACAAGGAATTATGTGCAATATGTGTTATAATTTATGGATTATGATGTTTGGGTAGTCTGTATAAAGTGAGGTGTTTTAGAATTTGTGGTTATATATACCTTTTGCAGCAGTTGACTCTTCCATAGTTTTCTGTGTATGTATATATTATATTTATTTCTCCCCTCTTTCACCACATGATGATAGTTTGTGTTTGATGTATGTTTAGTTCCCTGCAATTTTTTTGAGTATTCATTTGATGTTTTATATGTAATGTAATTTGTTGTTTATTTGTTGTCAATATGTGTTTATGAATGTGTGACAAAACCAATTTTCCATGCCATGTTTTTTACATAATTTGGACAAATAAAGAAATGAAATGAAATGAAATGGCCCTAGTGAGGGTCAACAATGATTGAAATGAAGAAAACTGATTGCTTGGATATCAACAAAACAAACAGACCTGCACACTGAAAATGAGGTGGCAAATGTCTTGAATTGTTCACTGCATCATTCTTTCTTTTACAGCACTTCTTTTCTGTCATATGATTCAATAGGGAGGTCATAGGTTTATGTTTTTATTTTTGCAAAGTTCGTGGGTCAGACACACAAAGATATTGACTCTGATCCTGTCATGAATGTGACGAGCACGCATACATTTCTGTGTTTAGTACTGTACTCCACATTCGTGAATTAAACCACTCGTGAAATCATCGGGAAATCCTGTTTTGCGAAAAATTAGACTCACTAAATATATGGCGTATACAGTACTTTAGCAGGAGCACAGCTTTAGTGCAACAGAATTCAGTGTAATAAAGATAATTTGATATTTTTGCCACTTACTCAGAAACATAGCCTGCTTTTTTTAGACATAGTTTAGCAGACACACTATCTTTGTTTCCCATTAATGTGGCAAAGTGATCACTCAATCCAGAGAAATAGTCACAGAAGTATAATTCCCCTCACCAAAAAAGTTACACATTGTATTTTCAAAATAATCCCAGATATATTCTGCTGGTTGTGCAGTTTGAACATATCAAGAGAGTCACCTTTACTATGTGCTATCTTTCCCTCTGCACTGCATGTATGTGAATGTTGTTCTCTGTGTGTGTGACAGATAGAGAAAAAAAAAAGAGATATGATTACCATGTGTTCATTGCCGTATAATCATGAGGTGTCGGGAGACAAGTTTTTCTCCCGTTTAAGAGGTGGCTGATATTAGCCCGTGCAAACCACACAACATGAAGCCCAGCATGTGGGCATTAGGCCTAAACTAAAGCATGGACAGTTTCACTTATCAAATCCACCGATAACAATAACCACAGCAACAAGCTACATGCACGCTATGACACGCACATTGCAGGCACAAAACGGTGATAAGAAGACACACAGTAGTCTCATAATTTTGGCAAATGCATCATTGAAACAAACCTTCACTATTTGATCCACAAAATATTTAGAGATATAGATTTAGAGATCAAGGTACAAAAAGTCACGATGCCTACCCTATTAATGCATAGAAATAGGCAGCTATGCTAACTTCCACATGCTGTTACAACTTGTTAACAACATGCACACAATGATACTAATTGCGATGATCGTACAAACACATTTTTCTCATATTCATGCCTCCTCGTTAAGCTGCCACACACCAATACACACACTGCATGCATACTACACACAAACAGGGAGAATATGGGCTGCACGCAGGGAAGGTGAATCGCCGTTTCGCACAGAAGGGAGTGGAACAGTGTAAGTGCATGAGTAGGAGCTGACGACGCTCAATAAGATGACCGCCTCTGCGCTGCACCCAGAGACTCCAACCCCTAGCACCTTCTGATTGGGAGATTCTCCCGCCTGAAACCCCTAGCAAACGGGAGAGACTCCAATTTGATGTGCGCGAAGTTCCTTGCGGCCGGGGTCCAGGGCCCGCTTAAAGGACCCTGGAAGCTCTAGGGTTCTAGATGCTCTCTCGTGCTATCTAAGGCTTATTTTTCAACATACAATGATATTAAGTAAGAAATCATTTCAAGCGGGGAGACACAGAGCCAGGGCGGGAGAAATTAAATCTCAAGCGGGAGAACGGGAGATTTTGCAAAAATGGGCTTTCGGCGGGAGATCCCCGTCGAAAACGGGAGAGTTGGAGTCTCTGTGCACCTCACTGCCTAACTGCAAGTGTTTAGATTGCAGTAAGCACAATCTATCAGGAACTGGTTGGGAAATAATCCTTCTGGTAAAGAAATGAAATCCCTGCAATTATTTCTTAGGATTTACTTATTATTTTGATGCCTTCGCCACGAAGGTCACCGGAGGCATTATGTTTTCGGGTTGTCCGTCTGTCCATGCGTCCGTCCTTCCGTCCGTAATCAATTTTTGTGGACAGCGTAACTGAAAAAACCTTTGAGGTATCCTTATGGAACTTGGCATGTATATGTATGAGTGGGCGAAGTTGTGCCTATCAACTCTTGGGTGCACATGCTCAAGGTCAAAGGTCAAAAAAGTCAAGGTCAAATGCTCAAAGTTTCACTATTTCCCCTATATCTATGCAATGCCTAAAGGTATTTTCTTGAAATTCAGTGTATACATGAACTACCAAATAGAGATTCTCCAGAGAGAGTTTTGGGTCGTGAGATCAAAGGTCAAAGGTCAAGTGAAAATGTTAAAATTTTACTTTTTTCTCCATATCTCACAAATGGTTCAAGGTATCTTCATGGAACTTAGTACATATGCATGTACTGACTGGCAGTGATCATCTAGGAAATATAGGGGTCCAAGGTCAAGGACAACTCCTCAAATGTCACTATTTCCCTCTTATCTATGCCATGTCTGCAGGATTTTTCTTGAAACTTAGTATATTAAATGCATGTATTACCCAATACAGATTTTCTTGGAAGTTTGTTGCGAAAAGGTCAAAAGGTCAAAGGTCTAGTTAAAGTGCTCAATTTCACTTCTTCCTTAAACTTATAAAAGGGTCAAAAGTCGAGCAAAAATCCTCAAATTCCCAAATACCTGCACTCTTAGACAATGTAGCCATTCATCCAATTAAACCTAGTTCAAGGAAAGTGAACATTTAACACATTTGTGACAAACCTGTCATTTTGATATTTTACCAATTATGTGAAACTGTTATCACACATTGTCCAGACATTGTACAGTGCACTCCCGTCATAACGAACACAGTTGTAATGATATTCCGGTTACAACAAAGTAAAAATTCAGGCTGCAACATTATCCACTCTATGTATTATACTTGTTTATTTGTTTGGTTACAACAAAATTTTGATATGACAAAAGGAAACTGCTGGTCCTGAGGACTTTGTTATAACTGGAGTCCACTGTACTATAGACCTATTGTGGAGAACCATGCATTATGGGGGAGGCATACCAGTCACTATAGCGACATTTCTAGTTGGACATTAATGATGAACAATGGAAGTGTTTCAGCCAAATTTGTCCCGATAAAGCGGTTCATGGTTCTGATTAAGAATAACAAGTGAAAAATTTGTCACATCAAGTTTTGTTGCACTTAAGCGGGGTTCCCGTGAAAGCGGTTCCCGATTAACGGGTGAGCCCTGTACTGAAAATTGACTTTGTGACATAGAAGAGCATCTAGGAGATATTCCATGTACACATGTATGCTCTTCATCGTTCATCAATTTCTTCCATAATTTAATGAAATTGATTGTATACCTGGCACTTATGGAGTTCATTCCCAAATGAATTCTGTTAACTCCCATTTTGTGTGTGCATCCACTCATTGCAGCAATCACAAAATTATCAAAGCGTTCAATTGTAAATGTGATTGCAGCACTCATGTTGTGTACCGTACTGTACACATATAATACATTTCACCATGTCTCAGTACCAAGGATTACATATGGATGAGAATTTTGAATGATGTACAAATGTTAATTTTTACACCTTATGACACTCATTCCCTCGGAATGCTCCGGGATGATCTCAGAAACCATTTTCTTTCGGTGCTTATGATAG